>NW_026843709.1:19195625-19568750 GCF_030254825.1 Meriones unguiculatus
TGTTAATTTAATTTGATAGCTTCCTAAAAAAGAAAGCTTCAAAGTGATATGCGATTAAAGGGAATGTACCCAATGACAAGGAGATCTCATACCATGGTCTTGCATGTAAAATTTCCTAGGTTGTGACTTTGAACTGAACAATTACTCCTGAATTCACTAAAGGTACCTTCACATTCTTCTTGATATATACGCTGGCAGGGTCTAGAGTTACCTAGGGTATTGAGATGTTAAGAGCAGGGAAAAGAGAAGGAAACCCAATAATTCCTTGGAATGGTTTGAGTGAAACAGAGAAAGATCTGTGTTTGTAAGAGAAGAGCTAAGGGGAAATTCTTTTACAGCTGGTGATGTTCCACACTAATGTTGGCAACCCTCTTTGAGCAGGGTTGCCTTGGCTGTCATGGATTGATTGGCAGCTGTGTCCTATTCAGTGGTCATTGAGAAATCCTTGTGTTCCTGGGGTTTACAATTAAAGCTGGTCATTTAGTATAGAGAAATGAGTTTGTGTTATATGCCTAGGACACAAGAGCAGAAGTGTTTTTTGACGTTGTCCTCCAGAAAAAAACATCTAAAAGTGGTGTTAGTGCCAGAACTGCTTGTTCAGAAGTGCCCTCTGAGCACATTGGGTCTGAAATAGCTGGGTAATGACTAGTTCATGGCTGAGATTCTCTACTACATAATGAGTTCCAAAAAAACTTGCCTTGCACAGTAATCCTATGCCCTCCTTTAGTGGAATATTTTCTCCATGTTAAAAGTCAGTGTAAAAGTTGTCAACATATTGTATTTACTGAGTTTGTGGGAATTTGTTATACATTATACTCCTTTCCATTGCTCCCAGGTTCAAATTCCTACTTATGTGTCACACTAAATATTTGTTTTTCTTTACAATACATCAACTGAAATATGTGTTGTTCATATACTCATTGGGACATGATCAGAGTCTCAGTGCCAAGTCCCTTAAAGAAAACTGAGTTCATCCTTGTTGTACTAGGGCACCACCCCCAAGAAGAAGCCATCAGTCCTGAAGAGCTCTATCCTTAATCATCTTGATCACACTTTTTCTTCTATATTTATTTATTATGATTTGTTCACTTTGTATCCCTCTGCTGCCCCCTCCTTCTTCTGCTTCCAGGCCCAACCACACTCCTTCTTCTAATCCTATGCCCTTTCCCTAATTCCCTGATAGGTCCCCTTCTATCTGGTCCTAGATTATCAGTATTCATTAAGGCTGGCTGCATCATCTTCTTCTGTGGTCTTATTCACAGGACATTGTTCTCCTTGTGTCATCAAGTCCCTGTACTTATGATACTCCTCCTCCCTTTTCTGCAGGATCCCAGAGCTATGAGGGGAGAGAGAATTTCATAGGAAAATCCCATATATGGCTGTGTGTTTTAACGTCTGTTTCTCTGCCTAATATCAGACTGTGGGTCTCTGTATGCAATACCATTTGATGCAGAAGGAGGCATTGCTGTGGATCCAAGAACATAGCATTAATTTATCAGTTGGTTGAAGAGAGCAACATATTTTAATAACAACAGCCTGGTTGGCTTGAAAATTTCAGTAGGATGCCCTTGCCCAAGAGCTCAATTCACTGCCATCCAATCAGTCTAGTAGAAGACTGGTTGTTCACAATAGATGGTGTATTGGAACTTTATTCCCCACTATAAGGAGACCTACTAATAAGTGATTAGATACCATATTTGTCTTTCTGCATTTTAGTTACTTCATCCCAAATGATATTTTCCTGCTTCCATCCACTTGCAAAAAATATCATGTTGTCATTTTCTTATCTGCATAATGCTCTGTTATGGAAATATTCCACATTTTCCCTAAAGGACATTGTCAGTCCAGTTCTTTAGATTTTCGAATTTGCTGGGACTTTAATCATTGTATTGAATGACAAACTATCAATAACTATGTTCTTTTAGCCTATATGTACCTCCATCTTCTTCTACTTCCTTGTCATTTGAATTGTAATGTTCCCTTGAAAATCAGCTATTAAGCTTTGGAGTCCCCAGTAAGGAAATGCCTGGGAAGTGTTAGGAGGTATGGCTTTATTAGATACTATAATTATTATTGGAGTTATATTATAAAATGGTGTGCTTTGAAGTTGATATGCCAATGATTGTGACTAGACAGAATTGAGTCTCTGTCTCTTGGTCTTTGTCATTTTATAACTATGTTTCTGTTGGTCTTGAGCTCTCTATTGCTGAATATGTTTCTCTGTCTCTGTCTCTGTCTCTCTCTCTTTGTCTCCCTCTCCTGCTTGATGCATGTCGTTCAGTATGAAAGCTCTCAGTTTTGCTGGAGGACTACAACAGGATGACCTCTTGTTAATATATCAACATGTATGGTCTCTGAAAAGATATAAGCAAGGTCCCAATTAAAAGGTTTGGTTCAAAGAATTGCCTTAGGTCAGGGAACATTTTCCCAGTAAGTAATTTACTGACTCAGGACATATCTGTGCATTTCATAAATAATAAGGGAATCTGTGATAATGTGAAAGTCACATTACTTTATTAATGACCCCTTGAAAGAAATATGTGACACTTTTCCTGAACCAGGAAACAGGAACTCTCATTGGAACTCATCTTGGAACCAGGAACTCATCTTGGAACCAGGAACTCTCATTGCTGGGTTGTGTGCTTTCAGCTGCCCATATTGAGGAATGTAAAGCTGTTCAGCCTTTCTCTCATGCAGAGTGTATACTTGGTGCTTTTAATAACTGGTTCCTGAAACAGTTACTGGTTTTCAACTGTTACATGACAACAATCTCCCTATCAACCAACCAGCACCTGAGAGAATCTTGAGTTTTCTATGGAGATGAGTAAACAAACCTTCCTCAATGTGCAATAGCTCTGATCCAGTGCACGTGACATTTTCTTGTGAATCCCACCTAGCCCTTTCTAATCCCTTTATCCATATCCCACACATTTAGGCCTCTTTACCTCTTTAACAATGTCAGGTAGGAACTGCAACTTTAATATTACATTATTTAATTGGACAGCTTAATAATTAGGAAGCTTCAAAGTGATGTGGGATTAAGGGAAATGTACCTAATGAGGAGGTGGTCTCATACTATTGTCTTAGATCTGAAATTTCCATTTGAACTGAGCAGTTACTCCTGTCCTCACTAAATGGATTCTCAGGGCATTGATACAATAGGATGGCAGGGTCTAGGGCTCCCTGGGTTATTGAGTCTTTAAGAGCAGGGAAAATAGAAGGAAACCTGAGGATTCCTGGCACTGGTTTGGCTGAAACAGCAAAAGAGCAGTTCATAAAAGGAGAACTGTGAGGCAATAAACTATTTGACAGATGGTGATTTTTCACACTAGTTTTGCCAATCCTCTATGAGCAGTGTTGTCTTGTCCAAAATGCCTGGATTGGCAGCATTGTCTTACTCATTAGCTAGTGATCACTCCTCCTCTTCCTGGGGTTTGAAGATAAAAATGGTCCTTTAGGACAGAGAAATGGGTCCATGTATATACCTATCACACAAGAGCAGCTGTGTTTCCTGTTGTGGTCCTTCAGACAAACTCTCCAAATGTAGTGTTAGTCCCAGGAATGCTTTTTCAGTGGTGCCACCAGAGTTTAAGGCATCTGATGAAGTTAAGTAACCATTATTTCATGGCTAGTATTTTCAGCTATATAATGGGTTCCTGGAAAGCATGCTTTACAAAGTCAAACTCTGCCCTCCTTTAGCAGAATAACTTCTCCATGTTAAAAGTCAGTGTAAAAGTTGTCAACATATTATTTTTATTGATTTTGTGGTAATTTCATATATCATACATTACACTCCTTTTCCACTGCTCCCAGGTTCAAATTCCTACCCATATGTCACAATAAATATATGTTTTTCTTCACAATACATCAATATATGAAATATATGTTGTTCATATACTCATTGGGACATGATCCGAGTCTCAGTGCCAAGTCCCTTAAAGAAAACTAAGTTCATCCTTATTGCACTCAGGCACCATCCCCAAGAAGAAGCCACCAGTCTTGAAGAGCTCTATCCTTAATCACCTTTTTGTTCACTTTTATCCCCTCTGCTTCCCTCTCCTTCTTCGGCCTAACCACCTTCCTTCTTCTACCCCTATGCCCTTTCTCTAGTTCCTTGATAAGGGTGGTACTCCTTACACTTCTATCTGACCCTAGCTTACCAGGTCTCATCAAGGCTGGCTGCATCATCATCTTTTGTAGCCTGATTCTCAGGGCATTGTTCTCCTTGTGTCCTCAATTTCATCTAATTATGACACTCTTCCTGCCTCCTCTCTTTCATGCTTCCCATTGCTCTAAGTAGAGTGAGAATTTCACAGTCACACCCCATTTAGAGTTGTGGGTCTCTGTATTCAATCCCATTTGATACAGAAGGAAGCATCTCTGTGGATCTAAGAACTTGGCACTGATCTATCAGTTAAGGGCAAAGAGGAACACATTTGAATAACAATAGCCTGTTTTGCTTTAAAATTAACTTAGGATACCCTAGCCCAACAATTCAATTAACAACCAACAAATCATTCCAGTGGAAGACTGTTGGGTCACAACAGATGGCCTATTAAAACTTTATCCCCCACTACTAGGATACCTCCTAATAAGTAAATATATTCTATATTTGTCTTTCTGCATTTTGGTTACTTCACTCACGATGATTTTTTTCCTGGTCGGATTCATTTGCCTGAAAGTATCATGATGTCATTTTCTTAGGTGAATAATTCACTGTTATGGAAATATTCCACATCTTCCCCTAAGGAGATTAGCAGTCCTATTTTGTAGTCCTTGGATGTTGCTGGACCTTTAATCATTGTATTTAATGATAAGGAGTTCCATGGTAGAATTTTTGGGGTCACCCAGGTATACTATCTTATCATCTGAAAATAGTGATACTTTGAATTCTTACTTTCTGATTTCTATTCCCTTGATCTTCTTCAATTGTTTTATTGCCTGAGCAAGGACTTCCACAACTATGTTGAAGAGACATGAAGAGAGTAGTTAGTCTTGTCTTGTCCCTGATTTCAGTGGGATTGCTGTAAGTTTTTCTCAGTTTAATTTGATGTTGCCTATATGCTTTCTGCATGTTACCTTTACTATATTTAAATATGTACCTTCTATCCCTGATCTCTCTAATACTTTAAACATGAATGGAGTTGGATTTTGTCATCATCTAAGGAGAATATCATGTTTTTTCTTTCTTTCATTTTTTTAATATGGTGTATCACATTGATGGATTTCCATATATTGAACCATCCCAGCATAACTGCAATGAAGCCTACTTGGTCATAGTGGATGATATATTTTCTCTGTTCTTGCATTCATTCAAAGACATAAAGTACCTTGGTATGACCCTAAACAAGCAAGTCAAAGACTTGTATGAAAAAAAAATTGTCTCTGAAGAAATAAAAAGAATATTAGAGAAGATGGAAAGAACCCCATGCTTGTGGCATGGCAGGAATAGCATAGTAAAAATGGTCATCTTACCAAAAGCAATCTTCAGATTCAATGCAATTCCCATCAAATTACCAACACAATTCTTTACACACTTTGAAATAAATATTCTCAACTTCATATGGACAAACAAGAAATCCAGATTTGCTAAAACAATCCTCTACAATCAAAGCTCTTCTTGAGGTATCTGCATCCCTGATCTCAAGCTGTACTATCAAAAAACAGTAATAAAAACTGCATGGTAATGTAATAGAAACAGAATGATGGATCAATGGAACCGAAGAGAAGACCCTCAAATAAACCAACACACTTATGGACAACTGAGTTTGACAAAGATACCAAAACCACACAATGGAAAATAGATAGCATTTTAACAAATGGTGCTGGTCTAACTGGATGTCTACAAGTAGAAAAATGATTTAACCCTGCATAAACCTAAAGTCCAAGTTAATCAAAGCCCTCAGCATAAAACCAGACACATTAAATTGGTTAGAAGAAAAAGAGACTTGAACTTATTGGCATGGGAGACAACTTCATGAACAGGACACAAACAGCACAGGCTCCAAGAGCAGCAATCAATAAATTGTCCTCATAAAACTGAAAGGCTTCTGTAAAGCAAAGGATACACTCATCAAAACAAAATGAATGTCTCCCTATTGGGAAAGAATCTGTATGAGCCTTCTATGTGACAGAAGTCTAATATCCAGTATATATAATGAACTGAAGGAGTTGAAAAGCAAAAAATCAAGTAATGCAATTAAAAAGTGGGGAACAGAGTTAAACAGAATTCTCAATAGATGAATATTGAGTAGCCGAGAAACACTTAAAAAATGTTCAACCTCATTAGACATCAGAAAATTGCAAATCAAAATGACCTTGAGGTTTCACCTATATTCATCAGAATGGCCAAGATTAAAAACTTAAGTTACAACACATGCTGGAAAGATTGTGGACAAAGGATAACACTCCTCCACTGCTGATGGGAATGTAAACATGTATAAACACTCTGCTATTCAATCTGGTGCTTTCTAGCGTTTTCTCAAGATTCACCTATCCACTTCTAGGCATATATCCAAAAGAGGCTCATCAACCCAGAAGCACCCCAACTGAAGAACGGATATGAAATTGTGGTACATCTACAATATTGCTCAGCACTAAAAAACAAGGAAACTGGAAAATATAATCCTGAGTGAGCTATCCCAGAAGCAGAAAGACTCACACAGAATATACTCACTTATATAGACATACAATTTAGGATAAACCTACTAAAATCTGTACACCTGAAGAAAATAATCAAGAGGGAGGACTCTGGCTAAAATATTCAATCCCACCCCAAAAGACAAAGAAGATGTACATCAGAAGAAGGAGAAAAAAAATTAGGAGCAAGCCACAGAGGGCCTCAGAAAGGCTCTGCCTGCAGACTATCAAACAGATGCCAAGACTTATAGCAAACTGTTGGGCAGAATGCATGGAATGTATTGAAAAAAGTGGGAAATAATAAGAGGACAGGAGCTCCACAAGGAAAGCAACAGAGCCAAAAAAATCTGAGGACAGGTGTCTTTCCTGAGACTCATACTGCAAATAAGTACCATGCATTGGAGATAACCTAGTACCCCTGCACAGATGTAGCCCTTTGAAGTTCAGTGTTCAAGGGGCTTCATTAGTAATGAGGATAGGAATTGCCTCTTATTCTGAGATGGACACTCAACCAAAGACCATGAGAGGATAAAACCTAGAACCTCTGCTCAGATGTGACCCTTGATAGCTCAGTAATCAACTGGTTTCCCATAGTAAGGGCAGCAAGGACTATTTCTAACAGGAACTCAATGACTGACTCTTTGACCTCCCCACCTCCCAAGGGAGGAGCAGTACTGTTAGGCCACAGAGGAGGACTTTGTAGTCAGTCCTGAAAATTCCCGACAAAACAGAGTAATATGAAAGGGGAGGAGGTCCTCCCCTATCAGTGGACTTGGAAAGGGGCGGGGAAGAGATGATGGAGGGAGGGTGGGATTGGGGAGGTAATGAGGAATACAGCTGGGATACAGAATTAACAAAATGTAACTAATGAGAAAAATAAAATTAAAAAAGAAAAACATGTTAATAATATACATACTTGTTAGAATTATGTTCAGACAATACATTTGCCACATAACAAGTATGAGAAAGTCAACCTAAAGTTATCAGCAGAAAGGACACTTCAAAAAAAATGTATCTCATTATTATTTTCTTTTCTTTCTACACCTTGGTTACTTTTCTTTCTAAGTTTCTTCACTGTTCAGCCTCTACCAAACATTGTCTGATTTATAGCTATAGTAGTCGGTTAAATTTTTATTTTTAGCAAGCCGCAATAAATATGAATTCACAACAACAACAACAAAGGAATTGCCTTTGACATGAACTAATTGGCCTGCTCTTTGATCACATATACATTGATGGGGGAGAATCCTTACCACGCCACAGAAGACAATGCAGCCAATCTTGATGAGACCTGATAGACTAGGATCAGAAGGAATTAGAGGAAGACTTCTAGTATCAGTGGACTTGGGGAAGGGCAAGCATGGAAAAAAGAAAATTAAGGGGGAAAGGAAGGGAAGAAGGGAGGGCTTTATAAAGGGACATAAAGTGAATAAAGTTTAATTAATAAAAATTAAAACAAAAATATTAAAAAATAATTCCTTTTGGAATTATATTTTAGGAACATATGCTTGGAGGTTGATAAAATTGACAAGACACAATGAAGTCTCTGTCTCTCTATCTCTATCAATTTATATCTTCTTTTCTGTCATTCTCGGTCTCAATGTTTCTGAATCTGTCTCTAGCTATTTCTTATGCTTGCTCTTTCTCTCTTTCTGTCTCTCTGTCTCTGTCTCTGTCTCTGTCTCTGTCTCTCTCTGTCTCTCTCTCTCTGCCTGCTGCTTGTGGTTCAGTATGAAAAGCTCTCAGTTTTGCTGAAGGACTGCACGATGAATGCTTGCTGACTTGACATCAGGGATGGATTCTAACAATATAAGCATGGTCCCAATGAAATATTTTTTGTTCAAAGATGTACCTTGGACAGGGAGGGTTTTCACAGTAAGAAATTCACTGACTGAGGATATATCTGTGCATTTAACCAATAATAATGGAATCTCTGGTAAGGTGAAAGTCTACTGTCCAGGACACATGACTTTATTAATGATGACTTGAAAGAAATATGTGACACTTTTCCTGAAATAAGATTTAGACACCGGAACTCTTACTGGATTTCACCTGTTGCATGGAATCATTCTTCCTCTCAGTCAATCAGCACCTGAGAAAATCTTGAGTTTTCCAAGGAGATGAGTAAGCAAACTCATCCTCAGTGTCTAGTATATCTGATCCTCTGCACAGGTGGAATTTTATTGTGAAACCCAACAATCCTTTATCTCATTCATTTATGCAGATCCCACCCCTTTACTCCTGTTTACCTCTGTGACAATGTCAGGTAGGAAATGAAACTTTCATGTTAATTTAATTGGACAGTAGGTATACTTCAATGTGATGTATGAATAGTGCTTTTCAGGACCGATGGTTTGTTTTGGGGGGTGTGCCAGGTTGTGGCAATGATGAACTCGGTTTTCTTTAAGGGAGTTAGCACTGAGACTCTGATCATGATTCACTGAGTATTTGATTAACACACACATCAGTTGATTTATTTTAAAGAAAAAAGAATTTAGTTTGGCACATTGGTAGGAATTTGAACCTGGAAACAATGGAAATGGAGTGTAACGTACATTATATGATATTCCCACATAATCAATAAAACTAATGTGTTGACATATTTTACAATGACTTTTAACACAGAAAAGATTCCGCTAAAGGAGAGCAATATTTGACTATGTAAGGCATGCTTTTGAGGAACTCATTTTGTAGAAGAGCATCTTATCCATGAACTACTACTTACCCAGCTACCTCAGACCCCATGAGCACAGATGGCTCCTTTGAACAAACAGTCCTGGTACTACCACTATGATTAGAGGGTTTTTATGGAGGACCACATCAGGAAACACTGCTGCTCTTGTGTCTTAGGCATATTACAAGGACCCATTTCACTGTCCTGAACACCCAGGTGTAACTGTAACCCTAGGACCAGGAGGTTTCTTCTCAGACCACTGAGTATAAAACAGCTGCAATCAAACCATATCAGCCAAGGAACCCCTGTTCTTAGAGTGTTGGCAACACTAGTATGGAACATCACCACCTGTCAAAAAATATCTTGCCCTTCAGCTCTCCTTTAACACTCAGTGATCTTTTATTTTTTCAACGAAGAAGGCCAATAAGGATATCAAAGGTCTACACAACACCCTATAAATTAGTCTAGAAAAGAAAATCCACCCACTGCATCATAATCAAAACAGTAAGTATACAGAAGAAAAAAAAATACTAAAAGCTGCAAAGGAAAGAGGTCAAGTAACATAAAATGGCAAACCCATCAGAATCAAATCTGACTTCTCAATAGAGAATGGGAAAGCCAGAAGGGCCTGGACAAATACCAGAAGTCATTCGAGGCAGTACTATACACAGTAAAACTATCAGTACTCATAGATAGAGAAAACAAGATATTCAATGACAAAAACAAATTTCAAAAATACCTACACACAAATCCGGCATTATAGAAGACACTAGAAGGAAAAATAGAAACCAATAAATTAGCTACTTTCAAGAAAACACAGGAAATAATTAACGTCACTACAGTAAAACAAAAAGCAACCAAGCAGAAAAACTTACTACCACAGTCAACATAAAAATCAAAGGATCTAACAGGCACTGTTCATTAATCTTTCTCAGCATCAATGGACTCAATTCTCCAATAAAAAGACACAAACCAACAGAATGGATGCTTAAACAAGACCCATCAATCTGTTGCATAGAAGAAGTCATAAGTCATTACTTGAGGGCAAAGGGCTGGAAGACAGCTTTCCAATCGAATGGACCCAAAAAGCAAGCAGGAGTAGCCATCCTAATATCTAATAAAGTAGATTTTCAACCAAAATCAATCAAAAGAGATAGAGAAGGACACTTCATACTCATCAAAAGAAAAATCTACCAGGAAGTTATCACAATCCTGAACATCTATGCCCCAAATGCAAGGGCACCCACATTTATGATGGAAACTTTAATAAAACATAAACCACACATAGACCCCCACACATTAATAGTGGGAGACTTCAACACCCCACTCTCAACAAAGGACAGGTCAACAAAAGAGAAATTAAACAAAGAAACAATGTCTCTAACAGAGGTCATGAATCAGATGGATTTAACAGACATTTACAGAACCTTACACCCAAACACAAAAGAATTTACCTTCTTCTCAGCACCTCATGGAACCTTCTCCAAAAGAGACCATATGGTTGGTCACAAAGTTTGAAATACAACCTCAAAAGATAAAAAGAAGTTTGAAATACTCCTTTGTATTTTATCTGATCACCATAGAATCAAGCTTGACCTCAGAATCAACAGAAATAGCAAAAAGCCTACACACCCATGGAAACTGAACAACTTGCTACTAAATGACAGGTGGGTCAGGGAAGAAATAAAAAAAATGGTCTTTTAGAATTCAATGAAAATGAAGGCACGACATATCGAAACTAATGGGACACAATGAAAGAGGTAAAAAGAGGAAATTTCATAGCACTAAGTGCCTTTAAGAAGAAATTCAAGACAGCTCATTCAAGGAACTTAATGGATCACCTAAACTCCATAGGGGAAAAACAAAACAAAAAAAAAAAAAAACCAAAAAAACAAAACAAAAAAAAAAAAAAACAAAGAAACAGACACACTAAAAAAGGAGGAAATGGCTGGAAATAATGAAACTCAGGGCTGGAATTAATCAATTAGAACCAAATAAAGCTATTCAAAGAATCAATGAAACCAAGAGCTGGTTCTTTGAGAAAATCAACAAGATAGACAAACCCTTATCCAAACTAACTAAAAGGCAGGGAGAAAACATCAAAATCAACAAAATCAGAAATGAAAATGGGGACATGACTTCAGACACTAAGGAAATCCAAACAATCAGTAGGACTTATTTCAAAAGTCTATATGCCAAAAAATTGAAAATCTAAATGAAATGGATAATTTTCTTGATCGATTCCACTTACCAAAGCTGAATCAAGACCAGGTAAATCACTTAAAGAGTCCTATATCCCCTAAGGAAATAGAAGCAGTAATCAAAAGTCTTCCATCCAAAAAAAAAAAAAAAAAAAAAAAAAGCTCAGGACCAGATGGTTTCAGGGCAGAATTCTGCTAGAATTTCATAGAAGAGCTAACTGCAGTTCTCTTCAAACTATTATGCCAAATAGAAAGAGAAGGAACACTACCAAAATCATAGTATGAAGCCACAGTCACCTTGGTAACTAAACCTCACAAAGACCAAACCAATAAAGAGAATTTCAGGCCAATCTTTATGAAAAGTGATGCAAAAATACTCAACAAAATATTTGCAAACCAAATACAATAACACATCAAAGATATTATCCACTATGTCCAAGTAGGCTTCATCCCAGGTAGGCAGGGGTAGTTCAATATATGGAAATCCTGCAATGCAACCCACCCTAGTGAAAGGAAAAAAAAAAAACACATGATGATCTCCTTAGATGATGAAAAGCATTTGACAAAAATCTAACATCCATTCATGTTTTGGAGAGATCAGGGATACAACACACATATCTAAACATAGTAAAGGCAATATACAACAGGCCTATAGCCAACATCACAGTAAACAGAAGCTTAAATCAGTCCCACTGAAATCAGGGAAAAGGCAAGGTTGCCCACTCTCTTCATATCTCTTAAACATAGTTCTGGAAGTCCTTTCTAAAGCTGTAAAACAATTGAAGGAGATCAAGGGATTGGAAAGGGAGAAGTCAAATTATCACTATTTGCAGATGATATGATAGTATATGTGAGTGACCCCAAAAACTCTACCAGGGAACTCCTACAGCTGATAAACACCTTCAGCAAAGTGGCCAGATACAAAATTAACTCAAAAAATCAGTAGCACTCCTGTATACAAAAGACAAAAGCGCTGAGAAAGAAATTAGAGAAAACACACCCTTCACAATAGCCACAAATGACATAAAGTACCTTGGTGTAACCCTAACCAAGCAAGTCAAAGACTTGTATGAAAAAAAAAATTCAAATCAGAAGGAAGATTTCAAAGTATCATTGTTTGTAGATGATATGATACCTGGGTAACCCCAAAAATTATTCCAGGGAACTCCTACAACTGATAATGACCTGTAGCAATGTTGCTTGATACATAATTCACTCAAAAATTCATAGACCAATATGCAAAAGACAAAATGGCTGAGAAAGACATTAGGGAAAGAAAATCCTTCAAAAAAGCAACAAAAGACATAAAGTACATTGGTGTAACCCTAACCAAGCAAGTAAAAAACTTCTATGTTAAAAATTCAAGATTCTGAAGAAAGAATTAGAAGAACATACCAGAAGATGGAAAAATCTCCCATGCTCATGGCTTGGCAGGATTAACATAGTAAAAAAGGCCATCTTACCAAAAGCAATCTACAGATTCAATGCAATTGCCATCAAATTAGCAACACAATTCTTTACAGATTCAGATAGAAAAATGCTCAACTTCATTTGGAAAAACAAGAAAGCAGGAATTGCTAAAATAATTTTTCGCAGTAAAAGATCTTCTGGCAGTATCTCCATCTCTGATCTCAAGCTGTGCAATAGAGCAGCAGTAATAAAAACGGCATGGTACTGGCTGGTGGATCAATGGAACCAAATAGAAGACCCAGACACATATCCACACACTTATGGATACCTGATCTTTGACAAAGATGCCAAAAACATACAATAGAAAAAAGATAGCATCTTGAACAAATAATGCTTTTCCAAGTTGATGTCTACATGCAGAAAAATATAAATAGAAGCATACTTATCACCCTGCACAAAATTAGAGTGTGGGAAGAGCCTTGAATTCATTGGCACAGGAGACAACTTCCTGAACAGAACACCAATGGCATAGGCTCTAAGCGCAAAAATCAATGAACGGGAACTCGTTGAAAGGTTTCTGTAAAGTAAAGGACACTGTCATCAAAACAAAACAAATGCATACAGATTGGGAAAGAATCTTAAGGAAGCATCTACGTGACAGAGGGATAATATCCATTATATTTAAAGAAGTAAAAAGGTTGAAAAGCAACAAATCAAGATATCCAATTAAAAAATGTGGAACAGAGCTAAAAAAAGAATTCTCCATAGAAGAATATGGAATGGTAGAGAAACAGTTAAAGAAATGCACAACATCATTAAGCATCAGGGAAATGCAAATCAAAATGACCCTGAGATTTCACATTAAACCTCTCAGAATGGTCAAGATCAAAACTAAAGTGACATCACATGCTGGAGAGGTTTTGACAAAGGGGAACTCTCCTCCTCTGCTGGTGTGAATGTAAATTGTACCAGTGCTGGTGGGAATATAAACTTGTGCAAACTCTCTGGAAATCAATCTGGCATTTATGAGACAATGAAAAGTAGCTCATCCTCACGATACAGTTCTACTGCTCCTAGGCATATATCCAAATAGCTCAAGTACAGAAAAAGGACTTTTGCTCAACCATGTTTGTAAGACCCTTATTTGTAATAACCAGAACCTGGAAACAACCCAGGTGCCCCCCAACTGAAAAATGGATATAGAAATTTTGTTACATCTGTAAAACGGAATATTACTCAGCAATAAAAAACAAGGAATTCATGAAATTTGCAGGTAAATGGGGGGAAATGAAAGTGAGCTATCCCAGAAGCAGAAAGACACACATGGTATACACTCACTCATATAGACATATAATATAATATAATATAATATAATATAATATAATATAATATAAACCTACTAACATCTGTACACCTAAACAAACTAATGAAGAGGGGGACTCTGGCTAAAATGCTTAATCCCCATCCTGAAAGGCAAAGAGGATGAAAAAAGGAGAAAAACAGGGAAAAGTTTGGAGCTTGCTACAGAGGGCCTCTGAAAGGCCCTGCACTGCAGATTATCAAAGCAGATGCTGAGACTTATGGCCAACTCTTGGGCAAAGTGAATGGAATGTAATGAAAGAAGTGGGAAATAGTAAGATCTGGAGAGAACAGTAGCTTCACATTAAGAGCAATAGAACCAAAAACGTCTGAGGACAGGGGTCTTTCCTGAGACTCATACTCAAAACAAGTATCATGCATGGAGAATTTTAATGTCATGATGTCATTGTGAAGTCATAATAGCAGTGTGATGTCATTATAGCATTGGAAGTCCTAATATCATTGTGAAGTCTTACTCTTGTGACGTCATAAGAGCTTTTATTTTAAATTCCATTGTGATTTCATAACACAATCATGTTGAAATACTATTGCGAAGTCATAATAACATTGTGATGTCATATTAATATTGTGAAATCATAATTCCATTGGGATGTCATAATATTGTAATGTCATAATAGCATTGCCATGTCAAAATATCTTTGTGATGTCATGATAGCATTGTGATTTCCTATCATTGTGATTCATAATAACATTGAGATATAATAGCATTGTGATGTCATAAGAACATTGTAATTTCATAATAGCATTGAGGTGTCTTAATATCATTGTAAAGTCTTAATATCATTGTGAAGTCATAATAGCATTGTAATATCATAATTGCATCATGATATCATAACATAATCATGTCATAAGAGCCTTTTGATGTCATCAAGCATTGTGATGTCATAATTGCTTTGTGATATCATAACATTGTGAAATCCTACTGGGATATCATAAAATTGTGATGTCAAAATGGTACTAGGATGTCATAACACCTTTGTGATTTTACAAAAAAGCATTGTGATTTCATATCATTGTAATGCCTTAATAGCATTGTGACATCATAATAACATTGTGATGTCATAATATCATTGTGGTTTTCAAAATTCCTTTAGTCATGTCATAAAACAATGATGTAATGAATGGAGTGGAAAATTGTAAGATCTGGAGAGGGAAGGGGCTCCACAAAGAGAACAACAGAACCAAAATAATCAGAGGACAGGGCTGTTTCCTGAGACTTGTACTGTAAGCAAGTACCATGCATGGAGATAACCTTGAACTCCTGCAGAGATGTAGCCCATGGCATTTCAATGTCCAAGGAATTCCATAATTAAGGGAACAGGGGCTCACTCTGACATGAACTGATCTGGTCTTTGAAAACCACACCCTATTGTGAGAGCATTGTGATTTTATAATAGCTTTGGGATGTCATAATACCACTGTGATGTCTTCATAACATTGTGATGTCATTATAGCATTGTGATCATTATTGAATTATGATGTCATAATATCATTGTGATGTTGTAACAGCATTGTGATGTCACAATAACATTTGGAAATCAGAATACAATTGTGATCTCATAATACCATTGGGATATCATACAATTGTGCTATCATGATATCATTGGGATATCATAAGAGCATAGGGGAGTCATCGTAAGATTGTGATGACAGATCCTTTGCTATTGATTTTGTCTATGGAAGTGTGTTTGTGTGTTTGACTACTTATTTTTTGCTGTTGTGAGGTTATTTATTTCCTGTGTTTTCTTGAAAGTAGTTTTTGTGGGTTGTATTTTTCCTTCTAGTATCTTCTGTAATGCTGGATTTGTGTGTAGGTATTGTTGAGATTTGTTTTTGACGTTGAATATCTTGTTTTCTCCATCTATGAGGACTGAGAATATTGCTGGGTACAGTATCTTAGGCTGACATCTGTGTTGTCTTAGGATCTGCATGATATCCTTCCAGGCTCTTCTACCTTTCATAGTTTCTGTTGAGAAGTCAGGTGTGGTTCTGGATGGTTTGCCATTATATGTTATTTGGCCTTCTTCCCTTGTAGCTTTTAGTATTTTTTTCTTTGTTCTGTATACTTACTGTTTGATTATGATGTGATGGGAGGATTTTCTTTTCTGGTCTAATTTGTTAGGTGTTCTGTAGACCTCTTGTATTCTTATAGGCCTCCCGATTAAGTTGAGGAAATTTTTGTCAATGATTTTGTTGAAAATATTTTCTGAACCTTTGAGAAGCGAATCTTATTTTTCCTCTATTCTTATTTTTCTTAGGCTTTGTCTTTTTATGTTGTCTTGGATTTCTTAGATGTTTTGTGTTAGGAATTTTTTAGATTTATTATTTTCTTTGATGGATACATAGATTTCTTCCATTGTATCTTCCACACCTGAGATTCTTTCTTCCATCTCTTGTAGTCTGTTGGTTATGGTTACCTCTGTATTTCCTGTTTTCTTTCCTAGGTTCTCCCTCTCCATGATTTACTTCATTTATGCTTTCTTTAACTTTTCCAATACTATCTTCAGCTCTTTAGCCATTTTGTTGATGTCTACATGTAGAAAAATGCAAATAGATCCATACTTATCACCCTGAAGAAAACTAAAGTCCAAGTGGATCAAACACCTCAACATAAAACCAGACACATTAAATCGGTTAGAAAAAATTATAGAAGAGCCTTGAAATCATTGGCACAGGAGACAACATCCTAAACAGAACACCAATGGCACATTGTGTAAGAGCAACAATCAATGAATGGGACCCCATGAAAATGAAAAGCTCCTGCAAAGCAAAGAACACTGTCATCAGAACAAAATGACAGCCTACAGATTGGGAAAGGATCTTCACCAACACAATATCTGACAGAGGGCTAATATCCACTATATATAAAGAACTAAAGAAGTTAAACAGCAAAAAATCAAGTAATCCAATTTTATAAAATGGAGTAAAGAGCTAACCAAAGAATTCTATGCAGAGGAATATCGAATGGCAGAGAAACACTTAAAGAAATGCTCAACCTCATTAGCAATCAAAGAAATGCAAATCAAAACAACCCTAAGATTTCACCTTGCACACACCAGAATTACTAAGATCAAAAACTCAAGAGACAACACCTGATGGAAAGGTTGTGGAGAAAGGGGAACCATCCTCCATTGTTGGTAATATAAATGTATACCACCACTCTGGAAAGCAATCTGGAGCTTTGTCAGACAACTAGGAATAGCGCTTTCTCAAGATTCAGCTATGCCACTCCTAGCCATATACCCAAAAGAGTACCAAGTACACAAAAAAAGGCATTTGTTCAACCATGTTTACAGAAGCTTTATTTATAATAGCCAGAAGCTGGAAACAGCCCACATGCCCCTCAGTGGAGGAATGGATGCACAAATTGTGGTATATCTATACAATGTAATATTACTTAGTGATAAAAAACAAATCATGAAATTTGCAGACAAATGGTGGTATCTGGAAAAGATTATCCTGAGTGAGCTATCCCAGAAGAAGAAAGATGCACACGGTATATACTCACTCATATAGACATATAATATAGGATAAACCTACTAAAATCTGTATACCTAAAGAAACTAATCAAGAGGGAGGACTCTTGATAATAATTTCAATTCCTATCTAGAAATTCCAAAAGGTTGGACATTAGAAGAAGGAGAAAAAGGGAACAAGTCAGGAGCCTGACACAGAGGACCTCTGAAAGGCTCTGCCCTCTAGACTATCAATGCAGATGCTGAGACTTATGAGCAACTTTTGGGCAGAGTGCAGGGAATCTTATGAAATTATAGGGAAAAAGTACGATCTGGAGAAGACAGGAATTCCACAAGTGGAGCAACAGAACCAAAAATATCTGAGCACAGGGGTCTTTCCTGAAACTGATATTCCAACCAAGGACCGTTCATGGTGGTAACCTAAGACCCCTACACAGATGTAGCCCATGGCAGTTCAATATCCAAGTGGGTTCCATTGTAATAGGAACAGGGATTGTGTTTTACATGAACTGGTTGGCCTGCTCTTTAATTAACTCCCCATGAGGGGGAAGTAGCATTACCAGGCTACAGAATAATACAATGCAGCCATTCCTGATGAGACCTAATTGACTACGATCAGAAGGAAGGAAAAGAAGATCTCCCCTATCATTGGACTTGGAGAGGAGCATCCATGCTGAAGGTGGATGAAGGGAGAGTTTGGGATGGGAGGAGAGTGGGAATCACAGGGAGATGCAAAGTGAATAAAGTATAATTAATAAAGAATTAAAAATAAAGATTGTGATGTCATAATTACATTATATTATAACATGCTGTCATTATTGCATTGTAATGTCATAATAGCTTAGTGATATCACAATACATTTTCATATTATAATTCCATTGTGATGTTATCATAGCATTGAGATGTCCTATTACCATTGTGAAGTAATAACAGAATTATAATGTCATAATCCCATTGTGATGTCATAATACCTTTGTGATTTCATAGTAGCATTGTGATGTTTAATAGCATTGTGATGTTACCATAGCATTGTGTTGTCACAAAAGTATATTGAAGTCATAACCCTATTGTGATGTCATAATAGCAATGTGAAGTCACCATAGCATTGTGATATCATAATACCATTGTGATGTCAAAATTCCATTTTGTTCTCATACCAGGCGATTTTATTAATGACTTCTTGAAAGAAATTTCTGAACTAAGATTCTTGGACAAGAAAAGTCATTCCTTGGTTGTGTGCTATCAGCTGCCCATATTGAGGCATATAGGGCTGCTCACCCTTTCTCACAAGCATGCTGTGTCCTACAAAGTGGTCAGTGAGTAACCCTCCTGTACCTGGGCTTCAGGACAGAGAAATGGGTCCATGCTGTATGCGTAGGACACAAGAGCAACTATGTTTCCTTCAGTGGTGGTCCAGACAATCCCTTTAAAGGTAGTTTTAGTGTCAGGACTGCTTGTTCAGAGGAATCTTTTCTCCATTTTCACAGTCATTGTATAAGTTGTCACCATATATTTTTACTGATTATGTGGAAATTTCATAAAATATACAATACACACCTTTTCAATTGCTCCTATGCTCAAATTCCTACCCATGTGTTAGCATAAAAAATATTTAAAATAGACCAATTCTAGAATGTGTTGTTCATGTACTCATTGGAATATGATCAGAGTCTCAGTCCAAATGTCTTAAAGATAACTGAGTTCATCAATGCTATATCCTGCAACCACCTCCAAGAGAAAGCCATCAGTCCTGAAGAGGTCTATACTTCATCCCCTTCTTGATCACAGTTTTTCTTGTGTATTTATTTATTATGAATTGTTCACTTTGTATCCCCTCTGCTGCCCCACCTTCTTCTCCTTCCAGTACCACCCTTCTTCGTTTTTTTTTTTTTTAAATAAATTAGGATTAGTCTTTTATTGACTGGTAGATTCAGGCCAGGTTTTCACAACAATGGGATAAGTTAGTGCAGTTTTTACTTATGCAGTGGAAAGACAGAAAGAGCAAGGTTTCTTAATTTACCCCAGTAAATACCCTAGCCCAAATTCATTTATGACCACAAGAAGACTCAGTTCACACAATATAATGAGTGAATAGAATATGCCCTTAAGAAAGGGTGTGCTCCAGAGGAGGGCTTTGCAGCCAGTCCTGAAGATACCTGATAAAACAGGATCAGATGAATGGGGAGGAGGTCCCCCCTATCAGTGGACTTGGAAAGGGGCACGGTGGAGATGAGGGAGGGAGGGAGGGACCGGGAGGGAATGAGGGATCGGGACACGGCTGGGATACAGAGTTAATACAATGTAACTGATAAAAAATAAATAAAAAATAAAAAAAGAAAGGGTGTGCTCAGTCAATTATTAGGACAAAATCTTATATTTGTTTCCAAAGAGATAGATTGATTGTTGATTGGCTAATTGATTGAGTAGTTATGACAATCGTATTCATTTTTACGTCTAAATCTGTTTTTTTTTAATTGATGTATTTTTTATTTTATTTTTATTTTTTTTTTCACAGTAGCAACACATCTGTGCCACCTAACCAGGCATGCAGGAATTCACTCAGGGTTACAGAAAGTTTGTGGTCTGGTTCCCGATGTTGCAGGGAACTTGCTACCTACTACTCAGACTCAGAAATCTCCCCTTGAAGAGGTCACAAACAAAATCCTCTGAGACATACAACTTAGATAAGACCCATATCTGACAAGACCAGGAGATAGAATTCCAGTTACCAGACTCCTTCAGATCAGACAATTCTGGGGACTGGTTTGGCTGAAAAAGAGAAAGATCTGTGAGTGTAAAAGGAGAAATGAGGGGAAACAAATTATTTGATAGCTGGTTCTGTTCCTCACTAGGGATGTCAAACCTCTATGAGCAGGATAGCCTTGGCTGACCTGGCTGGATGGGCAGGTAGGTCTAATCAGTGGTCAGTGAGGAACCCTCCTGGTCCTGGTTTTTAAATTTAAAATTGGGCCTTCAGGACATTGAACTGTGTCCCTGTTATATGCCTAGGGAACAGAGCAGCTGTGTTTCCTCCTGTACTACTCCAGACAAAGCCTCTAAACCTAGTTTAGTGCCAAGACTGCTTGCTAAGATGTTTCACCTGAGCTCATAGGGTCAGAGGTAGCTGGGTAACCACTAGTATATTGCTAGAATTCTGTGCTACATAATGAGTTCCTGGACATATCCATTATAAAGTCAAACTCTGCAATCCTTTAGCAGAATCTTTTCTCCATGTTAAAAGACATTGTAAAAGTTATCAACATCTTGTTTTTATTGATTATGTTGGAATTTCATACACTATACATTACACTCCTTTACAATTGCCCCCAGGTTCAAATTCCTATCCATGTGCCATCAGAATTTTTTTCTTTAAAGTATATCAATTGAAATATTTGTTGTTCATCTAATCACTGGCACATGATCAGAGTCTCAGTGCCACACGTTGGCACATCCCCAAGTAGAAGCCATCAGTCCTGAAGATTCTATACTTCATCACCTTGACCACAGTTTTTTGTATGTATTCATTTATTACAATTTGTTCACATTGTATCTCCTCTGCTGACCCCTCACTCTTCTCCTTCCAGTCCCACCCTCCCTCCTTCTTCTACCCCTATGCCCTTCTCTACTTGCCTGATATGGAAGGTCCTCTGCTCACCTCTGAACATAGCATATCAGGTCTCATCAAGACTGGCTGCATTCTCTTCCTCTGCATCCTGATTCTCAGAACATTTTTCTCCTGTGTCCTCAATTCCCTCTATTTTTGACAGTCTTCCTGCCTGTCCTTCTGCAGGCTTTCCAGAGCCCTGAGGGAAGGAAGAATTTCATAGGGAAATCACATTTAGAGCTGGGTGTTTTAAGTCTCTCTCTGCATAATATTGGATTGTGGAACTCTGTATGAAATACCATTTGATGCAGAAGGAAGCATCTCTACTGATACAAGGACATTGCACTGATCTATCAGATGAGGGCAGAGAGCAACATAATTTAATAACAACAGCCTGGGTTGCTTGAAAAATTATATATTCAATCAACTGACACCAATCCCCCTAGTGGAAGACTTATTTGTTCACCATAGATGTTCTTTTGGAACTTTTTCCCCACACTGTTAGGAGAACTCCTAATAAGTGAATACGTAATACATTTGTCTTTCTGCATTTTAATAACTTCTCCCAGGATGATTTTCCTAGTGCCAAACATTTGCCTGAAAATATATGATGTCATTTTGTTAGCTGTATAATACTCAGTTATGGAAATATTCCACATTTCCCCAAAGGAGAATGTCAGTCTTATTCTTTAGTCCTTGAAGTTGTTGGGAATTGAATCATTGTACTGAATGTCACACTATCAGGATAACTATGTTCTTTTAGCCTAGAAGTCCCTCCATCTTCTTCCACTTCAGGATGAGTTGAATTGCAAATGGTTTTGTAGCTCATCTACTTACCTGTTTAGTCTCCAATGAGGAAATGTCTGGGCAGTGTTAGTTGTATGGCCTTGTTAGATAATATAGCTCCTTTTCTTTCCCTAATTTCTTTTCAGCCCCTTTGTCTTTTTTTATACAGGAGGGCTACTAATTTTTTTAGTTTATTATGAATCCACTAACATTGCCAAAGTTGTTTATCAGCTGTTGGAGTTCCCTGGTAGAATTTTTGGGTCACTGAGTTATACTATCATATCATATGAAAATACTGATACTTTGACTTCTTCCATTCCATTTCTATCCCCTTGATCTTCTTCAAAGGTTTTATTGCTCTAGCAAGGACTTCCAGAACTATGTTGAAGAGATATGGAGAGAGTGGCAGCCTTGCTTTATCCCTGATTTCAGTGGGATTGCTTTTAGCTTCTCTCAGTTTAGTTTGATGTTGACTATAGGCTTGCTATATATTGCCTTTAATGTATTTAGATGTGTGACTTGTATCACTGATCTCTCCAACATTTTAAACATGAATGGATGTGGGATTTTGTCAAATTCTTTTTAAGCATCTAAAGAGATTATTGTGTGTGTGTGTGCGTGTTTCTTTTAGCTTATTAATATGGTTGATCACACTGATGAATTTCCTTATATTGGACCACCCTGGCATAACTGGGATGAAGCCTACTTGGTCATAGTGGAAGATATCCTTGATGTGTTTTTGTATTTAGTCAAAGATGCAATGTACCTTGGTATGACCCTAACCAAGAAAGTTAAAGTCTTGTATGAAAAAAAAAAATTAAGTCTGTAAAGAAAGAATTAGAAAAAGATATCAGAAGATGAAAAGATCCCCAATGCTCCAGGCTTGGCAGGATGATCATTGTAAAAATGCCATCTTACCAAAAGTAATCTACAGATTCAATGCAATTACCATCAAATTAAGAACACAATTCTTTACAGACCTTGAAAGAAAAATTGTCAAGTTCATATGAAAAAAAAAACCATAATTGCTAAAACAATCCTCTACAATAAAAGTTCTTCTGGAGTTATTTCCATTTCTGATCTCAAGCTGTACTATAGAGCAACAGCAATCAAAACTAGCAGAGAAACAGAATGGTAAGTCAATGGAACCAAATAGAAGATGCATAAATAAACCCACACACTTATGGACACCTAATTTTTTACAAAAATGCCAAAACTATACAATGGAAAAAATATAGCATCTTCAAAAAATGGTGCTACCTGAATGTCTACAGGCAGAAAAATACAAATAGATACATTCTCATCACCCTACACAAAACTAAAGTCCAAATGGATCAAAGACCTCAACATAAAACCAGACACATTAAACAAAAAAACAAACAAAAAAAGTGGGGAAGAGCCTTGAACTCATTGGTACAGGAGACAACTCCCTGAACATCAACAGAACTGACTCTAAGAGCAACATTCGGTAATAGGGACCTCATTAAACTGAAATGCTTCTATAAACCAAAGGACAGTGTCATCAAAATAAAACAAATGCCTATAAATTGGCAAAAAATGTTCACCAACTCTCTATGTGACAGATGGCTAATATTCATTATATATAAAGAACTAAAGAAGTTGAAAAGCAACAAATCAAGTAATCCAATTAAAAAATGGGAAACAACGAAACAGAGAATTCTCAATGGAGGAATAACAAATGACAGAGAGGCACTGAAATAAATGTTCAACATCATTAGCCATCAGGGAATGCATATAAAAATGACCCTAAGATTTTACCTAACACCCATCAGAATGGCCAAGATAAAATACTCAGTTACCACACATGCTGGAGAGGTTGTGGAGAAAGGAAAACCCATATCAACTGCTGGTGGTATTGTAAACTTGTACAACCACTCTGGAAATCAATCTGGATCATTCTTGAGGAATAACTCTTCCTCAATATCTAGCTATACCATTCCTAGGGATATATCCAAAAGAGGTTCAAGTACACAATACAGATATTTGGTCAACCATGTTTGTAGCAGCTTTACTTTTAATAGCCAGAACCAGGAAACAATCCATATGCCCCCAACTAAAAAATGTACAAAGAAATTGTGGTACATCTACACAAATTAATATCACTCAGCAATAAAAATCAAGGAAATGATGAAATTTGCAGGTAAATGGTGGGAACTGGAAAAGATCATCCTGAGGGAGCTACCCAGAAGCACCAAGACACACATGGTATATACACACTCATGCAGACATACAATATGGGAAAAACCTACTAAAATCTGTACACCTAAAGTAAATAATAAAGAGAGAGGACTCTGGCTAAAATGCTCAATCTCCATTTCAAAAGGCAAAGAATGGACATCAGAAGAAGGAGAAAACAGATAACAAGTTAGGAGCCTGACACAGAGGTCCTCTGAAAGGCTCTGCCTTGCAGACTGTCAAAGCAGAGGCTAAGACTTATGACCAACTGTTTGGGAGAGTGCATGGAATCTAATGAAAGAAGTGGGAAATAGTAAGATTTGGAGAGGACAGGAGAACAAGGAGAACAAGAGAAGCAAAAAATCAGAGCACAAGGGTCTTTCCTGAGACTCATTCTCCAGCCAAATACCATGCACAGAGATAAACTAGAACCCCTACAGAGATGTTGCCCATGCTATTTCAGTGTCCAAGGGGGTTCCATAGTCATAGGAACAGGGACTGCCTCTGACATGAGCTGATGGTCTGGTCTTTGAAAACCAAACCCTGACTAATCTAGACTAATCTAGACTAATCTAGGGGGGAGGGGGAAGCCTTAATAGGCCAAAGAGAAAGAGAATGTAGCCCCTCTTCATGATATCTGACACACTAGGACCAGAAAGAAGGAGAGAAAGACCTCCTCATCAGTGGACTTGTGGAGAGGCATGAGTGGACAAGGGGAAGGGATGCAGGGATTGGGAAGGTAGCAGGGAGAGGTTTATGGCAGGATACAAAGTGAATAAAGTGTAAATAATAAAATTTAAAATGAAAAAATGTTAAAAATATAATTTTTTGTAGTTATATTATTGGAGGGTGTGCTTGGAGGTTGATATGAAAATAAGTTAGCAGACAGAATGGAGTTTCGGTCTCTCAGTCTAGGTCACTTTCTATCTTTGTTTTCTGTCTGTCTCAGTCTCTGTATCTCTGAATCTATCTCCCTAGCTCTTTCACTTTCTCTCTATCTCCCTATCTCTCCCTGATGCTTGTGGTTCAGTATGGAAAGCTTTCAATTCTTCCTAAGGAGTACAACCAGATTACTGCTTGATGATGAGGCATCATGGATCGTCTGTGTAAAATACAAGCAAGGTCCCAATTGAATGCTTTTGTTCTCAAAGAATTGGCTTGGCCAGGGAGCATTTTCCCAGTAAGTAATTCAATGACTGACAACAAATCTGTACATTTAACAAATAATAATGGAATCTGTGATAATGTGAACCCGACATGTCAAGGACACAGGACTTTATTAAGTACCACTTGAAAGAAATATGTTAAACTTTTCCTGGACTAAGAGTATTGGATACAGGAAATGACATCTCTGGGTTGTGTGCTTTTAGCTGTACAGATTGAGGCATGTAGGGCTGCACAGGCTTTCTCTCAAACAGGCTGTCCACTTGGCACTTTTGATAAATGTTTCCTGAAACTCTTAATGACTTTCCCCTATTTCATGTCATTATTTTCCTCTGAGCTATTCAGCACCTTAGAGAATCTTGAGGTTTCCATGGAGATGAGTAAAGAAATTTTCCTCACTGTCCAGTATCACTGACCTTATGGACACGTGACTTTTTCTTGTGAAACCCACCAAGTATTTATCTTATCCCTTTATTCAGATCTCACACCTTTACTGCTGGTTATCTCTCTGACAATATCAGGTAGGAAATGAAACTTTAATTTTTATTTAATTGGACGGAAGCTGCAAAGTGATGTGTGATAAAGGGGAATGTACAGAATGACAAGGTGGTCTCATACTGTCATCTTGGATCTGAAATATCCTAGGTTGTGACTTTGAACTTAGCAGTTACTTGCATACTCAATAAAAGTATCTTCACATTCTTATTGATATAATAGGCTGGCAGAGTCTAGAAATCCCTGTGGTATTCCTTTAAGAGGAGGAAAATGAGAAGAAAAACAGACAATCCAAGGTCTTGTTTAGCTGAAACAGAGAAAGATCTCTGAGTGTAAAGGGTGAACTGAACAGCAAGATATAATTACACAGTTGGTGCTATTCCACACTAGGTTTGCCAAACCTCTATGAGCAGAGTTGCCTTGGCTGACCTGACTGGATAGGCAGCTATATCCTATTCAGTGATCAGTGGGGAACCCACCTGGTCCTGTGGTTTACAAAAAACTGGGCCTTTATGACAGAGAAAGCAGTCCATGTTATTTGCCTAGGACACAAGAGCAGCTGAGTTTCCTGCTGTGGTACTCTAGACTAATCCTCTAAACATTGTGTTAGTGCCAGGACTACTTGTTCTGAGGAGCCACCTGAGCTCATTGTGTTTGAGGTACCTGGTTAACCACTAGTTCATGGCTAATATTCTCTGCTCCATATTGAATTCCTTCAAAGCATGCCTTACAAACTCAAAATCTGCCTTCCTTAAGGAAAGTTTGTCTCCATTTTAAAAGTCATTGTAAAAGTTGTCAACATATTTTTATTGATTATGTGTGAATTTGATATAATATACATTACATTCCTTTTCCATTGCTCCCAAGTTCAAATTCCTACCCATGTGTCACACTAAATATTTTTTCTTTAAAATACACCAATGCAAGTATGTGTTACTCATATACTCACTGAAACATGATCAGAGTCTCAGTGCCAAGTCTCTTAAAGAAAACTGAGTTCATCCTTGCTGAACACTAGCACCACCCCAGAAGAAACTCTCAGTCCTGAAGAGCTCCATGCTTCATCACCTTGACACACTTTTCCTTAGGTATACATTTCTTGATTTGTTTACATTGTATCCCCTCTACTGCACACTCATCTACTTCCAGTTCCACCAATCCTCCTTCTATCCCTTTGCAATTTCTAAAATTCCCCTGATAGTGAAGGTCATTCTTCCCCATCTAAATGACCCTAGCTCATCAGATATTACCTAGGCTGCCTGCATCATCTTCCTCTGTGGCCTGATTTTCAGGGCAGTGTTCACCTTGTGTCCTTAATTCACTCTACTTAAAATACTCTTCCTGCCTTCTTTCCTGCATGCTTTCCAGAGCACTGAGGGGAGAGACAATTTCATAGGGAAATCTCATTTAGACCTGCATGTTTTAAGGCCTCTCTCTGCAAAATGTCAGATTCTGAGTCTGTATGCAATCCAATTTGATGCAGAAGAAAACATCTCTATGGATCCAAGAACATGACAATGATCAATCAGTTGAAGGCAGAGAGCAGCATATTTTAATAACAACTGCATGGTTTGCTTGAAAAATCTGTAGGATACCCTTGCCCAACAGCTTAATGCACTGCAACCCAATCCCCCTAGTAGAATCCTGGTTTGGTCACAATTAGATTGCCTATTTGAATTTTATCCCCCACTATTAGGAGACCTCCTAATAAGTGAATACATACCATATTTTCTTTCTGTATTTTAGTTACTTTGCTCAGAATGATTTTTCCTGGTTCCATCTGTAGTCTGAAAATATCATGATGTCATTTTCTTAACTGAATAATACTCTCTTTTGGAAATATTCCAAAATGTCTTCAAAGGAGATTGTCTTTAGTCCCTTGCAAGTTGCTGAGACTTTAATCATTGTATTGGATGACAAACTATCAGGATAACTATGTTCTTTTAGCCTGGAAGTTCCTAGGAAGGTGTGCTTTGAGGTTGATATTCCAATGTAAATGACCAGACAGAATAGTGTCAGTCTTTCTGTCTCTGTCCCTTTATATATTTGTTTTTGTAGGTCCCTGTCTCTCTATTACTGAATCTGTCTCTCTAGATCTTTCTCTTTCTGTTTCTCTGTTTCCCTTTGTATGCCTGTAGCTGGTGGTTCAGTAGGAAAAGCTCTCAGTTCTGCTGAAGGACTACATCACGTTGTCTGCTTGCTGATGTGACATAATGGTTAGTCCCTGTAAAAATATAAGCAAGGTCGTAATTAAAAACTATTTGTTCAAAGAGTTACCTTGGTCAGGGAGCGTTTTTCCCAGTAAGTAATTCACTGACTGAGAACATATCTGTACATTTAATGGGATCTTTGATAATGGGTATATCGAATGTCAAGGACATGGCACTTTAGTAATAACCACTTGAAAATAATATTTGGCAGATTAACTGAACTAAGAATCTTGGACACAGGAACAGTCATCTCTATTTTGTGTGCTTTCAGCCGCCAAGATTGAGTTATATAGGGCTGCTCATCCTTTTTCTCAAGCCGGCTGTCCACCTGTCCCTTTTAGTAACTGGCTCTGAAAATTCTTATTGATTTTTACCTTTTTCATGGCAGCATTCTCCCTCTCAGCCATTCAGCACCTTGACATTGAGGTATCATAATAGCATTGGGATGTCATAATGAAATTTGATGTTGTGATGCAATTGTAATGTCATAATAGCATTTCGATGTCATCAAATCATTGGATGTCCTAATATCATTTTGAAGTCTTACTGTTGTGAAGTCATAACAGGTTTTTGATGTCAAAATTCCATTGTGATGTCATACCACAATAATGTTGTAGTACCATTGTAAAGTCATAATAGCATGATGATGTCATAAAACCATTGTGGAATCATAATATCATTGTGGTGTCATAATAGCATTGTTATATCATAACATTTGAAATCAATATACCATTTTGATGTTACAATATTGTGATGACATTATAGTATTTTGATGTCAAAATACCTTTGTGATATTATAATATCACTGTGATTTCTTACCATTGTGTGGCATTGAGCTATCATAACAGTATTTTAGCATTATAGCATTTTCATGTCAAAATACTTTGTGATGTAATAATAGCATCGTGATTTCCTACCATTGTGTATCATTGAGATATCATAATAGCATTGTGATGTCATAATATCATTGTAATATCATAATACAATTTTGATGTCATAACAGAATTATGATATCATAATAACTTTTTGATGTCATAAGAGCATTGTAATTGTCATAATTGCATTGAGATGTCCTATTATGTTTTTAAAGTCATTCTGTTGTGAAGTTATACTAGCATTGTAATGTTATAATTCCTTTGTGATGTCATAATGCAATCATGTGATAAGAACATTTTGTTGTCATAATAGCATTGCGATGTCATAATAACATTATGTCGTAATAAAATTATTTTAATGTCATAATAGCATTTCACAATGCTGTTTCACCTTTCACCATTGTGATAGCATAATAGCATTGTGATAACATCATAGCATTGTGATGTCTTGAAATTGGGAAATCATGATAGTATTGGGATGTTATAGTATTGTAGGGATGCCTTTGTGATATCATGACAGTTTTTGAAGCCATCATAGCATTGTGATATCCTAATACTATTGTGATGTCATAGTAGCAATG
This sequence comes from Meriones unguiculatus, assembly GCF_030254825.1. Classification (NCBI taxonomy): domain Eukaryota; kingdom Metazoa; phylum Chordata; class Mammalia; order Rodentia; family Muridae; genus Meriones; species Meriones unguiculatus. The sequence continues at coordinate 19,225,318 of NW_026843709.1, forward strand.
TGATGTCGTAATAGCATTAGGATTTCATCATAGCATTGTGATGTCATAATTCTATTGTAATATCAACACTCCATTGTGATTTCCTAGCACAATCATAACATAAAAGCTTTTTGTGTCATAATAGCATTTTGATGTCATAATACCATTTCAATATCATGACACCATTGAGATATCATAATATCCTTGTGATTTCATAATAGCAGAGATGTCATGACACAGTTATGATGACATAAAACCATTGAGTTGTCATGATAAAGTTGTGATATCATATGACTTTTCTGATGTCATAATAGAATTGTGATGTCATGCCATTGTAAAGTCAAAATACCATTACAATGTCATAATAGCATTTTGATGTCATAATTTCATTGTGATGTCATAATAGCATTGTGTTGTCATCATTCCACTCTAATGTTGTAATACCATGGTGACCTGATTATTCCATTTTGCTGTCATAATACAAGTGTGATATATTGTATCATTGTGAAGACATAATAGCATTATGATTTAAAATAGCATTGAGATATCATAATACCATTGGGATATCATGATACAACTGTGATATTATAATTGTATTTGGATGTCATGCCATTGTGATGTCATAATACCATTGTGATGTCATTATAGTATTGTGATATAATAGCATTGAGATGTCAGACCATTGTGATGTCATTCTAGCCTTTTGAGGTGATAATGCCATTGTGATATCATAATAGCATTGTGAAGTTATAAGAGCATTGTGATGATGTAATAGCATTTTAAGTTCATAATGCCATTGTGATGTCAAAATTCCATTGTGATGTCATACCATAATTATGTTGGATAGGGTTATGATGTCATAATCATTTTGATGTCATGATAACTTTGTGATGAAATGAAACTATTGTGAAATCATACTATTGAATGTCATACCATTGCGCTATCATAAAAGCATTGTGATGTCATAATTGCATTGTTATGTTATATTATTTTGATGATCTAATTCAATTGTAATATCATAACAAATCACATTATTATAGCATTGTGATGTCATACTATCATTATGATGTCAGAATACCATTGTGATATCATAATAACATTTTGAAGACAATGAAATTGTGATGTCAAAATTCCATTGATACGTCATACTACTATCATGTCATAATAGCACCATGCTGTCATAATAGCTTTGTTAGGTCAAAACTCAAAATTCCTTTGTGATATCATAGGACAATCATATTGTAATAGCATTTTCGTTTCATAACATTGTGATTTCATAATAGCATTGTGATGTCATGAAACTATTGTGATACCATCATAGCATTGTTATGTCAAAATTCCATTGTGATGTCATAAAACCATTTTGATGTCAAAATTTCATTGTGATGTCATAATAGCATTATGAGGTCATAATGAAACTATGATATCATAATAACAATGTGATGTCATAATAGAATTGTGATATCATAATACCATTGGCATATCATGACACCATTGTATTGTCATAATACCATTGTGATATCATAATAGCATGAGATGTCATGAAATCATTATGAGGATATTACACCATTGAGATGCCATAAGATAATTATGATGTCATTAGACGATTGTGATGTCAAGCATAACATAGGGTTAGGGTTATGGTTAGTATTAGGGTTAGGGGTTAGGTTTAGGGTTAGGGTTAGGCATTTTGTACCTGGGTTTTGATGCTTGGTTTGGCTATCTTTTGTTTGTGTCCTTTTTAAAATGGGATAGACAGTTTTGCTTTGTAAACACATGCTGTACAATTTTTGAGTCTTTAGTACTTAACAAGGATGGTGTGTAATTTGCCAGTTGTAAGCCTCTGTGTCTATCTTGCCCTGTGAAAATATCCCATGATTAAGGTTCCAGAGCAGTGTAACATGTTAATTTAGTCAGCATTTAAAAGTTTTTTGTTTTTTTTGTTTTTTGTTTTTTTTTTGTTGTTGTTGTTGTTTTTTGACATAGCAGGCATGCAGTCCACATGTTTGTCTCCTGCCTAATTTTAGGTCCTTACATTGACAAATAGAACATATCTCTTAAGCAAAATGCCCTTTGGCACCAGTTCTTCTGTGGAAGTCCCATTTTCTGAGATTGCCTGGCCTTTTTAGAGCATTGTGACATCATCTTTCCTCATATGAACCTAAAATTGATGTTAATTAAATCTTTAAAACAGTAAGGACATAACATCTATCATTATGAAAAAAAAAATAACATAGTAACCTTAAGGAAAATTTTGTCATTTTGAATCTTATACTCTCTCTGCAAGTGGCTTAAGAGCAAGAATTGCCATCTTGTCTTTTATATAAATTAGGCTGATCAGGCACTCAGAGATCTGCCTGTTTCCTTTTACTTTGTGTTGGGATTAAAAATGTGCCTTTTGCACCTTGTTCAAATATTTTTTCTCAAATCAATATAATTGTAACTCAAAGCCTTTAAATGAAAATTAAGCAAAGAGACAAGAAACTTTTAAGTTTGGGTCAGTTGTTACATTGTAACAAACAAAGCAAAGGTTTCTTTTTGTAATTTAGATGATGTTTTGGTGAATTGGTGGACAGTTACCAAAAATAGTTGACAAGTATCTTGCAGCCAGAGTACTTTGAATTTTAGCCATTATTAATCTAACTTTTATTAGGCAGAGTGCCCTTTCTATTGTCTCTAACTTAGTATTCCAATCGTTGGTTGTTTTTCCCATTTCCTCCTTGCACCAGATTTGTTATGTTAAGTCTCAGGTCTGTCCACAATAGGCTGTCTTTTGCTCCTGAGCCTGTTTAAGAGTCTTTCTTAAAAAGACAGTATTTGACCTCGGAGTTTTTAATTTTAAGTTTGGCTTATTGGGGTTGTATTACTGTGAGCTTATTCCCCCCACCAAATTATGTTAAAGTATGATTTAAAGGTTGTGGATACTTAGATTAGTTGGTGGCCATTTATTGTAGAGATAGATGTAAATTGTATACATTCCAAAAGAATATTGTACCAACAAAATTTATCATATATATATATATATATATGTGTGTGTGTGTGTGTAGTATATACAATGTTCTGCCTACATGCCCAAAAAGGCACCAGATCTCATTATAGACGGTTGCGAGCCACCCTGTGGTTGTTGGGAATTGAAGAAGGACATCTGTAAGAGTAACCAATGTACTTAACCTCTGAGCCGACTCTCGAGCAGTGGTCCCAATTTTCTTTAGTTCATAATTCTTAAATTTTCGGTATCATAATAGCATTGTGATATCATAATAATTGTGATGTTATAATACCATGCTGAAATCATAATACCATTGTGATGTCATAAAACTAATGTGAGGTCAAAATAATATTGTGATGAGATAATACCATTGTGATTGTCACAATCATGTCTTAATAGCATAGTGCTGACATAAAAGCATAAATAGTGCTATTTGGGATGCTATTTGGGATGTCATGATGAATTATGATGTCAGAATGCAATTGTGATATCATCATACCATAGTGATGACAAAACAGAATCATGATTTCATAATAGCAATGTGATGTTCTAATAGCATTGAGACCTCATTCCATTGCCCTGTCATAATAGCTTTATGATGTCATAACAGCATTGTGTTATCATCATAGTGTTGTGAAGTTCTAATACCGTTGTGAAGTTATAACAAAATTGTGATGTCATAATACAATAGGGATGTAATAATACCATTGGGATGTCATACCATTATGTTGTCATAATACCACTGAAATGTGAAGTTATAACACCATTGTGATAAAAGCATTGTGGTGAAATAATACCATAGTGAGGTCATAATACCATTCTGATTTCAAAATTCTATTGTGATATTTTCCATATGATGTAATGATTGCATTGTGATATCATAATTACATTGTGATTTCAGAACCCCATTGTGTGTCATAATACCATTGTGATGTCTTCATAGCATTGTGATGTAATAATACCTTTGTAAATAAATGATAGTATTGTGATAAGATCATAGTATGGTGATGTCATAATAGCATTGTGAACTCAGAAAACGATTGTGATGTCATAATACCATTGGGATATCATAAATTATGATGTTACAATACTTTTGGTATTATATTAGTCCAGGATCAGAAGGAAGGAAAGGAGGACCTCCACTATCAGTGGACTTTGGGAGGGGCATGTGTAAAGAAAGGAGAGGGATGTTGAGATTAGGAGGAAAGGAGGGAGGGGATTATTGGGGATACAAAGTGAATAAAGTGCAATTAATAAAACTTAAAAAAGAAGACAGAAGGGTCATCAAATAATAAGGGTAGCAATTCATCAAGATTCTTAAAAAATGTCTACCACAGATAATTAAATGTTTATGTTGGAGTACATTTGTAAAAAGACTTATTTTGTTATCAAAACTTTAGTGACCCATTTAAAGTGAAAATATTTGGAATTTAAAAAAAATGGGGAACAGGGCTAGACAGAGAATTCTCGATAGAGGAATATCAAATGGAAGAGAGACACTTAAAGAAATGTTCAACATCATTAGCCATCAGGGAAATTAAAATCAAAATGTCCCTGAGATTTTACCTAACACCCATCAGAATAGCCAAGATCAAAAACTCAAGTGACAACACATGCTAGAGAGGTTGTAGAGAAAGGGGAACCCTCCTTGAATGCTGGTAGGAATGTAAACTTGTACAACCACTCTTGAAATCAATCTGGCTCTTTCTCAGATAACAAGGAGTAGCACTTCCTCAAGATTCAGCTTTTCACCTCTAGGGATACATCCAAGAGAAATAAAGACATTTGTTAAACCATGTTTGTAGCAGCTTTATTTGTAATAGCCAGAACCTGTAAACAACCCAGAGGTCCTCCCCTCTGAATAGCTCTACCCTGCACACTATCAAATCAGATGCTGATACTTATGACCAACTGTTGGGCAAAGTGCATGTAATCTAACAAAAGTATTGGGAAGTAGATCAGGAGAGGGCAAAAGCTCCACATGAGAGCAGCAGAACCAAAAATGAACTGAGCACAGTTGTCTTCCCTGAAATTCACATTCTAACCCAGTACCATGCATGGAGATAACCTAGAACCCCTGCACAGATATAGCTCATGAAAGTTCAGTGTCCATAAGGGTTCCAAAGTAATGAGAACAGGGACTGCTTCTGACATGAAAGGACTTCCTGCTCCTTCATCACCTCCCCCTAATGAAGGAGTAGCCTTACCAGGCCACAAAGGAAGACAATTCTTGGCACTGGTTTGGTTGAAACAGAGAAAGATTGGTATATGTCACAATAAAAATGATTTTTCTTTAAAATACATCAGTTGAAGTATGTGTTATTTATACACTCATTGAAACATGATCAGTCTCAGTGCTAAGTCCCTTAAAGAAAACTCAGTTCATCCTTGCTGCACCATGTCACCATCCCAAGAAGAAGCCATCAGTCCTGAAGAGCTCTATACTTCATCACATTAATCACAGTTTGTCTTATATATTTATTAATTATGATTTTTTCACTTTAACTCCCCTCTGCTGCCACCTCTCACTTCTCCTTCCAGTTCACCCCCCTCAGCCTCCTTCATCTACCCCTATGCCCTTTTTCTAGTTTCCTAATATGGGAGGCCCTCCTCCAGCTTCTAACTGACCCTAGCTATCAGGTCTCCTCAAGGCTGGCTGAATTATCTTCTTCTAAGGCCTGATTCTCAGTGCATTTTTCTCCGTGTGTCCTCAATTGCCTCTACTTATGACACACTTCCTTTCTCCTCTCCTGCAGGCTTCCCAGAACTCTGAGGGATGGAAAATTCCATAGGGAAATGCCATTTAGAGCTTTTATGTTTTAAGGTCTCTCTCTCTACATAATGTTGGTAAGTGGGTCTCTGTATGAAATCCCATTTGATGCAGAAGGAAGCATCTCTGTGCTGAAACTGATATATTAGTTGAGGGCAGAGAGCAACATCTTTTTATAATAATAATCCGGGTTCCCTGAAAATTTCTTTTGGATGCCATGGCCCATCAACCCAATTAACTGCTTTTTTTTTCTTTTTTTATAATAGATGGCCTATTGGAACTTTATCACTCACTTTTAGGAATCCTCCTGATAAGATAATACATACCATATTTGTCTTTTTGCATTTTATTAACTATACCCAGGATGATTTTCCTGGTTCTATCCATTTGCCTGAAAATAACATGATGTCATTTTCTTAGCTAAATATTACTCCGTCATGGAAATATTCCACATTTTCCCCAAAGGAGATTGTCAGTCCTTTTCTTTAGTCCTTGGAAATTGCTAGGACTTTAATCATTGTATTCAATGACAAATTATCAGAATAACTAAGTTCTTTTAGCCTAGAATTCCTTCCATCTACTTCCTGCTATTTTGAATTGCAAATCCGCTTGATGCTCATCTACTTACATTTGGAGACCCCAGTGAGGAAATGTCTGGGAAGAGTTAGGAGGTAAGGCCTTGATAGACAATATACTTCCTAATGGAGTTATAGGCACTGTGCTTTGAGTTTGATATGCCAATGAAAGTGCCCAGAGAGAATGGAGTCTCTGTCTATTGATCTCTGTCAGTACATATCTATGTTTCTGTGGGTCTCAGTCTCTCTATTTATGAATCTGTCTCTTGAGATCTTTCTCTCCCTGTCTTTTGCTCTTGGTCAGCCACTTGTGGTTCAGTTGGAAAGCTCTCAGTTCTTCTGAAGGACTACCACAAGATGACTTCTTGCTGACATGAGATCTTGTATGGTTTCTGTAAAAATATAAGGAAGGTTCTTATTACACGTTTTTTGTTCAAAGATTTGCCTTGGTCCATTTCGTATTACCATTGTGATGTCATAAAAGCAAAGTGAAGTCATAACATTAATTAGCATAATACCATTTTGATATCAAAATTCCTTTATGAAGTCATACCACAATCATGTTGTAATGACTTTGTGGTGTCATAATGGCATTGGGATGTCATGATGAATTTTAATGTCATAATATGGTAAAGATAGCATTAGCATTGTGAGGTCATCATGGCATTGTGATGTCATAGTAGCATTGTGATGTCATAATAGTTCTGTGATTTCATATCATTATGATGTCATAATAGCATTGTGATGTCAAAATAGCATTGTGAAGTCATAACACCATTGTGGTAGCATAATAGCATTATGATGTCATCATGGCATGGAGATATCTTAGTATGATTGTAAAGTCATACAGTTTGAAGTCATAATAGCATTGTCATGTCATACAACAATCATGTCTTAATAGCTTTGTGAAGTCATAATAACATTGGAGTATGTTGATGAATTTTGATGTCATGATGCCATTGTGATATCATCATTACTTTGTAATGTCAACATAGCATTGTGATGTTCTACATGATTGTAAAATCTTACTGTTGTGAAGTCATAATAGCATTTTGATGACAAAATTCCATTGTGATGTCATACCACAATCATGTTGTAATACTCTTGTGATGTCATAATACTATTGTGATGTCGTAAAACATTGTGATATCTTAATAATAATTGTAATGTCACAATAACATTGTGAAGTCCTAACACCAGTGTGATAGAATAATAGCATTGTGATGTCACATAGCATTGAGATATCATTGTAATGTCATATTTTTGGGAAGTCATAATAGCATAGGGATGTCATAATACTATTGTGATGTCATAATAGCATTGTAGTGACATAATACATGTGAAGTCCTAACACCATTATGATTTTTGACAAAATACAATTGTGATGTAATAATAGCATTTTGAATTCCTATCATTGTGATGTCAAAATAACATTGAGACATCATAAAAGCATTGTGATATCATAATAATAATACCCTTCTAATGTCATATTGTGTATCATAATAGCATTTAGATGTCTTAACATTTTGATGTCACAATGTCTTTTTTAAGTCATAATAGCATTATGATGTCATAATATCATTTTGAGGTTATAATGTAATTGTGATATCATAAAAATTTTGTGATGTAATAATAGCCTTGTGATGTCATAACAACATAATGATGTTATATTAACTTGGTGATGCCATAATAGCTTTATGAGGGCATAATACAATTCTGAGGGCATGATAAATTTTGTGGTCCTAATAGCATTGTGATGTAGTAATACAATTGTGATGCCATGATAGCATTGTGATATTATCATAGTATTGTGATATCAAAATTTTATTGTGATATCAAAATTCCATGTCGATGTAATACCACAATCATTTTCTAATAGCGCTGTGATGTCATCCTAGCATTGTGATGTCATAATATCATAGAATGGTGTTGTTATAATACCATTGTGAAGTCATAATACCATTTGAAAACAAAATAGCATTGTTATATCATAATAACATTGTGAAGTCATAAACACCATTAGGATGTCAAAATATTGTGATGTCATAATAGTATTTTGATATCAAAATACCTTCATTATATCATAATATTGTTAGTTCATATCATTGTGATATCATAATAGCATTGAGATATCATAATAGCATTGTGAAGTCGTAATAATATTGTGATGTCATAATAACATTGTGATGTCATCATAGCATTGTGATATTAAAATAACTTTGTGATGTCATCAGAGCATTGTTTTCTCATAATACAATTTTTTGGTCATAACACCATTGCATAGTTTTTATGGCATTGTGAACTAATAACACCATTATGATATCTATATAGTATTGTGAAGTCACTATAGCATTGTGATGTCACATAGCAATGTGATGTCATGATACCATTTTGGTGTCATCATAGCATTGTTATGTCATCATAGCATTGGGATGTTTTAAATCTATTGTGATTTCATACCTTTTTGATGGCATCATAATAGCATTGTTGTGTCATAATAGATTGTAATTTCATTGTGATATCATGAAACTACTTATTATAATGGTATTGAGATGTTGCTATAGCATTGCAATGTTGAAATTCCATTTTGATGTCATAACACAATCATGTTGTAATAGCATTGAGTTGCCATACAATACCGATGTCATGTTAACATAATAATATGATAACATTAGGATGTCAGCATAGCATTAAGATGACATACCTTTGCTAGATGCTGCCAAGACATCTAAATAAGTACTAAATAGTTTCTCCTTTTTATATATTTCTGTTAAATATTCTGAGCCAGTAGGCTGAAGATGATGCTCCAACGTTACAGAGAGTTATGGGTGACTTTTGAGACAGCAAATTATTTCTGTCAATTATTTTTTAATTTTTGGAAGCTGCTAACAAGCACTTCCTATTTACTCTAGTAACTAATATTATTTCTTCTTAAGTCTCTGATGGGGTTGAAGACCAAATAGTTGTACTGCCACAATTACACTTAAGTTGTTTAGAAGTTAAGAGATGCTTTTACATAGGTAATACCAATAATGACAACAGTTAATTCAGGTATAGAACTCTAAACTTGTCAACTCTAAACTTAGGATAATTGGATACATTCTCCTAAGTTGCTAAATACACAGGGACTGGACATTACATATGACAATTTTACTGAATAGTTTTCATAATTATTTTTGTATTGGAATAAAAGGAGCCTTTTATTGGACCTAAAAATGTTGGTAAAAAGTTCTTTTGAAATGTATACAACTTACTCTTTTTTAATCACATCCTGATCCCCCCTACACACACTTTCTGGTTTCCAGATATTGCATTGTTATATTTATTCTATGCATCCTGTCTCAACTTTGTGTAAAAAGACCAAAATAAAGCAACTAGCTACAATGTTGTGCAAAGGGAGGAGCCAGAGGACAGGACAGAGGGGAGGAGCCAGAAGGCAGAAAATGAGTGGGAGGAAAAAAGGCCAAAACAGAGCTAAGAGAACTGAGCTGGGAGGGGAACAAGGAACTAGGTGAAGAATACACCAGACCTAACATTTCACAAAAAAGTAAGTAAAATATGTAAAATATGATGTTAGGAAATGATAAGGGCTTGGAGGATGGAATAACTATTGACCAGCATTGTGTTCTAGGTTAACTAAATGAAACCAGAATCAGTGTGGTGATTTGCATATACAGCTCTATAGGATGAACAGCAGCTTTAACAGAGGATATATCAAATGTAAATATTAATCAAACATACAACAGAGATGTCATACCATTGTGATGTCATAATAGCACTGTGATGTCATAATGGCATTGTGAAGTCATAATGCCATTGTGAAGTCATAATAGCACTGAGTTCATGGAATCTAATGAAAGAAGTGGGAAATAGTAAGATATGGAGAGGACAGGAGCTCCATAAGGAGAGCAACAGAACCAAAAAATCTGAGCATAGGGGTCTTTCCTGAGGGTGATACTCCGACAAAGTACCATGCATGGAGATATCCTAGAACCCCTGCACTGATGTAGCCCATGGCACTTCAGTGTCAAAGTGGGTTCCACAGTAATAGGAACAAAGACTGCCTCTGACATGAACTGATTGGGCTGATCTTTGATCACCTCACCCTAATGGGGGAGCAGCCTTACCAGGCCACAATTCAGGAAGAAAATGCAGTAACTCCTGATGAGATCTGATAGAGTAGGATTAGAAGTAAGGAGAGGAAGTCCTCTCCTATCAGTGGACTTGGGGAGGGAATGCATGGAGGGTAAGGAAGATGGGATGGCGAGTGGAGATAGGAAAGGCTTATGGGGAGATACACAGTGAAAAAAATGTAATTAATAAAAATTAAAACAAAAATATTAAAAAATATAATCCATTTTGGATTTATATTGTAGGAGGGTGTGTTCAAAGGTTGATATGCCAATAAAAGTACCATACAGAAAGGAGCCTCTTTCTCAGTCTCTATCATTTCATATCTCTGCTTCTTTTGGGTTCAGCCTGAGTATTTCTGAATCTGTTTATCTAGCTCTTTCTGTATTTCTCTCTCTGTCTCCCTCTCTGTATGCTGATTGTGTTTTAGTATGAAAGCTCTCAGTTCTGCTGAAGGACTACAACAAGTTGAATGCTTGCTGATGTGACATCAGGGATGGTCTCTGTAAAAATATAAGCAAGGTCCCAATTAAATGCTTTTTGTTAAAGATTTGTCTTGATCAGGGATCATTTTCACAGTAATTAATTCACTGACTGAGGCAATATCTGCATTTAAAAATAATAATGGAATCTCTGATAATGTGAAAGTCACATTTCAAGGATATGTAACTTTCTTAATGACCGCTTAAAAGAGACATGCGACACTCTCTCTGAACTAAGAGTCTTGAACACAGGAACTGTCATCTCTGGGTTGTGTTCTATCAGCTGGCCACATGGAGGCGGTCCACTTGGCCTTTTTAATAATAGGCTACTGATACTCTTAATTGCTTTCACCTTTTGCAGGACATAATTTTCCCTTGCACCTGTTCAACACCTTGAGAGAATCTTGATGTTTCCATGGAGATGAGGAAACAATCTTTCCTCAGTGTCCAGTATCTCTGATCCTGTGCACCCACGACTTTTCTTGTGAAACCGAAAAAAGACTTTATCTCATCCATTTATCCAGATCCCAAACCTTTACTCCTGTTTATCTCTGTGACAAGGTCAGGTAGGAAATGAAATTTTATGTTTATTTAATTGGACAGTTTCCTACATAAGGAAGCTTCAAAGTGATGAGGGATTAATGGGATTAAGAGGAATATATGGAATGAAAAGGTAATCTCCTATTAATGTCTTAATTCTGAAAATTCCCTGGTTGTGACTTTGAAGTAGCCAGTTACTCCTGTACTGATTAAATATATCTTCACGTCTTACTAACATAATAGGCTGGGAGGGTCTAAGGTTTCCTGGGGTATTGAGTCTTTAATAGCAGGGAAAAGAGAAGAAAACCAGATAATTCCTGGGACTGGTTTGGCTGAAACAGAGAAAGATAGGTGTCTATAAGAGGAGAACTGAGTGGCAATAAACTGTTTGACGTCTGGTGCTCTTCCACACTAGTGTTGTCAATGCTTTATGAGCAGGGTTGCCTGACTGACCTAGCAAGATCTGAAGCTGTGTCCTCCTCTTGGTACAGTGTGGAACCCTCCTATTCCTGGGTTTACAGTTAAAACTGGGCCTTCAGGACAGAGAAATGGGTAGGTGTTATATGTCTAGGACACAAGAGCAGCTGTGTTTCCTGCTGTGATTCTACAGAGAAACCCTCTAAATGTAGTGTTAGTGCCAGGACTGCTTGATCCCAAGTGCCACATAAGCTCGTGAGGTTGAGGTAGCTGGACAAAACTAGTTCATGGCTAGGCTTCTCTGCTACCTGGAAAGGATGCCTTCCAAAGTCAAACTCTGCACTCTTTGAGAGGAATCTTTTTAACCTACTATTTTTATTGATTATGTGTGAATTTCATATATACTACTTTTCCATTGCTCCCAAGTTAAAATTCCTTCCCATTTGTCACAGTAAAAATTATTTTTTTCTGTAAAATAAAACAATTCAAGTATGGCTTTTTCATCTCCTCATTGGAACATGATTAGATTCTCAGTGCAAAGTCCCTTAAAGGAATCTGAGTTCATCCTTGCCACATCCTGGGGATCACCCCCAAGAAGAGTCCTTGGGGGTGATCCAAGGACTCCCATTAGTCCTGAAGAGCTCTATACTTCATCACCTTAATCACAGTTTGATTTATGTATTTATTATGATTTGCTCACTTGGTATTCACTCTGTTCCCCTCGCCTCTTCTACTTCTAGTCCAACTTACTCTCCTTCTTCTACCCCTGGGAACTTTCTCTAGTTCACTGATAGGTAAGGTCCTCCTCTTCCTTCTATATGACCCTGGCTTATCAGGTCTCATCAAGGCAGGTTGTATCATCTTCCTCTTCTGCTTGAATCACAGGACATTGTTCTCTTTGTGTCCTCAATTGCCTCTATTCATGACACTCTTCATGCCTCCTTTTCTGCAGGCCTCCCAGAGCTGTGAGGGAAAGAGAAATTCATAGAGAAATAAAATTTAGTGCTGAGTGTTTTAAGGTCTCTCTGTGTGTATTATCAAATTGTGGGTCTCTGTATGCAATTTCATTTGATGCAGAAGGAAGCATCTCTGTGGATACAAGAATAGGGCACTAATCTATCATTTGAGGGCAGAGAGCAACATGCTTTAATAACAATAGCCTGGGTTGCTTAAAAATTTCTGTAGGATGTCCTGGCACAGCAACTCAATTCACTGCCACCCAATCTGGTTTGGTCACAAGAGATGGCCTATTGGAATTTTATCCTGTACTATTAGAAGATCTAATCAGAGAATACATAATATAATTGTCTTTCTACGTTTACTTACTTCACCCAAGATGATTTTTCCTTGTTCCATCCATTTGTCTGAAAAATATCATGATTACATTTTTTAGCTGAATAATACTTCATAATGGAAATATTCCACATTTTCCACTAAGGAGATTGTCAGTGCTGTTCTTTAGAACTTGGAAGTTGCTGGGACTTTAATAATTGTATTGAATGAGAAACTAGCAGGATAACTATATTCATTTAGCCTAGAAGTCCCTCCATCTTCTTCCACTTCCTTTCTTTCTAGCTTTCTATCTCTATGTCTCTCTGTCTCCCTCTCTCTGCCTTCCACTTGTAGTTCAGTATGAAAAGCTATCAGTTCTGCTGGAGGACTAAAAAAACAGGACTGCCTGCTGATGTGACATCATAGATGGTCCCAGTAAAAATAAGCAAGGTCCCATTTAAATGGTTTTTGTTCAAAGAATTGCCTACTTCAGGGAGCATTTTCACAGTAAGTAATTCACTGACAGAGGACATATGTGAGCATTATCAAATATTAATTGAATCTGTGATAAGGTGAAACTCACAGGTCAAAGACACTTGACTTTTTAATGATCACTTGAAAGAAATAAGTGACACTTTTCCTTAATTAAGAGTTTGGACAAAGGATCTTTCATCTCTTGGTTGTGTGCTTTCAACTGCCCAGATCAAGGCATGTTAGGCTGTACAGCCATTCATTCAAACAGGCTGTCAACTTGGCCCTTTTAATAATTGGCTTCTGAAAGTCTTATTGGCTTTCACCTGTTGCATCAAGTCATTCTCTATCTCAGCCAATCAGTACCTGAGAAAATCTTGAGTTTTCCATGGAGATGAGTAAACAAACTTTCCTCAGTGTGTACAGTATCTCTGATCCTGTGCACATATAAGTTTTTCTTGTGAAACCCAGCAAGCCTTTAAATCATTCCTTTATCCAGATCCCATACCTTTACTCCTGTTTGCCTCTTAGACAATGTCAGCTAGGAAATACAACTTTAATCTTTATTTAATGGAACAGCTTCCTGAGTAGGGAAGCTTCAAAGTGATGTGAGATTAAGAGGAATGTACAGAATGACAAACGTGGTCCCCTACTGAGTTCTTGGATCTGAAATTCCTACATTGTAACTTTGAAGTGATTAGTTATTCATTCACTAAATGTACCTTCACATTCTTATTGATATAATAGACTGGCAGGGTGTAGGGTTCCCTGGGGTATTGAGTCTTTAAGAGCAGGGAAAAGATAAGGGAACCAGGCAATTTCTGTGACTGGTTTGGGTTAAACAGAGAATAATCAAGAGGGTAAAGGGAGAACTGTGGGGCAGTAAACTCTCTGATAGCTGATGCTGTTTCACACTTGTGTGGCCAACCTGCTATGAGCAGGTTGTCTTCACTGACCTGGCTGGATTGCACCTGTGTCCTACTCAGTGGTCAGTGAGGGACTCTACTGATTCTGGGGTTTACAGTTAAAATTGGGCCTTCAGGAGAGAGAAATGGTTCCGTGTTATATGCCTAGGACACAAGACAATGGATGTTTCCTTTTGTGGTCCTCCAGACAAACCCTATAAATGTAGTGTTTGTTACAGGACTGGTTGTTCAGAGGTGCCACATGAGGTCATGGGATCTGAGATAGTTGGATAACAACTAATTCATGGCTAGGATTCTCTGCTACATAATGAGTTCCTGCAAAGCAAGCCTTACAAATTCAAACACTGCCAAATCTTTTCTCCATGTTAAAGTCATTGTAAAAGTTGTCAACATGTTATTTTTATTGTTTATGTGGGAATTTCATATTACATATATTACAATTGTTTTCCATTGCTCCCAGGTTCAAATTCCTACCCATGTGTCACACTATTTTTTTTCTTTAAAATACATCAGTTCTAGGATGTGCTGTTCATATGCACATTGAAACATGACCAGAGTCTCAGTGTCAAGTCCCTTAAATAAAACTGAGTTTATCCTTGCCACATCCTGGCACCACCCATAAGAAAAAGCCATATATCTTGAAGAGTTCTATACTTCATTACCTTCATCACAGCTTTTCTTACATATTTATTTATCCTGATTTGTTACCTTTATATCTACTCTGCTGCCACCTCCCTCTTCTCTACTCAGTCCCATGAACCATTCTTCTCCTACCCTTATACCCTTTTTCTAGTTCGATGATATGGGAAGTGCTCCTCCCCCTTCTATCTGACCCTAGTCATCAGATCTTATCAAGTCTGGCTGCATCATCTTCCTCTGTGGCCTAAAACTCAGGGCATTGTTCTCCTTGTATCTTCAATTCCCTCTACTTACTACACTCTACCTGCCTCCTCTCCTGTAGGCTTCCCAGAGCTCTGAGGGGAGAAAAAATTTCATAGAGAATTCCCATTTAGAGCCTGGTGAGTTAAGTTCTCTCTCTCTGCATAATATGGGACAGTGGGTCTCTGTATGCAATCCCATTTGATGCAGAAGGAAGCAACACTGTAGATCCAAGAACATAGATCTGATATATCAGTTGTGGGCAGAGAGCAACATATTTTAATAACAACAGCCTGGGTTTTTTGAAAGTTTCAATAGGATGCCCTGGGCCAACAACTCAACTGAAATCCAATTTTTCTACTGGAAGACTGGTTTGGTCACAATACATGGCTTATTGAAACTTTATAACCCACTATTAGGAAATCTCCTAATAAGTAAATACATACTATATTTGTCTGTTTTCGGTTTAGTTACTGCACCCAGGATGATTTTTCCTGGTTCCATCCATTTGCCTTAAAATGTCTAGATGCCATTTTCTTAACTGAATGATACTCTGTTAATGAAATACTCCATATTTTGCCCAAAGGAGATTGTCGGTCCTGTTCTTTAGAACTTGGAAGTAGCTTGGTCTTCAATCATTGTGTTGAATGACAAAGTATCAGGATAACTATGTTCTTTTAGCCTAGAAGTCCCTCCATCTTCTTCCACTTCCTGGTGATTTAAATTGCAATGTCCCCTGGAAGCTCATCTATTTATATGTTGATTCAATAGTGAGGAAATATCTGAGAAGGGTTAGGATTATGGCCTTGTTAATAATATACTTCCTAATGAATTTATATTATAGGCAGGTGTGCTTTGAGATCTATATGCTAATGAAAGTGAACAGACAGAAAGTAGTTTCTGTCACTTCAATTGTTTGTGTTTCTTGGTCTCACTCTCTCTGTTTCTGAATCTGTTTATTTAACTCTTTCTCTCTCTGTCTTCTCTCAGTCTCTCTCTCTCTCTCTACATTCTGCTTGTGGTTCACTATGAAAAGCACTCAGTTCTGATGAAGGACTTTAACAAGTTTTCTGCTTGTTGATGGGATATCATGGATAGTCTCTAAAAATATAAGCACGCTGCCAATTAAACATTTTTGTTCAAAGAGTTTCCTTTTTCAGGGAATATTTTCCCAGTACGTAATTCACTGACTGAGGACATATCTGTGCATTTAATAAATAATAATGGTATCTGTGAAAATATAAAAGTCATATGTCAAGGACATATGACTTTATTAATAACCACTTCAAAGAAATATGTGACACTTTTCCTGAACTAAGTCTTGGACACAGGAACTGTCATCTCTGAGTTGTGTGCTTTTAGTTGCCCATATTGAAGTATGTAATGCAGCTCAACCTTTCTCTCCAGCAGTCTGTCCACTTAGCCCTTTTAATTAATAACTGGCTCCTGAATTTCTTACTTGGTTTTACTTGTTTCATGACATCATTTTCCCTCTCAGCCAATCAGCACCAAAAAGACTTTATCTCATCCCTTTTTCCAGATCCCCCACCTTTACTCCTGGTTACCTCTGTTATAATATCAGTTAGGAAATGATACTTTAATGTTTATTTAATTGGACAACTTTCTACATAGGGAAGCTTGAAAGTACAGTGGGATTAAAAATAATGTACTGAATGACAAGGAGGTCACCTACTATGGTCTTGGATCTGAAATATCCTTGGTTGTGAATTTGAAGTGAGTAGTTACTTGCGTAGTCACAAAATTGAGCTTCACATTCTTTCTGATATAATAGGCTGGCAGTGTCTAGGGTTCCCTGGTATATTGAGTCTTTAAAGAGCAGGGAAAAGAGTAGGAAACCAGACAATTCCCAGGACAAATTTGGCTGGAACTGAGAAAGATCTGTGAATGTAAAAGAAGAACTGAGGAGCAATAAACTATTTAACAGCTAGTAATGTACCACACTAGTGTTGGGAACACTTTGTGAGCAGGGTTGACTTGTCTGACCTGGCTGGATTGGAAGCTGGATCCTCCTCCATGGTCAGTGAGCAATCCTCTTGGTTCTGGGGTTTACAGTTAAAACTGGGCCTTCAGGACAGAGACCTGGGTCTTTGTTATATGCTTAGGACACAAGTGAAGTAGTGTTTCCTGTGGTGGTCCTTCAGACAAAGTGTCTAAAGGTAGTATTAGTGTCAGGACTTCTAGTTAAGACATGCCACCGAGCTCATGGAGTCTGAGGTATCTGGAAATCACAAGTTCATGGCTAGGATTCTTTACTACGAAATGAGCACCTGGAAAGCATTCCTTACAAAGTCAAACACTTCCCTCCTTTAGTGGATTCTTTTCTCATTGTTAAAATTCATTGTAAAAGTTGTAAACATATTATTTTTTATTGATTATGTGGAAATTTCATGTAATATACATTACACTCCTTTTCCATTGCTCCCAGGTTCAAATTCCAAACTATGTGGCACACTAAAATTTTTCTTTAAAATATATCAGTTGAAGTATGTGTTGTTCATATACTCATTGGTCAATGATCAGAGTCCCAGTGCCAAGTTCCTTAAAGAAAACTGAGTTCATCCTTGATGCACGCTGCCACCGCAAAGAAGAAGCCATCTGTCCTGAAGAGCTCTATACTTCATTCCCTTGATCACAGTTTTTCTTATGTATTTATGTATTACATTTTTTTAACTTTGTATCCCCTCTGCTACTCCCTATCTCTTTTCTTTCCAGTCCCACCCACCCTCTTTCTTTTACACCTGTGCCCTATCTCTACTTCCCTGATAGGGAAGGTCTTCCTCCTCCTTTTATCAGACCCTAGCTTCTCAGGTCTCATCAAGGATGACTGCATCATTTTTCTCTGCTGCCTGATTCTCAGGGCATTATTGTTCTCCTTGTGTCCTCAAATCCCTCTACTTATGGCACTCTTCCTGCCAACTCTGTTACAGGCTTCCCAGAGCACTAAGTTTCATAGATAGAGTGTCATAGGGAAAACCCATTTAGATCTGGGTGTTTTAAGGTCTCTCTCTGCATAATATCAGACTTTGGGTCTCTGTATGCAATCCCATTTGATGCAGAGGGAAGCATCTCTGTGTAGAGAAGAATGTGCCACTGATTAATCCGGTGAAGGCAGAAAGCAGCATGCTTTAATAGAAATAGCTTGGATTGCTTGAAATTTCCATAGGATGCCCTGGCCCAACCGCTCAATTCAGTGCCATCCAATCCACCTAGTGGAAGGCTGATTTGGTCACTATAGATGACGTTTTAGAACTTCATTTCCAACTATTAGGAGACTTCCTAATGAGTCAATACATACAATATTTGTCTTACTGCATTTTAGGTACTTCACCCTGGATGAATACTCCTGTTTCCATCCATTTGCATGAAAATATTATGATATCATTTTCTTAGCTGAATACTACCCTATTATAGAAATACACCACATTTTCTGCAAAGGAGATTTTCAGTCCTGTTCTCTGGTCAGTGAAAGTTGCTGTGATTTTAATCATTGTATTGAATGAAAAAGTATTAGAATAATTATGTTCTTCTAGCCTAGACGTCCCTCCATCTTCTTCTACTTCCTGGTGATTTGAATTGTAATTTGAATTGAAGCTCATCTATTTACATGTTGAGTCCCCAGTGAGGAAATGTTGTCTGGGAAGGGTTAGGAGTTATGGCATTTTTAGCTAATATAATTCCTTTTGTTTCCCTATTTTCTTTCTCAGCCCTTTTATCTTGTGTATACAGGAGGGCTGCTGATTTTTTTTAGGTTAATTTTGTATCCAGCCACTTTGCTGTAGGAGTTTATCAGTTGTAGGATTACTTGGTACAATTTTTGAGGTCACTTAATGTACTTTTTTTTTTTCAATGCAGTTTATTCAGGAACATTGAACAATCCTCGGACCCTGGGGAAAGCCAGCCCACAGCTTAAATAGCCTCTGGGTAGCCAACCCAGGCGTGCCACGTGGGCACTGCAGATAGGTCCACATACATGGAAGCAAGCCAGATCCTCGGCCTTAGCCAAATGTGGAGTTGTTCATGACAGAGAGCACTCACCATCGGGAAGGTGGAAGGCGGAAACCAGCTCCATCTTTAAGGCATAGCATTCCGCAGCTCTCTACAGTTCCCCCTTTTTGTTTTAGATGCATCAGGCAAGAGTAGAGGTCTGATCTCTGATATTGGAAATAAATTGGGACTTTGTACTGATGTTCATTTAGGTGTCATCCACCCAAAGAGCATCAGACCGGTCCAATATCTTTTTCTCAGAGGCGGGACCTGGGGCATCAACCCGCATGCAATCAGACATGCTCTTTCTGGGTCGAAAGTGGCTGACCCTGAGTGCAGTGCTTAGCCGCGCATCCTGAGCGTAACATTTTAGCTTTTTATGGTATCCAACCATGCTTGGGGAGAATGTCCTGCTTCAATGGCTGTAAAGGCCTGAATGGTCATGGCTGCATCACACTGTTGTGAGACTCTAATCTTGCATATATACCACAGGCAAACCAAGGAGACCAACACCAGAAGGCCTGCTAACGCTCCCATGCCCGCCCATTCCTTTAGATGATTCATGGCTGCAGCAATCCATGATGATAATCCTGTGGCTATTCCTGAGTCCACTCTGGTACAATTTACCATGACAATGGCCACTCTCAGCTGCTCCATCGTAGTATCGAATTCTCCAGTCCAATTACCTAAAATATAGCTCAACAATTGTTTAGACAGATTTGCAGCACAGGAAAAATTCTCATGTTGTATGCTAGTGACACAAAGTCCAGCATACTTTCATTGACAGCCAAGTTGAGCGATTTGCCATAGGGTATCAATTTGCTCCTGCAAGAGGTCAATCCTCTGATTGAACACCATCAAGCTTCCTTTTAGTTGAGCATTAATTCCTTTATGTACAACTAAGGCATGAGCTACATTGGCTAAATGATTATTCAGGGTCTGAGCAGTCTGCCCACTATGACTCATGGCTAGGTAAGAACTGGGAAATAGTAAGAGCTGGAGAGGACAGGGTCTCCACAAGGAGAGCAACAAAACAAGAAAATTTGAACACAGGGAACTTCCCAGAGACTCATACTCCAACCAAGGACTATTCATGGAGATAACCCAGAACCCCTGCACAGATGTAGCCCAGGGCAGTTCAGAGTCCAATTGGGTTACATAGTAATGTGAAGAGGGACTGCCTCTGACATAATCTGATTGGCCTGCTCTTTGATCACCTCCCTCTGGGGGGGAGCAGCCTTACCAGGCCATAGTAGAGGACAATACAGCCACTTTTGATGTGAACTGACAGACTAAGATCAGAAAGGAGAGGAGAACCTCCCCTATTAGTGGACTTGGGGAGTGGCATGCAAGCAGAGAAAGGAGGGAGGGTGGGATTGGGAGGGGAGGAGGGAGGGGCTTATGTGGGGATTCAGAATGAATAAAGTGTAATTGATGAAAAATTTTAAAAAAGGGAAAAAAATAATTTAAGAACCTTAAATGACTTTCAAAAGTGGAGGAAAACATGGAGTTAGTCAATTGGCATGGAGCACGTCTCGCCCCTGGGGGCAATGGTCTCCTGAACCTACTCAGACCTCGGACACCACCACTGCTAGTTCTAGAACTGACGCAGGATGTTCCAACGAGGGGTTAAGGCTTCTCATAATATTTCCTATAAGCCCACACCTGTTTGTCTATATCCCCCATTTTTATTCATTATTAGCCAGATAGCGCCAAGTAATTGTGGTAATGATACTTGCTTTTTTGCCCAATGCTGGAATGCTAGTAAAGTTAGGTATGCCCTGGTTACTCGCATGCCTCACTGGGTGCCTGTGCCCATTGATGCCCCTCACGCTATGACTCTCTTCAGACAGAAAAGGGATCTTGGAACTACAGCCACCATTGTTACTACCATCTCATTGGCGGCTGTTGGAGCTACTACCTTTCAGATTTCTATCCTCTTGATTTCCTTACATTGTCTTATTGCTCTAGCAAGGACTCCCAGAACTATGTTGAAGAGATATAGAGAGATTGGGCAGCCTTGCCTTTTCCCTGATTTCAGTGAAATGGCTTTAAGTTTCTCTCCATTTAGTTTGATATTGGCTATAGGCTTGCTGTAAATGGATTTATTATATGTAAATATGTGTTTTTTTATCCCTGACCTCTCCAATGGTTTGAACATAAATGGATGTTGGATTTTCTCAAATATTTTTTATGAACTAAGGACATTATCATGTGGTATTTTTCATTTCAGTTTGTTAACATGGTGGATCAGATTGATAGATTTCCATATATTGAACCACCCATGCATACATGGGATGAAGCCTACTTGGTCATAGTGGATAATATCTTTGATGTGTTTTTGTGTCTGGTCAAAGACAAAAAATACCTTAGTAAAACTCTAACCAAGTAAGTCAAAGCCATGTATGAAACAAACAAAAAAAAAAATTCAAGTCTCTGAAGAAGGAATTAGAAGAGGATATCAGAAAATGGAAAAATCTCCCATGCTCATGGCTTGGCAGGCTTAACATTTTAAAAATGGTCATCTTACCAAAAGCAATCTACAGCTTCAATGAAATTACCAACACAATTCTTTACAGACCTTGAAAGAAAAATTCTCAACTTCATATGGACAAACAAGAAACCCAAAATTGGCAAAACAATCCTACAGAATAAAAGATCTTCTGGCTGTATCTCCATCCCAGAACTCAAGCTGTACTATAGAGCAAAAGTAATAAAAACTGCATGGTACTGGCATGGAAACAGAAGGGTGGATCAATGGAACCAAATAAACGACACAGATATAAACCCACACACTTATGGAGACTTGATTTTTGACAAAGATGCCAAAAACATACAATGAGAAAAAGAGCATATTCAACAAATGGTGCTGATTTAACTGGATGTCTATATGTAGAACAATGCAAATAGATTCATACTTATGCCCCTCCACTAAACTAAAGTGGATCAAAGACCTCAACATAAAACCAGGTACATTAAATTGCATAAAACCAGGTACATTAAATTGATTAGAAGAACAAGACTGGATAGGCCAAGATGGTGGCACCAGGAGAACACTGCATCTAATGAGCAGGACAACATTTTCCATACAGCAACCAACTCTTTTGAACTCTGGGCACAAAAACAACAGTGATTGTGTTTCCCCTGTGAGAGGAAAATCCCACGGTGTGGGAATCAGTCGGGCCCACTCTCAGGCCACCCAGCCAGAACCTGGAAGAGATCCCAGGTCATGCAGGCACTAGGTCTCCAGACCAGAGCCTAATACCTCTTATCTCGATCAGTCCCAGGCTGATTGGTGGGCACAAAAACACCAGAGACTGGGAATCCCAGTCATGAGAAAAACCCATGGAGAAGGAAAGTAGCGGGACTGGCCACAGGTCCCCCAGTCTTTCCCTGGAAAAGTCTCACAGACCAGTAGGTAAGAGCCTCCATCACTGAACTGACCTCCCGCCACCAGCATGGACAAGGACTTCACAACAGCTCTCTAGCACAGATGGAGCTGTGTGCCCTAGTGCAATAGAGACAGGGAGTTCCTGTCGGGAGAGGCCCCCACAAGGAAGGAAGGAAACAGTACTGACTTGGACTACTCAGGCTTAACCCGGGGAAAGTCTCTTGCAGACTGGTGGGTACAAGCCCCATCACTGATCTGGCCCCAAACCGGAAGCACAGAGAGTGGTTGGATACCCAGCTTCTGCAGACTAGCAGTCAGGAACACATGCCACCAGCCCAGAGACCTGCTTTTTACCAACTATTCCTCACAGACAGAACTGTGTGCCCCAGGACAACAGAGACTTGGTGTCACTGTCAAGAGAAATCCTCACAGGAAACTAAGCAAAGGGGATGGACATAGACCACCCAGTATATCCCCAGACTGGCACAACCCAGGGACCTGCTGTGCACCAGATAGCCTGCTATTACCAGGAGAGCAGTACTCACCCACCACAGATTACTGCTTGTGTACTGGGGCACAGAGCCCCAACCTCAGACCTACAAAAGCCCGGGATCCCTGAGATCAACCCTCAGATACTGCTCCACAGGACAACCAGTTATCCCTAACAAAACTGACCAAACCAATGGACACACAGGTTACAACAGCAGATCCCTAAATTCACAGCAAGAAACTGGGCAGCTGTCTTTAGGACTTCTCCTGGTGAGAGAAGAGCTCTCTCCACTAATAAGGACCACAGTTACCATTCAAATCTCTACTTCTGAGGTGATCAGCAGCAACTCCTAAAAAACACCAGCCATCCAGTGACTATACCCAAAAAGCTGAGAAGGCTTCCTACAGAAAAAAAAAAAAAAAAAAAAAACAAAACCAAAAAAAAAACATCTTCCTGCAAAAGGGATTTTTTCCACCACAGCATTCCAGGAAAAACCAGAAACCAAATCCAAAAACCTAAGATAACCCAAAGGGTAGAGCCCAGCGTAAAAGTTCAACCAGCAAAAGGCAGAGCAATATGGCATCTCCAGAACCCAGTTATCCAGGGACAAGTAGCCCTAGACACTCCAGCATAAATGAAATGCAAGAAGAGAACCTAGCATCTATGATTATAAAGAAGATAACAAAAGAAACAAATAAAATGTGTAAAGAAATAGAGGAAGATAAAAACAAACAGTTTATGGCCATCTGTAAAGAAATAGAGAAACTTGCAGCCAGTTTGTGGCCTATATAGAGGAAATGCTTATTCACTGAATGAAATAAAAGAAAAAGCAGATTGTTCAAACAAGCAGATGAAGGAATTGATGGAAAATAGGAAAATACAGTCAGACAGGTGAAGGAAATCAACAAAATGGCTCAAGACCTGAGGATAGAATTGGAAAAGTTAAAGAAAACACAAATGGAGAAAACTGTGGAAAGAAAGAACTTAGGGAAGAAAACAGGAACCACAGAGTTTAGCATGACCAATAGACTACAGGAGATGGAAGAAAGAATCTCAGGTGTGGAAGATACAATGGAAGAAATAGATGTATCTGTCAAAGAAAATGTTAAATCTAAAAAATTCCTGTCACAGACCGACCAAGAAATTCAAGACAACATAAAAAGACAAAACCTAAGAATAATAGGTGTAGAGGAAAAAGAATATTCCCTGCTCCAAGGACCAAAAAATATTTTCAACAAAATATTGAAGAGAATTTCTCCAACTTAAAGGAGAGGCCAATAAGAATACCAGAGACCTACAGAACACCCAATAAATTTGATCAGAAAAGAAAATCCTCCTGTCACATAATAATCAAAACCATAGTATACAGAACAAAGAAAAGATTCTAAAAGCTGCAAGGGTAAAAGGCCAAATAACATATAATGGCAAACCCATTAGAATCACACCTGACTTCTCAACAGAGACTATGAAAGCCAGAAGGGCCTGGACAGATATCATGCAGACACTAAGAGAACACAGCTGTCAGCCCAGGCTACTATACCATGCAAAACTCTCAGTCCTCATAGACAGAGAAAACAAGATATTCAATGACAAAACCAAATTTCAACAATACCTACACACAAATCAGGCATTACAGAAGACACTAGAAGGGAAAATACAGCCCAAGAAAACTAGCTACTTTCAAGAAAACACAGGAAATAATTAACCTCACTACAGTAAAACAAAAAGCAACCAAACACACAATCTTATGAACACGGCCAACATCAAAATCAAAAGATGTAACAGCCACTGGCTATTAATCTCTCTCAACATCAATGGACTTAATTCTCCAATAAAAAGACACAGACTAACAGAATGGACGCATAAACAAAACCCAGCAATCTGTTGCATACAAGAAACACACGTAAGGAACAAAGATACACATTACCTGAGGGTAAAGGGTTGGAAGAAAGCTTTCCAAGCAAATGGAACCAAGAAGCAAGTAGGAGTAGCCATTCTGATATCTCATAAAATAGATTTTCAACCAAAGTTAATCAAAAGAGATGGGGAAGGACACATTACACTCAGCAAGAAAAAATTCCACCAGGAAGATATCACAATCCTGAACATCTATGCCCCAAATACAAGGCCACCCACATTTGTAAAAGAGATATTGATAAAACTTTAACCACACATAGATCCCCACACATTAATAATAAGAGGCTTCAACAGCCCATTCTCAACAAAGGACAGGTCAACAAGACAGAAATTAAACAAAGAAACAATGACCTCTAACAGAGGTCATGAATCAAATGGACCTGACAGATATTTATAGAACCTTACACCCAAACACAAAAGAATGTATCTTCTTCTCAGCACCTCATGGAACCTTCTCCAAAATAGACCATATAGTTGGTCACAAAGCAAGCCTCATCAGATACAAGACTGAAATAATCCCCTGTATCCTGTCTGATTACCATGGAATAAAGCTGGACCTCAATAACAACAGAAATAGAAATAAGCCTATGCACACATAGAACAAATTTCAACTAAATGATAGCTGGGTTAGGAAAGAAAGAATGAAAGAAAGAAAGAAAGAAAGAAAGAAAGAAAGAAAGAAAGAAAGAAAAGTCTTCTTATACTTCAATGAAAATGAAGACACAACATACCCAAACTTGTGGGACACAATGAAAGCAGTCCTCAGAGGAAAATTCATAGCAATAAGTGCCTATAAGAAGAAATTCGAAACAGCTCATTCAAACAACTTAATGGCTCATTTAAAAACCCTAGAAAAAGAAGAAGCACACACAACAAAAAGGAGTAGATGGCTGTAAATAATCAAACTCAGGGCTGAGATCCATCAGAAACAAACAAAACCATTCAAAGAATCAATGAAACCAAAAGCTGGTTCTTTGAGAAAATCAACAGGAGAGACACACCCTTAGCCAAGCTAACTAAAAGGCATAGAGAAACCATCCATATCAAAAAAATCAGAAATGAAACAGGGAACATAACCACAGATACTGAGGAAATCCAAATAATCATCAGGACTTACTTCAAAAGTCTATATGCCACAAAATTTAAAAACCAAAATGAAATGGACAATTTTCTTGATCAATTCCATTTACCAAAGCTGAATCAGGACCAGGTAAATCAATTAAATAGTCCTATATCCCCCAAGGAAATAGAAGCAGTCATCGAGAGTCTCCCATCCAAATAAAAGCCCAGGTCCAAATGGTTTCAGCACAGAATTCTACCAGACCTTCAAAGAAGAGCTAACTCCAGTTTTCTTCAAACTATTCCACAAAATAGTAACAGAAGGAACATTACCAAACTCATTCTATGAAGCCACAGTCACCTTGGTACCTAAACCTCACAAAGACCCAACAAAATAAATAGAATTTCAGGCCAATCTCCCTTATAAATGTCGATGCAAAAATACTCAACAAAATACTCACAAACTGAATACAAAAACACATCAAAGACATCATCCACCATGACCAAGTAGGCTTCATGCAAGATATGCAGGGGTGTTCAATATATGGAAATCCATCAATGTATTCCAACATATTAACAAACTGAAAGAAAAAAAAAAAGTACATGATAATCTTCCTAGATACTGAAAAAGTATTTGACAAAATCCAACATCCATTACTGTTTAAAATATTGGAGAGATCAGGGATACAAGGCGCCTATCTAAACATAGTAAAGGTGATATACAGAAAGCCTATCAACAAGATCAAACTGAATGGGGAGAAACTTAAAGCAATCCCACTGAAGTCAGGGACAAGGCAATGCTGCCCACTCTCTCCATATCTCTTCACATAGTTCTGGAAATCCTTGGTAGAGCAATAAAACAGTTGAAGGAGATCAAGTGGATACAAATTGGAAAAAAAGAAGTCAAATTATCACTATTTGCAGATGATATGATAGTATATGTGAGTGACCCCAAAAACTCTACCAGGGAACACCTACATCTGAAAATCACCCTCAGCAAAGTGGCCTGATACAAAATTAGTTAAAAAATGAGTAGCCCTCCTGTATACAAAAGAAAAAAGGGCTGAGAGAGAAATTATGGAAACAAAACCCTTCAAAATAGGCACAACTGACATAAAATACCTTGGAGTAACCCTAACCAAGCAAGTCAAAGATCTGTATGAAAAAAAATTTCAAGTCTCTGAAGAAAGAATTAGAAGAAGACATCAGAAGATGGAAAGATTTCCCATGCTCATGGCTTGTCAGGATTAACATAGTAAAAATAGCCATCTTACCAAAAGCAATCTACAGATTCCATGCAATTCCCATCACATTACCAATTCTTTACAGACCTAGAAAGAAAAATTCTCAACTTCATATGGAATAACAAGAAACTCAGAATTGCTAAAACAATCCTCTATAATAAAAGATCATCTGAAGGTATCTCCATCCCTGATCTTAAGCTGTACTATAGAGCAACAGCAATAAAAACTGCATGGTACTGGCATAGAAACAGAATGGTGGATCAATGGAACCAAACAGGACCCAGAGATAAACCCACACATTTATGGACACCTGATCTTTGGCAAAGATGCCAAAACCATACAATGAAGAAAAGACAGCATCTTCAACAAATGATGCTGATCCAATTGGATGTCTACATGTAGAAAAATGAAAATAGATCCATACTCATCACCCTGCACAAAACTAAAGTCCAAGTGGATCAAAGACCTCAACATAAAACTAGACACATCAAATCAGTTAGAAGAAAAAGTGGGGAAGATCCTTGAACTCATTGGCACAGGAGACAACTTCCTGAAGAGAACACCAACAGCACATGCTCTAAGAGCAAAAATCAGTAAAATGGACTTCATGAAACTTAAAAACTTCTGTAAAGCAAAGGAGAGCAGAAGGAGAAATCAGGGAATACATTAGGAGCCTGCCCCCGAGGGCCTGTGAAAGCCTCTGCTGTGCAGATTATCAAAGCAGATGCGGAGAATTATGGCTAACTGTTGAGCAAAATGCATGGAATCTAATAAAAGAAGTGGAAAATAGTAAGATCAGGAGAGGACAGGAGCTCCACCAGGAGAGCAACAGAATCAAGCACAAGAGTTTTTCCTGAGACTCTAAGCAAATACCATGCATGGAGGTAACCTAGAACCTTTGCACAGATGGAGCTCATGGCAATTCAGTGTCCAAGTGGGTTCCATAGTAATGGGAATAGGGACTGCATCTTACATGAACTGATTATCCTGCTCTTTGAAAACCATACCCTGATGGTGGAGCAGCCTTAATAGGCCAGAGAGGAAGACAATGCAGACACTTCTGGTATGATCTGATAGTAGGAAGAGGAAGTTCCTATCAGTGGACTTGGGAAAGGGCATGAGTGGACAAGGCGGAGTGAGGGTGGGATTAGGATGGGTGGAGGGAAGGGTTTATTGGGGAATACAAACTGAGTAAAATGTAATTTTTATAAAATAAAAAAAATATTAAAAAATATAATTCCTTTTGGAGTTATAGTATAGGAATATGTGCTCAGAGGTTGATATGTGAGTAAAAGTGACCAGACAGAATGGAGTCTCTGTCTCTTTGTCTAGGTCAGTTTGTATATTTGTTTCTTTATGTCTCAGTCTCTCTATTTCTGAATTGGTTTCTCTAGCTCTTTCTCTCTCTGTCTGTATCTCTCTCTGTCTCTTTCTGTCACCCTCTCTATGACTGCTGCTTGTGGTTCAGTATGAAAAGCTGTCAGTTCTGCTGAGGTATTATAAGGAGATGACTGCTTGCCAACATGACATCCTGGATTGTCTCTGTAAAAATAGAGGCAAGGTCCCAATTAAATGCTTTTTTGTTCAAAGGTTTTCCTTGGTCAGGGAGTTTTTACAAAGTAAGTAATTCATTGACAGAAGACATATCTGTGCATTTAACAAATAATAATGGAATCTGTGATAATATGAAATTCGCATGTCAAGGACTTGTGACTTTATTAATGACCACTTGAAAGAAATATGTGACAGATTAACTGAACTAAGAGTCTTGGGCACAGGAACTGTCATCTCTTGATTTTATGCTTTCAGCTGCTGATGCTTCAGATTGAAGCATGGAGGGCTGTTCAGCCTTTCTCTCAAGCAGGCTGTCCACTTGGCCATTTTACCAACTGGCTCTGGAAACTCTTAATGGTTTTCACCTGTTTTATGACATCATATTAACTCTCAACCAAATAGCACCTAACTATTGTGATACCATAATAGCATTGGGATGTCATGATGAATTTTCTTATCATGATGGCATTTCAATGTCATATTAGCATGTGATGTCATAATACCATTGGATGTCCTAATATGATTTTGAAATCTTACTCTTGTGAGGTCATAATAGCTTTTGGATTTAAAAATCCCATTGTGATGTCATAACACAATTAAGTGGAAATGCCATTTCGAAGTCATAATAGCATTGTGATATTGTGAAAACACAATACCTTTGGGATGTCATAATACTGTAATGTCATATTAGTATTATGATGTCATAATACCTTTATGAGGCTGTAATAGCATGGAGTATCATAAAAGCATTGTGGTCTGATAAGAGCATTGTAATGTCACAATAGCATTGAAATGTCTTAATATCATTAGAAAGCCATACAATTGTGAATTCATAATAGCATTGTATTATCATAATTCCATTGTCGTAAGGGAATTGTGATATCATCAAGCATTGTGATGTCATAATAGCATTGTGATGTCATAAAAATATTGGGATATCTTAAAACCATTGGGATGTCATAATATTGTGAGGTTATAAGAGTATTATGATGTCATAAAACCTTTGTGATTTTATAATGGCATTGTGATTTCATATCATTGAAATGTCAAAATAATACTGAGATATCATAAGAGCATTGTGAACAATTATAGCATTGTGATGTCATAATACCATTGCAATGTCATATCATTGTGATGCCATAATAATATTTTGAATTCATAATAGAATTATGATATCATAAAAACATTTTTATGTCATAATAACTTTGTGAAATGATAATACTTTTGGATGTCAGAACATTGTGATGTCATAATAGCTTTGTGATGAAAAATTATCTTTGTCATAGTGTAATAGCATAATGATGTCATATAATTTTACTATAGTAATAAAAATGTGATTTCATAATAACATTGTGAAGTCATATATTGTGGGAGTCAAAATAGCATTTTGATGTCAGAATTCCATTGCGATGTCATACCACAATCAGGTTATAATACCATGATGATGTTATAATAGCATGGTGATGTCATAATACCATTTTGATGACAACATAAATTTGTGTTATCATATCATTGTGAAGATATGATAGCATTCAGGTGCCATACCTTTGTGATATCGTGATAGCATTGTGAAGTCAGAATACCATTGTGAAGTTATAATAGCACTGTGACATCATAATATCATTATAATGTCATAACACCATTGTGAAGTCATAATAGTTTTCAGGTGTTATATCATATTGATGTCAGATTGCATTGATATGTCATAAGACCATTGTGAAGTGATAATAACTTTGAAATGTCATAAAAGCTTTGAGGTCATAATAGCATAGTGATGTCATAATATCATTGTGTGGTCATAATAGCATTGTGATGTCATAATACCATTGAGAAGTCATAACAACTTTGTGACATTACAATACCATTGTAATGACATAACATTGTGAGGATATTATAGCATTGGGATTGTCATGTAAGAATTCCATAACATGTCATAATAGCACTGTGATCTCATAATGCCATTTTGAAATTATAATAGCATTGGAATGTCATAGCAGTGTGATGTCAAAATAGCATTGGAATATCAAATTACCATTGGGATTTCATGATACCTTTTTTATTTCATAACATCATATTCACGTTATAAAAACAATGATTTGTGATGACACCCTTGTGATAACATAATAGCATTAGAGGTCATAATAAAGTTGTAATTGACTGTATCAATAAGATATCATAATACCATTGTGATATCATACCAGCATTTTGATGTCATTATAGCATTTAGATGTAATAATGCCTATGTGATGCCATAATAGCATTTTGTTACATAATACAATTGTGATGTCATAACATCATTTTGTTGTAAGAATAGCATTTTGATATCATAAAGCCACTGAGATATAATACCATTGTGATGTCATAAAACCATTGTTATGTTTTATCATTGTGATATCATAGTATCATTGAAATATAGCATTGTGATGTCATAAGACCATTGTGATCTCATATTATCATTGTGATGTCAAAATACCATTGTGATGTCATAATTGTATTGGAATGTCATACTATTTAGATGTCATAGAGCATTTCAATGTCATAATATCATTGTGAATTCATAATACCATTGTGATATCATAAGATTGTGATGTCATAATAGCACTTTGAGGTCATAATGCTATTGTGATTTCATACCACAATCATGTTGAAATAGCTTTGTGATATCATAATTGTATTAGCATATCATGACACCTTTGTTAATTCATAATTCTATTGTTATACAATAACAGCTGTAAGATGTCATGACACCATTGTTATGACATAATACCATTGAGATCTCATAGTAAAGTTGCATGGTCATACTACCATTTTAATATCATAATAGCATTTTGATATCATAAAAGTATTTTGATCTCAAAATTCCTTTGTGATGTCCTAATACTACCGTGATGTCATAACACCATTGTGATGTCCTATAATTGTGATGTCATAATAGCATTCAGATGTCAGACAAATGTCATGTCATAATAACATTGTGTTATCATAATAAGATTTTGATGTCATAATAGCATTTTTAGGTTAAAATACCATTGTGATTTCAAAATTCCATTTTGATTTCATACTGCAATCATCTCAATATAGCTTTGTGATGTCATAATTCCATTGAGATATTATGAAACCGTTGTTATTAATAATTCCATTGTGATACAATAAAAGCAATGAGATATCATGACACCATTTAGTTGTCATAATAAAGTTATAAGGTTATAATACCAGTGTGATGTCAATATAAATGAGGTGTCATAATACCCTGTTGATGTTGTAAAAGCACTGAAATGTCATGACACAAATGTGATGACATAAAACCATTGATATGTCATAATAAAATCATGATGTCATATTACAATTGTGATGTCATAATAGAATTGTGACATCCTAATATGATTGTGAAGTAAAAAATGCTACTGTGATGTCATAATAGCATTTTGAGTTATGATGCCATTGTAATGTCATAATAGCATTGAGTTGTGATAATTGCTTTGTGATGGCAAAATTCCATTTTGATGTCATACAACAATCATGTCATAATAGCATATTGGTGTTATAAAAACATTGCTATGTCATAATAGCTTTGGGATGTCATGATGTGGTGCCATCATACAATTGTGATGTCATAATTCCATTGTGATGTCATACTGTCAATGTGATGTCAAAATGCCATAGTGATATCATAAAGAATTTTGAGGCTATAATGCCATTCTGATGTCAAAATTCTATTGTGATGTCATAATACTATTTTGAAGCCATTATACCATTGTGATGGCCACATAGCCTACATAGGGTTAGAGTTAGTGTTATGGTTAGGGTTATGGTTATGGTTAGGGTTAGGGTTAAGGTTATGGTTATGGTTAGGATTAGGGTTAGAAGTTACATTTAGGTTTAGGGTACTGTACCTGGGTTTTGAAATTAGTTTTGCCTTTGTTTTGTGTGTGCCCTTTTTGATATGGATGGAAGTTTTGCCTTTTAAACATATGAAGTATAATTTTTTAATTTTTAGTACTTAACTAGGCTGGTGTGTACTTTGTCAGCTGTAAGTCTCAGGTGTCTATCTTGCATTAGGCATGTGCCATATCTATCCCTTGTTGAAAGGATATGTCAGCTTCCAGAGCAGTGTGACATGTAAATTTAGCCAATACTTAAAAGTTGTTTTTTTTTTTTTTTTTTAACATGGCAGGCATGCAGTTTGCATGTTTGTCTCCCAGCCTAATTTTAGGTCCTCACATTGACCAACAGAACATATCTCTTAAGCCAAAATGCTCTTTAGCACCAGTTCTTCTGTGGAAGTCTCACTTTCTGAGATTGGCTGGACTTTTTAGAGCATTGTGACATCATCTCTCCTCATATAAACCTAAAATTGATGTGAATTTAATCTTTACAACAGTAAGGACATAGCATCTATCATTAAGAAAAAAGAACTTACATGGTAACCTTAAGGAAAATTTTGTGATTTTGTATCTGAAACAATCTGTGCAAGTGGCTAAACAGCAGAAAATTGCCATTCTGGCTTTCTCATGTAAATTAGGCTGATCAGGGACTCACAGATCTGCCTGTTTCTTTATACTTTGTATTGGGATTAAAGGCATGAGCCTTTATCACCTTGTTCAAATAATTTTTCACAAATCAATATAATTGTAACTCAAAGCCTTTAAATGAAAATTAAGCAAAGAGACAAAATTTTAAGTTTTTGACCAGTTGTTACACTGTAACAAGCAAAGCCCAGTTGCTGTTATTTTTTTTGTTTGTTTTTTGTTTTTTGGAATTTAGTTGATGTTTTAGTGAATTGGTGGACCCTTACCAGAAAGACCTGACGAGTATCTTGCAGCCAGAGAGTTTTGAATTTTAATCGTTATTAATCTAATTTTTATTGGGAAGAGTGCCACGTTTATTGTCTGTAACTTAGTATTCCAGTCCTTGATTGTTTTCCCCATTTCCTCCTTGCACTTTCTTGGAGAAGTCATCCAGAAGAGCCACCACCATTAAATATATTGCAACTAGATCCATGACTATGACAACCAAAACAAAGCCAAAGTAGATTAAAACATCCTCTGCCATGGCTTTTTTTTTTTTTTTAATTTTAGATTCAGTTTTAGGCCAAGCTCTTTAGAGGTCTGTGTGCCTCCATTTCCTTTCTCTCCAGACAGGGCTGCTGAGTTTAGCTGAGCTGAGCCAGCCATAGTATAAGGAAGCCATGCTTGTGTATCCTCCTGTTAGACTATAGCAGCAGCCAGTTTTGTTATACTAAGTCTCAGGTCTGTCCAAAATAGGCTGTCTTTTGCTCCTGGGCCTGTTTAAGACTCTGTCTTAACGAGACAGTAATTGACCTGGGAGTTTTTAGGTTTTAAGTTTGGGTTATTGGGGTTGTATTGCTGAGAGCTTATTCACCCCACCAAATTATGTTAAAATTTGATTTAAAGGGTGTAGATACTTAGTTTGTGGCCATTTATTGTACAGTTTGATTAGCTGAATTCCACTTGTTGATAGTTATTAATATTTACTATTGAAATATCTTTTAGTCAAGCAGCAGTTATTCCTAAACCAGCTGTATACCCAAATCACGACACAGAGACTGGGATTTATTTAATTAACCTAGAGCACACTGCTTGGCAATAATTATTCGATCCTAAACCTCCAAGACTGGATTAGATTCCTACCATTCAGA
Organism: Meriones unguiculatus; assembly: GCF_030254825.1. Taxonomy (NCBI): domain Eukaryota; kingdom Metazoa; phylum Chordata; class Mammalia; order Rodentia; family Muridae; genus Meriones; species Meriones unguiculatus. The sequence continues at coordinate 19,260,068 of NW_026843709.1, forward strand.
TTTCACTTATTGTATGTGCTTTTAGTCCATATCTTAGGTATGGTCCATCTCAACATATTTCCAAAACTCTCCTTCTGATTTTCCACCTCTCCTCTCCTGCTTCCTTCCTCTTACTTCCACTATGGACTAGGATGTCCCACCCATTGCTCAGCATTTTAGCTGGTTGTTTTATTGAAAATACAGAGAACAAATGGTGGCATGTTTACAGAAACTTAAGACAAGTGTTGCTTGGAATAAGCATTGTAGAGCAATTTCTGGATTGAAATCAGAGAGTTTGGGACAGAAATCAGCATTTGAATGAACAAGGGTAAATTGTATACATTCCAAACAAACTTTGTAACAACTATTTATTTACTTATTTATTATATATATAATATACACAAATATATATATACATATATATATATATTTACAGTGTTATGCCTGCATGCTGAAAAAGGGCACCAGAGCTCATTATAGATGGTTGTGAGCCGTCTTGTGGTTGCTGGAAATTGAAGAAGGATATCTGTAAGAGTAACCAGTTCTCTTGACCTCTGAGCTGCATCTCCAGCCCTGATACCAATTTTCTTTAACTAATATTCATTAAAATTTCAGTGTCATAATAGCATTGTGATATAATAACTTTATGATGTTATAATACCATGGTGAAATCATAATTCCATTGGGATGTCATAAAAACAATTTGAGGTCATAATACCATTGTGATGTCCGTTTTGAAATCATAAAACCATTGGGATGTCATGATATTAATGTGGTATAATAATATCATTGTGATGTCATAATAACATTATATCATAAAACCTTTGTAATGTCATATCTTTGTGATGACATAATAGCTTTGGGATCTCATGACACCAATGTGATATTATAATAATATTGGGATGTCATAACACCAATTTGATGTCATCAAAGCATTGTGAAGTGATACCATTGTGATGTCATGCTACAATTTTGAAGTCATTATTGTGTGGTGATATCATAATACTGCGATGTAATAAAACCAATATGATGTCATCATAGCATACTAATGTCAAACTATTGTGGTGTCATAAGACAATTGTGATATCATAATACTATTGTGATGTAAGAAGAGCATTGTGATATCATCTTAACATTTTGTTGTCATCATAGCCCTGTGATGATGTAATACCATTGTGATGTCCTATCATTGTGAACACATATTGCATTATGTCATAATAGTATTGTGATGTTATAATAGCATTGCCATTATATATTACTTGGCCTTTTCTCCTTGAAGCTTTTAATATTTTTCTTTGTTAGTATACTTATGGTTTTGATTATTATGTGGCAGGATGGATTTTCTTTTCTGGTCTAATGTATTGGGTGTTCTGTAGATCTCTTGTAATCTTATTGGCCTCTCCTTTAAGTTGGGGAAATTTTTTTCAATGATTTTGTTGAAAATATATTCTGGGCTTTAGAGGAGTGAATCTTCTTTTTCCTCTATTCCTATTATTCTCAGGCTTTGTATTTTTATTTAGTCTTGAAATTTTTGGAAGGTCTGTGTCAGGAATTTTTTAGATTCATTATTTTCTTTGAAGGATACATCTATTTCTTCCATTGTACTTCCACACCTGAGATTTTTTTTCCTCCATCTCTTTTAGTCTGTTCGTTATGTTCAACACTATAGTTCATGTTTTATTCTCTAAGTTCTTTCTCGCCACAATTTCCTCCACTTGTGTTTTCTTTAATTTTTTATTAATTCTATATTCAGATCTTGAGCCATTTTGTTGATTTCCTTCAATTGTCTGACTGTATTTTCCTGTTTTTCCTTCAATTTCTTAGATGCTGAAAATACATTTGACAAAATCCAACCTCTATTCATGTTTAAAGTATTGGAGACATCAGCGATACAAGGCACATATCTAAACACAGTAAAGGAAATATACAGCAAGCCTATAGCCAACATCAAACTAAGCAGAAAGAAAATTAAAGCAATCCTAATGAAATCAGGAACAGGGCAAGGCTACTCACTCCATATCACTTCAATATAGTTCTGGAAGCAAAAAAGACAATTGAAGGAGATCAAGGGAATACAAATTGGAAAGGAAGAAGTCAAATTATCACTATTGGCAGATGATATGATAGTATACCTGACTGACCCAAAAACTCTACCAGGGAACTCCTTTAGCTGATAAACACCTTCAGCAAAGTGGCCAGATACAAAATTAACTCAAAAAAAAATCAGTAGCCCTCCTGTGTAGAAAAGATGAAAAGGCTGAGAAAGAAATTTGGAAACAACACCCTTCACAATAGCTGCAAATGACATAACATATCTTGGTGTAACCCTAACCAAGCAAGTCAAAGACTTGTATGAAAAAAACAAATTCAAGACTCTGAAAAAAAAAATTAGAACAATAGAAGATACCAGAAGATGGAAAGATCTTCCATGCTCATAGCTTGGCAGGCTTAACATAGTGAAAATGTCCATCTTACCAAACACAGTCTACAGATTCAATGCTATTCCTATCAGAATGGCCAAGTTGAAAATCTCAAGGGACAACACATGGTGGAGAGATTATTGAGAAAGGGGAACCCTCCTACACTGCTCGTGGTAATGTAAACTTGTACAATCACTCTGGAAATCAATCTAGTGCATTCTCATACAAATAGAAATAGCACTTCCTAAAGACCCAGCTATACCACTCATAGGCAAATATCCAAAAGAGGCTCAAGTACACAATAAGGACATTTGCTTAACGATATTTGTAGCAGCTTTATTTGTACTAGCCAGAACTGGAAACAACCAGATGCTACCCCAACTGAATAATAGATACAGAAATTTTGGTACATCTACACAATTGGATATTACTCAGCAATAAAAAAAATAAAATAAAAAACATGAAAATCAGGAAATTTGCAGGTAAATGGTGAAAACTGTAATAAAAAACAAACAAGGAAAATATTAAATTTGCAGGAATATTATTCAGCAATAAAAAAAGGAAAAAAAAACAAGGGAATCATGAAATTTGCTGGTAAATGGTGGGAACTGGAAAGATCATCCTGAGTGAGCTATCCCAGAAGCAGAAAGACACACACAGTATATATTCATTCATATAGACATATAATATAGGATAAACCTACTAAAATCTGTACCCCTAAAGAGGGAGGGCTCTGGTTAAATGGCAAAATCCCTATCCTGTATGGCAAAGAGGATGGACATCAGAAGAAGAAAAAAACAGGAAACAAGTTAGTAGCCTGCCACTGAGAGCCTCTGAAAGGCTCTGCCCAGCAGATGCTGAGACTTATGTCCAACTGTTGGACATAGTGCTTGTTATCTAGTGAAAGTAGTTGGAAATAATAAGATCTGGAGAGAACAGGAGCTCCAGAATGAGAGCAACAGAACAATAATATCTGAGTATAGGGGTCTTTCCTGAGACTCATACTCTAAGCAAGTACCATGCTTGGAGATAACATAGAACCCCTGGACAAATGTAGCCCATGGAAGTTTAGTGTCCAAGTGACTTCCATAGTAATGGGAACAGGGACTGAGTCTTAAATAAACAGATTGGCCTGCTCCTTGTTCACCTCACACTGATACCATAATAGCATTGTGATTTTATATCATTTTAATGTTGTAATAGCATTGAAGATATCATAACAGCATTGTTATGTAATAATAGCATATTGGTCTCATAAACCCATTGTGATGTCATAATAGCATTGTGATGTCATAATACAATTATGATGTCATTAATAACCTATTAAAGTTATAATGTGATTGTGATGTCATAATAGCATAATATCAAAGTGAAGTCATAGTACCATTTTGTTGTCATAACACCATTGTGTAGTCATAATAACATTGAGATGTTATACCATTGCCATGTCATAATAGCATTGTGATATCAAAATATAATTGTGTAGTCATATGACACTGTGATGTTATCATTCCATTGTGTTGTCCTAATATCTTGTGAAGTCATACAGTTGAGAAGTCATAATAGCATTTTGATATCAAAATTTCATTTGATATCATACCATAATCATGTCATAAAACCATTGTGATGTCATATTAGCGTTGTGATATCCTAATAACTTTCTGATGTCATAATAGTTTTTTAATATCATAAGAGAATTTTGATGTCATAATCACATTGTGATAAGATAATTTGAGATAATATAATAGCATTTTGATTTCATCATAGCATTGTGATGTCATCATATCATTGCGATGTAATAATACCATTGTGATATCAAAGTCCATCGTGATGTCATACTACAATCATGCATTAATAGCATTGAGCAGTCATAATACTATTGGGATATCATGATGAATTTTGATATCATAATGCCATTGTGATATCATAATAGCATAGTGATGTTATTATAGCATTTTGATGTCATAACAACATAGTGATTTCATAATACTATAGTGATGTCATATTATGGTGATGTCATAATAGCACTGTGATATAGTAGCTTTTTGAAATCATAATAGCATTGTGATGTTATACCATTGTGATGTCAGAATATGATTTTGAGAACATATTAGCATTTTGATATACTAATACCCTTTTGATATGATAATAGCTTTGTTTTGTCATCATAACACTGTTATGTCCTAATACAAATGTGATATCCAAATACTGTTGTGAAGTCATCTGGTTGTGAAGTCATCATATCATTGTGATGTAATAATAGAATTGTGATGCCAGATAGCATTGTAATGTTATAAAAGCATTGTGAATTCTAAGACCATTGTGATATGTAATTGCACTGTGATGTCATCATAGCATTCTGATATCATAACACAAGCATGTTGTATTAGTATTGTAATGTCATAATAGCATTATTATTCATAATAGCATATTGCCCTCATAATCCCATTGTAATATCATATAGCACATTGACATAATAATGTGATTGTGATGTCATAATACCCTTGTAATGTCATCATGACATTGGGATGTCTTGATGAAGTTTGATATCATGATACCATTCTGATAACATAAAAGCATTGTGAAGTCATCATAGCATTGTGATGTCATCATACCATTGTGATGTCAACACCATTGTGATTTCATAATAAGATTGTGATGTCATAATAGCATTGTGAGGTCATATCTTTGTGTTGTCAAAATAGCATTGTATTTTCATAATAGCATTGTAATGTTATAATAGAATTGTGATGAAATGACACCATTGTCATGTGTAAAAATATTCCACATTTTCCACAAAGGAGATTGTCAGTCCTGTTCTTTCATCCTTGGAATTTTCTGGGACTTTAAATGTTGTATTGAATGACAAAAAATGTTCTTTTAGCTTAGAAGTCCCTCCATTTTCTTCCATTACCTGATGCTTTGAATTGCAATGTCCCCTTGAATCTCATCTATTGACTTGTTTAATCCCCAATGAGGAAAAGTCTGAGAAGTGTTAGGAGGTATGATCTTGTTAGATAATATAATTTCTATTGGAGTTATAATTTAGAAGGTGTGCTATGAGGTTATGAAAGTGATATGCTAATGAAAGTTAGCATATATAGGTTACATGCTAATGAAAGTGACCAGACAGATTGGAGTCTGTGTCTCTTAGTCTCTGTCACTGTATATCTTTGTTTCTGTTGGTCTTGGTCTTTCTGTTTCTGAATCTGTCTCTATATATCTTTCTCTCTATGTCTCTATGTGTCTGCTCAGCCTTTCTCTCATGCAGGCTGTACACTTGGCCCTTTTAATAACTGCCTGAAACTCTTACTGGCTTTCACCTGTTTCCTGACATAATTCTCCCTCTTGGCCAATCATCACCTGAGAGAATATTGAGGTTTCCATGGAGATGAGTAAAGAAACTTTTCTCACTGTCCAGTATCTCTCATCCTGTGCACACCTGACTTTTCTTGTGAGATTCAAAAAGCCTTTATCTCATCCTTTTATCCAGATCTTTACTCATGTTTACCTCTGTGGCAATGTCAGGTAGGAAATGAAAAAATAATGTTTATTTAATTGGACTGCTTCCTAAGTAGGGAAGCTTTAAAATGATCTGAGTTTAAGGGGATTGTACCAAATGACAAGTTGGTTACTACTGTGGTCTTGGATCTGAAATATCCTTGATTGTAAATTTGATCTGAGCAGTTACTGGTGTACTCACTAAATGTACCTTCACATTCTTATTGATATATTAGGCTGGCAGGGTCTAGTGTTCCCTGGCATATTGAGTCTTAAAGAGCAGGAAAAGAGAAGCAAAGCAAAAAATTCCTGGGAATTGTTAGCTGAAACAGAAAAAGATCAGTGTATATAAAAGGAGAACTAAGGAGCAATAATATCCTTGATAGCTTGTGATGTTCCACAGTATTGTTGCCAAACCTCTATGGGCACTATTGCCTTGGCTGACCTGGCTGGATTTAGAGCTCTGTCCTACTCTGTAGTCAGTGAGGAACCTTCCTGTTCCAGAGGTTTAAAGTTAAAACTGAGCCTTCAGGACAGAGAAAGGTTTCCGTTTTATATGTCTAGGACACAAGAACAGCAGTGTTACCTATAGTGGTCCTCCAGACAAACCCTCTAAACATAGTGTTAATGTCAGGATTGCTTGATCTGAGGTGCCTCCTCAGCTCCTGAGGTTTGAGGTAGCTGGGTAACAATAGTTCATGGCTAGGATTCTCTGCTACCTAATGAGATCCTAGAAAGCATGCCTTACAAAGTCAACTCTATACTACTTGAGAGGAATATTTTCTCCATGTTAAAAGTAATTACAAAAGATGTTGAGCTATTAATTTTATTAATTATGTGGGAATTTCATATATTCTACATTTCCATTGCTCGCATGTTCAAGTTCCTTCCCCGTAACAGTAAAAACTTTTTTCTTTAAAATACATCAATTTGAGTATGTGTTTTTCATCTACTCAATGGAACGTGATCAAAGTCTCAGTGCATGGTCCCTTAAAGAAACCAGAGTTCATCCTTGCCACACCATGGGACACCCCTAAGAAGAAGACATTAGTCCTGAAGAGCTCTATATTTCATCCCCTTGATCGCAGTTTTTCATATGTATTTATTTATTACGATTTGTTCACATTGTATCAACTTTGTTCCCCATACCTCTTTTTCTTCCTACCCACCTACCCTCCTTCTTCTACCCCTAGGACCTTTCTATAGTTTGCTAATAGGTGAGGACTTCCTTGCCCTTCTATCTGACCCTAGCTTATTAGGTCTCATCAAGTCTAGCTGTATCATCTTCCTTTTTGGCATGATTCACAGGACATTGTTCTTGTGTCTGCAATGGCCTCTACTTATGACATTCTTGCTGCCTCCTCTTTCCAGGCTCCACAGAGCTCTGAAGGAAGGCAGACTTTTATAGAAAAATTCCATTCACTGCTGGGTGTTTTATAGTGTCTCTCGGGAATAATATCAGAGTGTGCGTGTCTGTATGCAATCCCATTTGATGCAGAATGAAATATTTCTGTGGATATAAGAACGTGGCTCTGATCTATCATTTCAGGGCAGAGAGCAACATACTTTAATGACAACATCCTGGGTGGCTTGAAAATTTCCATTGAATTCCCTGAGGCAACAACTCAATTCACTGCCACCCATTCCCCCTAGTAGAAGATTGATTTGTTCATTAGAGATGGCCTGTTGGAATTTTATCCTGCATTATTTGGAGACCTCCTAAACAGTGAACACATAACATATTTCTCTTTTTACATTAATGTACTTCACCCAGGATGATTTTTCCTGGATTCATCAATTTTCCTGAAAACATTATGATGTCATTTTATTAGCAGAAAAAATTCTCAGTTATGGATATATTCCACATTTTCGCAAAAGGAAATCATCAGTGCTCTTTGGAACTTGGAAGTTGCTGGGACTTTAATCATTGTATTGAGTGACAAACTATCAATTCACTATATTCATTTTGCATAGAAGTCCTTCCATCTTCTACTCCTTGGTGATGTGAATTGCAATGTTCCCTTGAATCTCATCTATTTACATGCTGAGTCCCCAGTGAGGTAATGTCTGGCAAGGGTTAGGATTTATGGCTTTGTTAGATAATATAATTTCTATTAGAGTTATAATATAGGAAGGTTTCCTTTGAGATTGATATGCCAATGAAAATGACCAGACACAAAGGAGTCTCGGTCTTTGGGTCTCTGTCTTTTTATGTCTTTTCTTCTGTTGGTCTTGGTCTCTCTATTCTTGAATCTGTCTGTATAGTTCTTTCTCTCTCTGTCTCTGTCTGTCACCCTTTCTCTGCCTGTAGCTTGTGGTTCATTATGAAAAGCTATCAGTTATGCTGAAGTATTACAATATGATTGCTTACTGTCATGAAATCTTGGATGGTCTCTTTGAAAATATAAGCAAGGTCCCAATTAAATTTATTTTGTTCAAAGAATTGCCTTGTTCAGAGAACATTTCACAAAGTAATTCACTGACTGAGGACATATGTATGCATTATCAAATACTAATGGATTTTGTGATAAGGTAAAACTCAGGTCAAAGATACATGATTTTTTAATGATCACTTGAAATGATCACGTGACATTTTTCCTAAATTAACTGATTGGAAACAGGAACTTTCATCTCTGAGTTCTGTGCTTTTAGCTGCCCATATTAAGGCATGTAGGGCTGATCAGTCTTTCTCTCTAGCAGGCTGTCCACTTGGACCTTTTAATAACTGGCTCCTGAATCTATTACAGGTTTTCACCTTTTGCATGACATCAATCTCCCTCTCAGCCAATCAGTACCTGAGAGAATCTTGAGGTTTCCATGGAGATGAGTAAACAAACTTTCCTCATTGTACAGTATCTCTGATTCTGTGTGCACTTGACTTTTTCTTGTGAAACCTAACAAGCCTTTATCTCATCCCTTTATACAGATCCCACACCTTACTCCTGTTTACCAATGTGACAATATCAGGTAAGAAATGAAAATTTAATGTGACCCGCGCAAACTTCTTGCCAGCAAGATCGCACATGCAGACACCAGGATCCTTCTGCAGTAAAACTTTTATTACAATGAAAAGAGGAAGACGATAACCGCCAGAATGGTGCTGCTTAAATACACCCTTTGGTGGCGTGTACTCCACTGGTTGGCTGCTTGCCCATTGCCCCGTGTGATGCCCCGGACTGGGGAGTAACGCCCCCAGGCTGGACAGTGGCTTGGCACGCTTTTGCAACTTGCAGACGTGGTCTATTGTTTGTTCATTAGGGCCAGGGCCGGATGTCGGTGCCATCTCATAATGGCGATTGCACTCTCTCGGCTCTCCACATCTCCCCCTTTTTGTTTTAATGAATGAAAACTGCCTCAAAGCCTTGTAAGCGTGGCACAAGAAAGCCCTAAGCTCGATCAAGCAAACTCCTTCTTTGGGGAGTAAGCGATCAAGAGCTTTAGATTACTCCCTTACCCCACCAGGTGCAATGGAGACAAGCCTCTGGGTGCAGGGGCTAAGGGAGAAGAATAAAAATGGAGGTGACACCCATTCCCATGCAATGGAATAAAATTCCAGGGAGTGCAAGGGCTGTCATTCTCCTAGCTTGGTACCGCAGCCACTTAGGCAAAGGCAACATTGTGACTTGGATCACTCATCGACTCAGTGCAATGGTTAAAACCCCTGAGGTGCATCGACTGAGTGTCACAGTCTGTTTTAATTTTTTAACATGGATAACCAAATTTTGGGAGATGATCCTTGTTCCAAGGCCACAAGTGCTTGCGCGATCACGACCTTGTCATGTTGTTGTTGGGCTTTGAGCTTGCAGACCAACCAGAGTAAGAACACTAAGCCGCAACATAGGGCTGCACCAAACATTCCAACACCCACCCATTACTTAAAATAAGAAAAGGCGGAAGAGGCCCAGGATAATAAGCCATCTGTGAGCGATAAATCCACTCGAGTAGAGTTAATGGTCACCACCGCCACCCTTAGCTCTTCAAGCGTTTCTTCAAATCCTTCTGACCAGTTTCCTGCAAGATATAAGGACAATTTCCTGGACAGATTAGCGGCTCAGGTAAAATTTTCATATTGTACACTGGTAATACAGAGTGCTCCTATTTTTCTCTCACATCCTAATTGAGCCAATTGAAATAAAATATCTATTCTTTCTTCCATAAGATCCAGACGCTGGTTAAGAATCTTCAATCCACCTTTTAATTGCGCCCTGGCAGATACATGAAGGTTCATGGTTTCAGCCACACCTGCTGACAATTGATTTACTGCTGTGCTTGTTTGGACTGAAATTGCCATTGCCAAGCTGGCTGCAGTGGCAGCAGCTGCACTGACAGCGATGGCAGTAACAATGGCTGCGGTGATACCAAAATCTCTCTTCTGTCTAAACAGGGAGAGGGTGGATGGAGTCTCCACAGGGATTGGGATCCACTGCGGGACTCTAACAACCAGGGCACGAGTGTAACGCCTGGCATTTCAACATTGTGACACCCACCATGTCTCATTGGTACAATTTCCAAAAGAATTATTGGACAAAACAAATAAGAAAGGAGGATAAACACAGACAGGACTAGGTGGAAAAGTCGTCTGATTTGTAATGGTTTTATTCCAATTGGTAATTTGCCATGTTGTATTTACCATTTCCATACCCTTTTTTAACAGAGTACCATTTATGGCGCCCCTGACGATCGATTTCCCTACAGTACCACCACTAATGAATTCCAGAGGATTGAGGTCCGTACAACTACCATTTATCCCACAAAGTATCCATTTATAAAAAGGGACCATATCTCGATGTTGTATAAAGAGCCCTTTTTTCATTACCCAACTTTTTGTAGGATCCATTAACATATTTGGGGAAAAAGAAAAGGTTTTATTTTTGTCAGCCCATTGAGTAAAGCGCGACTGACAGTCGGACCATGGAGGATTGGTCTCATCTTCCTCCCATGTAAATGAAGCGGCCACCCTAGTTTGAAGAGGTCTATCTTTATCTAAAAAATTTGGTCCTAAAAATGAACAGTTTATCCAGGTGACCTTTTGCAAAAAGGTATAATAGATATCGATGATGTCGTTATCATCCCTTTTCTCTTGGGTCATAACTTTCCAATTTCGATCCTTATAGCTAAATGACCCAAGCATCCTTTTGGTAAGCTGAACACAATCTCCTACGGAATCCTCGATTTGAAAGCAAAGGGAGCCAGCTTCTGGAAAGTCATGGCTTTCCCCTAATGATGCCTCAGTCTCATCATAAGGCAAATAAGGCAGGCCTAAACCTTTATTGGATGAGAAGAATTTTGGGAAAGTCAATGAATTCTGTCTGATCGGCATAGGCTCTGGGAATGCAGACAAAATGGCCCAACGTTGTACCCCCACAATACTAGGAACCTGATTTAGAAGGATCCAAGCAAGAACTGGAATTAGTTGCAGGTATATTCATTGGAGGATCATCTTTAGCTGCCACGAGCTTTTGCGTGAGGTGCTCCAGTACCCAGAATGGATTGTTTTCTTCCTGTGGGAAAACACAGACAGCTCCCCTGGATCTTATTAAGATAGGATCCGGGCCTTTCCACTGACCAGTCAAGACATCCTTCCATTTGACAATTTCCTTAGGCCTATGAGGCTCTAAGCAGCGGCGATCAGCCGCCGAGTGGCCCTGACTGTCCAAATTTTAAAAATTGAGAGTAAAGAGTCCCAAGGAAACAGTCACTCGTGGCACTGAGGGCAGAGCCTCCTCGACTCCCCCTTTTTGTTTTATTAAGTAGGATTTTAGAGTGCGATGAGCACGTTCAATAATACCGTGTCCCTGAGGGTTATATGGGAGACCCGTTAGGCGGGTCACTCCCATTTGATGACAAAACTGTCCAAATTTTTGAGAAGTATAGGCTGGCCCATTATCAGTTTTTAGAATTTTGGGCTTTCCCCAGGCACTCCATGCCTCCAAGCAATGTTGAATAACATGGCCTGCCTTTTCTCCAGTCAGGGGAGAAGCAAACATAACTCCAGAGCAAGTATCAATGGAAACATGTAAATATTGTAGTTTGCCAAAGCATGAAATGTGAGTAACATCCATTTGCCACATCTGTAGATGATGGATTCCTCTGGGATTAATCCCAACATGAGGCACAGGTAAAAATGACAGCAATTTTGACATTGGGTAACAATATCTCTAGCTTCGTTTCTAGTTATGCCAAATCGATGACGCAATGTCTCAGCTGTAACATGAAATTTTTTATGAAACTCCTTAGCCAATTCTAAATTTGAAAGGAGGGCAAATGCAATCATCTTTGTGGCTCGGTCTGCCAGGTAATTTCCATGGGACATGGGCCCCGGTAGACCGGAAAGAGCCCTAATATGTGTAATAAAAACAGGGGATCTTCTGGTAATTAAGGCAAACTGAATCCTTTGAAAAATTTTTGCAAGCTTGCTAGATGCTTTAATTAACCCAGCAGCCTCCAAAATCTTTGTTGCATTAACCACATAACAGGAATCTGAAACAATGTTTAAAGGACCCAAAAATGTTTCCAAAACTTCTAATACCACTAGACATTCCACAATTTGGGGCAAGGTTTCATGATATTGTTTAGAAACAACTTTATTATTAACCACATAAGCTCCTACTCCTGTTTTTGATCCATCTGTATACACTACCAATCCATCCCAAAGTGGTTCCTGGGATGTTACATGCGGAAAGACTACCTCTTGAGTTAAAGCAAATTGCAAAACAGGGTGTTGAGGGTAATGATTGTCAATCAAACCACTAAAGGAGGTAACTAGCACAGCCCAAGTATCAGAGGTAGCAGTCAATACCTGAACTTGATGAGCTACTGTATAAGGCACTATTAAGGACTTTGGCTCCTTTCCAAAGTATGTCATGGCTGCTTTTAACCCACAAAGTGCAAGTTGAGCAACTGCATCTGGATACCATTCAATAATTTTTGCAGGAGAAGCATTGGGATGAACCCACAATAAGGGTCCATCTTGCCATAATACAGCAGTTGGTAAATGTTTAGTTTTAATAACACACAGGTCAAAGGTCTTAGTTTCATCTACATGTTTTAATTGGGCATCTTGTAAAGCGTCTTCTACCACTTGTAGGGCGCGGCTTGCAGCCGGTGTTAAGGCTCTGGGTGAAGAAATATGAGCATCCCCTTCCAAAATATCAAATAGGCGTTTTAATTCAGCAGAAGGAATCTTTAAAAACGGCCTAAGCCAATTTATATCACCTAATAATTTTTGAAAATCATTTAAGGTATGCAAATGATCCCTGCGAATTTCCATTTTCTAAGGAACTATTGGTTCTGGATAAATAACAGTCCCTAGAAAGGAACCTACTTCTGAAATTTGGATCTTTTCAGTGGCTATATGCAATCCCCATTGTTGTAGGGTTTTTTGCAAGGAAGGATACGCATCTTGCAAGATGGCTAACTCCTCATGGCACAAGAGAATATCATCCATATAGTGAATCAGTAACAAGGAAGGAAATTGCTGTCTAACTGGTTCAAGAGCCATCTGTACATACAATTGACACATGGTGGGGCTATTACCCATGCCTTGAGGTAGAACTATCCACTGATATCTTTGGTCTGGCTCACGATGATTAACAGCAGGTAGGGTAAAGGCAAATCTCTGTCTGTCTCCTGGGCACAATGGAATGGAGAAAAAACAATCCTTGATGTCTATTATTATAATTCTCCATTGCTTAGGCAGGGCTGAAAGCAGAGGCAAGCCTCATTGCACTGTTCCAAATAATCGCATCTGTGCATTAATAGCCCTCAAATCATGGAGAAGCCATTTTCCTGATTTCTTTTTATAACAAAAATAGGTGTATTCCAGGGGGAAGTAGATGGTTCCAAATGACCAAGCTGTACCTGTTCTTTAACCAGCCTTGTAGCAGCTTCTAGCTTTTCAGAGGAAAGGGGCCATTGAGGAACCCATACGGCTTCCTCTGTGAGCCAAGATATGGGCATGGACCCCTCAATGACAGCTAATGAAAACCCAGGCCTTGTTTCCCTGTATTACTTTCCTGTGAAATCGGGTGTAATCTCCCTTGTTCCTGTTTACCAAGGCCTTTTCCTTCCTTATAACCCATCCTTTTCATTATATCAACCGCTTTTTGAGAGTACTCATTGGTCAATGCCAATCCTAAATCCTGCAAAATATCTCTTCCCCAGAGATTGACAGGGACAGGAAGAACATATGGTATGAAACTTCCTGTTTGACCTTCCGGTGCTTGCCACATTAAAGAACTTGAACTAACTGTAGGGCTGGCCTCATATCCCAACCCTTGTAAGGAGTGGGATGATTGTGTAACAGACCACGCCTTAGGCCACCAGGTGGAAGAGATGATGCTTTTATCAGCCCCTGTGTCCAAAATACCAGTAAAACTTTTCCCTTCTATCTGCAGTTGTAGGGTAGGTCTAGTTTTAAGATCAACTACCAAATGAGCAAAATCTGTTCCTGTGGAACCGAGTCCTTTTGCGCCCCTTGGTGTCCTGGTAGATGGAAAACAGTCATGAAGGCTTGGGAGGAGGACTAATTGAGCAATCCTATCTCCAGGAGAAATAGAAAATACGCCTTCGAGGCAGGAGCAAAGCACCTGGAGCTGTCCCGTAAAATCCTGATCTAATCTTCCAGGATGGACCATAAGTCCTTTTAAAGTAAGAGAGGAGCGACCTAAAATAAGACCAACACTTCCTTCTGGCAGGGGGCCTTCAAACTCCACTGGGACAGGTTGCACCCCCATGTGTGGCATTGATAAGAATTGGGAGGTGGAATGGAGGTCCAGGCTGCTGATCCTCTTGTTCCTCTGCAGCTGGATAAACCCTCCTGTTGTCTGCCTGTGTCCCATATTTGTTGGGGCCCTGAGACTTGGGGCCCTGAAATCCGTTTTTGGGAATATTTTCATCCCTCGCATTAGGGGGGGTTTCATGCTGGATAAGCTTTCCCTGAATATCTCTAACTGAACGGCATTCATTAGCCCAGTGATTGCCTTTTTTACACTTAGGGCAAAGTCCAGGAACTTTCTTTTGTGCAGACACACAACACTCTCTTTTAAAATGGCCCATTTTGCCACAATTAAAACAAACTTTATTGTTTCCAGAACTTGGGCGGTTCTTGGTCTGTATTATGGCTGCCGCCAGGCTGGCGTTGGTAAGCGGGCCTCCAAGTCCTCGGCAAACTTTTATCCAATCTGTTAGCCCTTTGTTCCTTCTAGGAGTAATGACTGTCTTACATTCTGGGGAAGAATTTTCATATACCAGCTGTTCTATCATTGGCCTAACTCTCTCTGGATCTCCAAATATTCTACCTGCTGCTTCTGTCATTCTGGCCACAAATTCTGAGAATGACTCCTGAGGGCCTTGTATAATCTTTGTCAGGTGTTCATTGGCCTCGCCCTTCTTTGAAAGGGCTTTCCATGCCTTAATAGCGGCAGCAGAGATCTGACCATATGCCCCCCAGTCATAATTTGTCTGATTATGAACAAACTGGCCTTGCCCCGTTAGCAAATCAAAGGTCCATTGCCACTGATTGCCTTCTGTATAGGCATTGGCCCTTGCCTGAGTTTGGGAAGCATCATACCACAAGGCTTTCCATTCTAAGTACTGTCCCATATAAGGGAGAGCAGCTTTTATGGTACTTTGTCAATAATTTGGAGTCATGGCCACACTAGCAAGTCTTTCAAGCTGCAAAATTGTAAAGTTGGCATCTACCCCGTATTTGTTAACTGACTCTGCCAGTTCTTTAACAAGAGGATATTCTACTGGTGCATAAACACGTTGCCCTTCTGCGGCCTCAAATACAGGGAAGGCTTGTAAAAGCCTTTTTTTATCCCCTTTTGAAAAGAAGGAGTCTAAACTGTGTCTCTCAACATAAGGTGGAGGAGCTTTAGGGGTTAATGAGAAAGCCCCCCGAATCTCAGCTCCTCCCCTCTTTTGTTCTCGATTTGGTGGTAACCATGGTTCCTGAGGGTGGCGCCCCTTCTCCTCAGAGCGAGCCGCTTCTCCTTCTAAATCTGACCCCTCGGAGGAACTTAGTTTGTCAGATTCAGAGCTATGAAGCCCCAAAGCCTCCAATTCTCTTACCGGATAGAGAGGCTTTTTTTTTTGGATTTTTATTTCCTTTTTCACCTTTCTCCCCCAGGGCATCCTTTCCCTCACTTTTTGCTTCTATGGTTTTAACATCCACAGAAGGGTCTTTTTTCTTAAAGACATCTTTTTCTTTTTTCTTAAGGGCCCTTAACCTATTTTCCCGTTCTGTTTCTGACATGCTGTCTTGTAATTCCTCTAACACCCCTTGGCCAGCTGCTACAAATGGATGGTATCTCTCATCTTCTAAGCAAGATTTTACTAAAATCCACAATGACCTAGCTACAGCTTTTAGCTTTCCATTTTCTTCTGCCCTCCGTAAATCAGCTTCTAGCTTATCCCAGGAAGCAAGCGTCAGCAACCCTGAACATGCAAACCAGGGAGCAATGCGATCAATTTCCATAATAAACCTTTTTAATGTTCTTTTTGAAAGCTCTAATTCATGTTGTTTTAAAAGCAACTGAAGTGCTGTGATCACCAAATGTGAAGCTCCCATGTTGCTCCCTTATCTACGAGAGAAACTGACACAGGGAGGGGCACCACAGCTTATGTATGTCCAGCTAACGGTACCCAACAGCACACCAAAAAGGGAGGGGAGGACACTGCGGCTTATATACGGCCTTATTACGATGTCCCACGGAGAAAAAACACTGTAGCACCAGTCTTTATGGAAGCAAAATGAATACCAAAAGAAAAATCGCTAAAGCCATCAAAACAAATGTAAGAGCAACTGGGACAGTTAAATGGGGTGGTATCTCTTTAAGACCGAGCAAGTCTCAGAACGTACCTTTTGTACTGCAGTTCTGAATCAGCCCCAGGAGCTTCGGGGGTCTCCTCACAGGGCCAGCGATCAAAGGATGCCCTGCGTCCCAGTGTTTTGGCACCAGCTGTGACCCACGCAAACTTCTTGCCAGCAAGAAAGCACATGCAGACACCAGGATCCTTCTGCAGTAAAACTTTTATTACAATGAAAAGAGGAAGACGATAACCGCCAGAATGGTGCTGCTTAAATACACCCTTTGGTGGCGTGTACTCCACTGGTTGGCTGCTTGCCCATTGCCCCATGTGATGCCCTGGACTGGGGAGTAACGCCCCCAGGCTGGACAGTGGCTTGGCACGCTTTTGCAACTTGCAGACGTGGTCTATTGTTTGTTCATTAGGGCCAGGGCCGGATGCTGGTGCCATCTCATAATGGTGATTGCACTCTCTCGGCTCTCCACAATTTAATGTTTATTTAATTGGACTGCTTCCTAAGTAGGGAAGCTTCAAAGTAATGTGGGATTAAACAAAATGTACCAAATGACAAGGTGGTCTCCTACTGGGCTCTTGGATCTGAAATTCCTAGGTTGTAACTTTGAACTGAGCAGTTTTATATGTTCTCACTAAATGTACCTTCACATTCTTATTGATGTAATAAATAGGCTAGCAGGGTGTAGGATTCCCTGGGGTATTGAGTCCTTAAGAGTAGGGAAAAGAGAAGGAGAACAGACAATTCTGGGGACTGGTTTGGCTTAAACAGGGAAATATCTTTGAGTGTAAAAGGAGACCTGAATGGGAATAAAATATTTCACAGTTTGATTTCTTTCTTTCTGATTTCTTTCCCCTCAATCTCCTTCAATTGTTTTATTGCTCTAGCAAGGGCTTCCAGAACTATGTTCAAAAGATATCAAGAGTGTGGGAAGCCTTGCCTTGTTCTTGATTTCAGTGGGATTTTTTTAAGTTTCTCTCCGTTGAGTTTGAGTTTGGCCATAGGCTTACTGAATATTGCCTTTACTATGTTTAGATATGTGCCTTGTATCCCTGATATCTCCAAGACTTTAAACATGAATAGATGTTAGATTTCATCAAATGCTTTTTCAGCATCTACTTTTCACCCCATCCTCATGTTCACACTGGAAAGTTAGGCAAAAATATATTCATGGGTTTATTAATAAACCCTGGATGCTTGGATTTTACTTAACAAAGCAACTAGAAGTAATATGTTTAAGATATTCCTAAATCCAGTCTACCTCAGAAATGCAGATATTAAGAATACTATAGTAAAGGCTATGGCTATTGGGTGAGATATACACATTAAAAAGATGATTTTAGGGATAAATTGGCCAAGATGGCAACTAGCACACACAGTTTCTGAGTGGTGGGATACCTGATCTTCTGAGTTGGAGAATGGAAGGACCCCCAACCCAGGAAAACCACAGCGAGGCTTTCTAAACACCAGGGAACATCGCAGGAGGTAAAAACTTTGGCATCGGGTCACCCGGAGACTTGCTTAGGGAAGGAGAGAAACGATCCTTTGTTCTTGCGGCACTCCCTTCCCCCAGACCTCCTTCCTCCTCAGCACAGCAGCACAGCGGATTCATCTTTCTTGGCGCAGACCTAACTGCCTGGGGTATACAGCCACTGAGACGGAGCCCCAAGCACTTTAGCGGCAGACAAAAGCCAGCAGTATGTGCCCCGGAGTCCCAGATTTGCTCAGCGGCTGCACCATCCTCCCAGGGCACAAATCTGCTAGACACCATACTAGCTCGACAGGATCGCCATCACTGACGGTATGGCCCGCCCAATCCCACAGTGACAGAGAATACGCTATATACTCACCAAAACCAGGCAGAAACATCATACAACCTGGACACACCAGGCGCTGGGCCTCCCAAGCTTGGAGAACACAACGAAGAGATCCCAGGACTTCCCAGAAAGCATTGGGACTAGCAACCCAGTCTCCAGTAACAGCATGACGTGGCAGTGGAGCAGCACTGAACTGGCAGGGCACCACAGCCTTCCAGTTTAAGACTAACCAGGGCCAAACCAGAGAACAGAGAGCCTGGTTAACCCATCCCTGCTGAAGTGACCACCCTGGAATCTCCAGCTGCAGCAAGACCTCAGAACCTGGCAGTGACGGCAGCACAGAACTGGCAGAACACATCAAAGAAGTAGGGCCAAACCAGAGAGCAGAGAGCCCCGGATACCACGATCTCTGCCAAGAGACCTGCCAGTAAGTGAGTGCACCCTTGAGAATCTGCATTTCCCCAGATCCTGGGTCCTTCTAAATCAGAAGCCAGGCATCGAACCCACTCGCACCCACATACCCACTTTGGGAAACAGAGGGGCACTAGGGACATTGAAGTTCCTGCCCTGTGGGCCTGATTGAGGAGTTAAGACAGTTAATGCCAGAAATTGTGCTGCAATCATCATTAGCGCCTGCAACATATACAGTGCAGAGCCCCTCCCACACACTCAAGGGTTCAACATTAGCCATCACTCTGTCCCTCGAGAAACTCATCAAAGCACACTTACACACACAGATACACACACTCGCGTGCGCACACACGCTGGCATTTGCCCCTTTATGCCTGCGTACTTTCCTCCCACAGGTACAGCTAGTCCTCAGCACACGCTGAGAGTGCTCAGCTTCCTGAAGAACTCTCCAGACACTAGAGAGAGACAGCACCAGCCTGATCTGCAGAGTCCAAAAACAAACAGGGAAGGTTTCAGATAAGCCAATGGCCAGAGGTAGGCGAAAGAACACTTCCAACATAAATCAGGACATCATGACTTCACCAGCAAACCCCAAAATCGATAGATACACCAATTCAGCAGAAGCACAGGAAAATGATTTTAAAGCCATGCTTGCCCAATTATTTGAGGCTCATAAGGAGGAAATGAACAAGTCTTTCAAAGAGATGGCCAGTTAATTGGAGGCAAAGAAAGAAGAAATAGACAATATCCTTAAAGAAACACAGGCAAACATAGCCAAACAAATAGATACACAAATAGAGGAAAAATTAGTGGCATATAAGAAGGAAATGAAAAAAGAAATAGAGGCCATCATAGAGAGACAGGAATCCAAATTCAAACTCATAAAAGAAATGGTGCAAGGCATGTAAACAGAATTAGAATCAATAAAGAAAACACAAAATGAGAAAACCCTTGAGCTGGAGAACTTGGAGAAAAGATCAGGAACCACAAAAGTAAGCATCACCAACAGAATACAAGAGATGGAAGAGAGAATCTCTGGAGCTGAAGACACACTTGCAGAAATAGATACTTCTCTCAAAGAAAAATTAAAATCAGAAAAGTTCCAATCACAAAATATCCAAGAAATCAAGGATGCTATGAAAAGACAAAATCTAAGAATAATAAGAATTCACGAAAAAGAAGACTCCAAGGTCCAGAAAATATTTTCAAGAAAATCATAGAAGAAAATTTTCCCAACTTAAAGAAAGAGATGTCCATAAATATACAAGAGGCCTACAGAACTCCAAATAGACTAGACCAGAAAAGAAACACATCACGTCACATCATAGTCAAAACACTAAATCTACAGAACAAAGAAAAGATATTAAAAGCAGCAAGGGAAAAAGGCCAAGTAACATATGAAGGTAGACCTATCAGAATCACACCGGACTTCTCATCAGAAACTATGAAAGCCAGAAGGGCCTGGGCAAGTATCATAGAGACTCTAAGAGATCACAAATGTCAACCCAGGCTACTATACCCTGCAAAGCTTTCAATCAACATAGATGGAGAAAACAAAATATTCCATGACAAAACTAAATTTACACAATATCTACACAGCAAACCATCCCTACAGAAGATACTAGAAGGAAAACTCCAATCCAATGAAAACAAATTCACCCAAGAAAACAGGGCATACAGATAATGTCCCAACAAAAAAAAAAAAAGAAAACAAGCAAAGAAACAGGGTTAGATCATCGACTCCATTACAAAAGGAACTAACATGCATTGGTCACTATTATCTATCAATATCAATGGACTCAACTCACCAATAAAAAGACACAGTCTAACAGATTGGTTAAGGAAACAGGATCCAACATTCTGTTGCATCCAAGAAACACACCTATGCAACAAAGACAAACACTACCTCAGAGTAAGGGGCTGGAAAACTGTTTTTCAAGCAAATGGTTCCAGAAAACAAGTAGGAGTAGCCATCCTAATATCTAATAAAATAGACTTTCAACCCAAGTTAATCAAAAAAGATAAGGAGGGCCACTATATTCTCATCAAAGGAAAAATCCACCAAGATCCACATCACAATCTTGAATATCTATGCCCCAAATACAAGAGCACCGTCATTCGTAAATGAAACATTATTAAAGCTTAAATCATACATTGATCCTAATACCTTAATAGTGGGAGACTTCAACACTCCACTCTCACCAAGGGACAGATCAACTAGACAGACACCAAATAGGGAAATAAAAGCACTCA
The DNA here is from genome assembly GCF_030254825.1 of Meriones unguiculatus. NCBI lineage: Eukaryota > Metazoa > Chordata > Mammalia > Rodentia > Muridae > Meriones > Meriones unguiculatus. Next base: position 19,281,274 of record NW_026843709.1, read on the forward strand.
CAGAATCCCCAAATCAAATGGACCTAACAGAAGTCTACAGATCATTTCAACAAATTCAAAAGAGTACACCTTCTTTTCAGCACCACATGGAACCTTTTCCAAAATAGACCATATAGTGGGCCACAAAGCAAGCCTCAACAGATACAAAAGGATTGAAATAATCATTTGTATACTATCTGACCACCATGGACTAAAGCTCGACCTCAACAACAACAGAAACAACAAAAAGCCGACACGCACATGGAAACTGAACAACTTACTACTCAATGACAGCTGGGTTAAGGAAGAAATAAAGAAAGAAATTAAAGACTTCCTAGAATTCAATGAAAAGGAAGGCAGAACATACCAAAATTCATGGGACACATTGAAAGCAGTGCTCAGAGGAAAATTTATAGCACTAAGTGCCTGCAAGAAGAAATTCGTAACATCACATACAAACAACTTAATGGCCCAACTGAAAACCCTTAGAAAAAAAAAGAAGCAGATACACCCAAGAGGAGCAGACGGCTGGAAATAATCAAACTAAGGGCTGAAATCAATCAACTAGAAACAAATAAAACTATCCAAAGAATCAATGAAACAAAAAGCTGGTTCTTTGAGAAAATCAACAAGATAGACAAACCCTTAGCCAAACTAACTAAAAAGCAGAGAGAAACTATCCAGATCAGCAAAATCAGAAATGAAAATGGGGACATAACCACAGACATTGTGGAAATCCAAACAATTATTAGGTCATGCTACAAAAGCCTATATGCCACAAAATTTGAGAATCTAAATGAAATGGATAATTTTCTTGAAAGATTCCATCTATCAAAACTAAGTCAAGATCAGGTAGAAAGACTGAATAGCCCTATATCTCCCAAGGAAATCGAAGCAGTCATTAACAGTCTCCCCTCCAAAAAAAAGCCCTGGGTCAGATGGCTTCAGCACAGAATTCTACAAGACCTTCAAAGAAGTGCTAACTCCAATTCTCCTCAAGCTATTCCACAAAATAGAAACAGAAGGAACACTACCAAACTCATTCTATGAAGCCACAGTCACCTTAATACATAAACCACACAAAGACCCAACAAAAAAAGAGAACTTTAGGCCTATCTCTCTTATGAACATTGACACAAAAATACTCAATAAAATACTTGCAAAAAGAATCCAGGAACACATCAAAGATATCATCCACCATGACCAAGTAGGCTTCATCCCAGGCATGCAAGGGTGGTTCAACATACGGAAATCCATCAATGTAATCCACTGAATAAATAAACTGAAGAAGCAAAACCACATGATTATCTCCTTAGATGCCGAAAAAGCATTTGACAAAGTCCAACACCCATTCATGTTTAAAGTCTAGGAGAGATCAGGGATACAAGGCACATACCTAAACATAGTAAAGGCAATATATAGCAAGCCTATAGCTAACATCAAACTCAATGGAGAGAAACTTAAATCAATCCCACTGAAATCAGGGACAAGACAAGGCTGTCCATTGTCCCCATATCTCTTCAACATAGTACTTGAAGGCCTAGCCAGAGCAATAAGACAACTAAAGGAGATCAAGGAGATACAAATCGCAAAGGAAGAGGTCAAAGTGTCACTATTTGCAGTTGATATGATAGTATACATGAGCGACCCCAAAAATTCAATCAGAGAACACCTTCAGCAAAGAGGCAGGATACAAAATCAACTCAAAAAAATCAGAAGACCTCCTATATACCAAAGACAAAAAGGCTGAGAAAGAAATTAGGGAAAAAACACCCTTCACAATAGCCACTAATAATATAAAGTACCTTGGTGTGACTCTAACCAAGCAAGTGAAAGACCTGTTTGAGAAAAACTTCAAGTCTCTGAAGAAAGAAATCGAAGAAGATATCAGAAGATGGAAAGATCTCCTGTGCTCATGGATTGGTAGGATTAACATTGTGAAAATGGCCATACTGCCAAAAGCAATCTACAGATTCAATGCAATTCCCATCAAAATACCAACCCAATTCTTTACAGACCTTGAAAAAAAGATTCTCAGCTTCATATGGAGAAACAAAAAACCCAGAATCTCCAAAACGATCCTGTACAACAACAGATCATCTGGAGGTATCTCCATTCCTGATCTCAAGCTGTACTACAGGGCAACAGTAATAAAAACTGCATGGTATTGGCATAGAAACAGAAAGGAGGATCAATGGAACTGCATAGAAGACCCAGAACTAAACCCACACACCTATGAATACTCGATATTCGACAAAGAAGCCAATTCCATTCAATGGAAAAAAGACAGCATCTTCAACAAATGGTGCTGGACCAACTGGATGTCTACATGCAGAAAAATGAAAATAGATCCATATTTATCACCCTGCACAAAACTAAAGTCAAAGTGGATCAAGGACCTCAACATAAAACCAGATACCCTAAATCAATTGGAAAAAAAAGTGGGGAACAGCCTAGAACTCATTGGCACAGGAGACAACTTCCAGAACAGAACACCAACAGCACAGGCTCTAAGAACAACAATCAATAAATGGGACCTCATGAAACTGAAAAGTTTCTGTAAAGCAAAGGATACCGTCATCAAAACAAAACGACTGCCTACAGATTGGGAAAGAATCTTCACTAACCCTTTATCTGACAGAGGACTAATATCCAGTATATACAAAGAACTAAAGAAGCTGAAAAGCAGCAATCCAAGTAATGCAATTAAAAAATGGGGAACAGAGCTAAACAGAGAATTCTCAACAGAGGAATATCGAATGGCAGAAAAACACTTAAAGAAATGCTCATCCTCATTAGGCATCAGGGAAATGCAAATCAAAACGACCCTGAGATATCACCTTAAACCCATCAGAATGGCCAAGATGAAAAACTCAAGTGATAACACATGCTGGAGAGGTTGTGGAGAAAGGGGAACCCTCCTCCACTGCTGGTGGGAATGTAAACTGGTACAACCACTCTGGAAAGCTATCTGGCGCTTTCTAAGACAAATAGGAATAGTGCTTCCTCCAGACCCAGCTATACCACTGCTAGGTATATACCCAAAGTTTGTTCAAGTACACAAAACGGACACTTGCTCAACCATGTTTATAGCAGCTCTATTTGTAATAGCCAGAACCTAGAAACAACCCAGATGTCCATCAACGGTGGATTGGGTACAGAAATTGTGGTATCTTTATACAATGGAATACTACTCTCAGCAATCAAAAAGGAGGAAATCATGAAATTTGCAGGCAAATGGTGGGATCTAGAAAAGATCATTCTGAGTGAAATATCCCAGAAGGAGAAAGACAAACATGGGATATACTCACTTATATAGACCTATAAGATATGATAAACATAATGAAATCTATACACCTAAAAAAGATAATCAATTGAGTGGACATGGGGTAAGATGATCAATCCTCATTTAGAAAGACAGATGGGATGTGCATTGAACGTATGACAGGAGTCTACTGAGTGCATCTGAAAGAATCTAACTAGCAGTGTTTTCAAAGCAAAGACTCATGACCAAACCTTTGGCAGAGTACACGGAATCATAAGAAAGAAGGGGAGTTAGTCTGATGGGGAAAGGATAGGAGCTCCACAAGGACCAAATATATCTGGGCACAGGGTCTTTTCTGAGACTGACATTCAAGCAAGGACCATGTATGGATATAACCTAGAACCTCCACTCAGATGTAGCCTGTGGTAGCTCAGTAACCAATTGGTTTCCCAAAGTGAGTGGAACAGGGACTATTTCTAACAGGAACTCAATGACTGGCTTTTTAGTCTCCCCAACCCCAAAGGGAGGAGCAGTCCTGTTAGGCCACAGAGGAGGGCTTTGCAGCCAGTCCTGAAGATACCTGATAAAACCGGATCAGATGAATGGGGAGGAGGTCCCCCCTATCAGTGGACTTGGAAAGGGGCAAGGTGGAGATGAGGGAGGGAGGGAGGGACTGGGAGGGAATGCGGGATGGGGACATGGCTGGGATACAGAGTTAATAAAATGTAACTGATAAAAAAAATAAAAAAAAGATTTAAAAAAAAGATGATTTTAGCATGATGACAAGCACCTTTAAATCTATGTTTAGAAAACTACCAAAGAAAATTAAAATCTCAAGCTGGTGAATAAAAAATAAGCAGTTAGTGCTCCATTAACTTATCAGACTCTATTGATCAATGCTACAACTCTGAAATCCTGAAACCTTATAACATAAGTACAACAGTTGCAATGGGGGGGGAATCTAAAGTATCTCACATTTTTAATATGATTTAAATTAATTTATATCTTCATAACTCATATTTATATACCTTAAAATGTTAAACTCCTTACCTTTTTAACCAGATATACATTTTAAGACATAGGCAACTGACATGAATTCCATGAGCAAGGCAACCCTGTTTTGAAGGGTCTTATGCTCTTTGGTAGGATGACACCTAAATGAACATCGGTACAAAGTCCCAATTTATTTCTAATATCAGAGATCAGACCTCTACTCTTGCATGATGCATCTAAAACCAAAAGGGGGGAACTGTAGAGAGCTGCGGAATGCTATACCTTAAAGATGGAGCTGGTTTCCGCCTTCCACCTTCCAGATGGTGAGTGCTCTCTGTCACAAACAACTCCACATTTGGCTAAGGCTGAGGATCTGACTAGCTTCCATGTATGTGGACCTATCTGCATTGCCCACGTGGCACACTGGGGTTGGCAACCCAGAGGCTATTTAAGCTGTGGGCTGGCTTTCCCCAGGGTCTGATGATTGTTCAAGGTTCCTGAATAAACTGCATTGAAGAAAAAAAAAAAAAGAAACTCAGGACCCTAGGCTCAAGTGGATTGCCTCATTCAATAGTCTCTCACTTGCCACCCAGATGGGGCTTATGAAGTGTTTGGTCATAACTCCTCTCCTATTTTAATTGAGAAGGAAGTGATCCAACCTGGGCTTCCTCTGCAGCCAAACTCCATCCTTTAACAAGTGCTTTCAGCACAGGTTAACAACAACAACAAGAAAACAGGAATTCTTCATGGACCTTCTTTGTTTTTTTTTTTTTTTTAAGAATGCAGAAATTGTGGTACATCTATACAATGGAGTATTACTCAGCAATGAAAAATAAGGAAATCATGAAATTTGCAGGTAAATGGTGGGACCTGGAAAGGATCATCCTGAGTGAGTTGTCCCAGAAGTAAAAAGACACACAACGGTATATACTCACTCATATAGATATACAACATAGGATAAACCCACTAAAATCTGCACATCTAATGAAACTAAGCAAGAGAGAGGACCCTAACTAAAATGCTCAATCCCCATCCTAAAAGGCAAAGGGGATGGACATCAGAAGAAGAAGAAAACAGGAAACAACCTAGGAACCTGCTAGAGAGGGCGTCTGAAAGCCAGAAGAAAAGAGGAAACAACCTAAGAACCTGCCATAGACTGCCTCTGAAAGCCTCTGCCCTGCAGACTATCAAAGCAGATGCTGAGCCCGAGGGCAAACTGTAGGGTAGAGTAAATGGAATTTTATGTAAGAAGTGGGAAATAGTAAGATCTAGAGAGGACAGGAACTCCACAAGGAGAGCAACAGAAGAAGAAATTTGAACACAGGGAACTTCCCAGAGATTCATACTCCAACTAAGGACTATTCATGGAAATAACCAAGAACCCCTGCACAGATGTAGCTCATGGCAGTTCAGTGTTCAAGTGGGTTACATAGTAAAGAGAAGAGGGACTGCTTTTGACAATCTGATTGGCCTGCTCTTTGATCACCTCCCCCTGAGTGGGGAACAGCCTTACCAGGCCACAGAAGATGACAATGCAGCCACTTCTGATGAGAACTGATAGACTAAGATCAGAAAGAAGGAGAGGAGGACCTCCCCTATCAGTGGACTTGGGGAGAGGCATGCATGCAGAAAGGGGAGGGAAGGTGGGATTAGGAGGGGAGGAGGGAGGGACTTATGAGGGGATACAAAATGAATAAAGTGTAATTAATAAAAGGGAAATAAAAAATTTTTAAAAAGTGAATTAAAAAAAAAGAGTACCTTGTAGTTCTAGCTAGCTATTGAACTGACCAATGAGCTAACAGTGGATCTAACTGTCTGCTCATTAGCTGCAAAGCTGCCATTAGTTTAGCATAGCCATCAAGGTGTTCAGAGACCTGAGAAGTATAAATTATATATACCAATCTATGGGCCAAACAAAATGATAGAGATGACTAGTTAGTCCATCACCTAGGAAGTGTCCCTGCCTCCTGTGGTCTCATGGCATCATGAGAAGAGGTGGTCCAGTGCTACACTAAGTCCAGGAGTTTTCTGTATAGCATAAAATGTGCTATGAAAGCATAAAATTATGCAAACAGATAGGAGATACGATTCCCATGTGAATAAGAGCTCTTTGGAAGTCCCTGGCAAAAACCCTAACATGGCCACTTAAGGCAAAAAGATGTATTCTGAAAGTCCCACACTTGCTCGTTTGTGAGATTGGATTGATGAGTATTTTTGCTGTTTCTCTACGATTCTTGAACAGCACAATTAACTATCCAAGGAAACACATTGCTAATAGATTACTAAAAGCTTTAGCAAATAAGAGTAGAAGGAAAATTTTAGGAGAGGTAATAAATCAGATTCAACACCAAGAATTGCTTGTGAAAAAAAAAAAAAAAACCAAACATTGTAGGTAATAAAGCGACAGGAGTTTTAGGGCTTTCTAAAGAAAATATTTAATCAAGATCTGTTAGGATAAATGTTCTGAATATTCCCACTGCAGTAAAACTAGGACAAAACCATTACTTAACACAGATGTTTATGATGAGGCAAAAAGAAAATAGGTAAACATAGAAGGTCAGAGAATTTTATATTATACTATAAGTTTTGCAGACAGGCTAGCTCAAGCATCTTATCTCAAAGGAAAGGTTGTAAATCCTTAGCAATCCAAAAAGGAGGAATTCCCCTCAATGCTTATCTCCAACGGAATTGTAATCTTTAGCTGACTTAACTCAGAGTATTATTAACAGCCCGTAATTAACTAACAATAAACTATGCAAACAGACCACAAGTTTAACAATCCCCTGGCCCTCTACTCGCTAAATTAGTAGCAATAACACTATGTAAATATGGCACTAGTTTTATGTTTGCTCTGCTTAAGAGGCTGTTAGGCCAAGATTTTTTGTAGACGCTGCTCCTACCAGGTTACTATTTCAGTTAAAATATAAACCTTGTAAAAGGTCTGAATGTTCCGGGAAATATGTCAACTTCAGGTGCTTCTTTATGTAATCACTTTATAAGTGTTGGCTTGACTTCCGTAAAGCACAGTAGATCCAATACTACTTGGTGTGGTCTCTGTCATTTTGCCTACCTGTGTCCGAATTCCTTGATTCTTCCAAGGGTGAGGGACTCTGGGCTGGGTTAGTCCATGACAGTCCAGCCATTTGTCACAAAGGATGATAGACTGCTTCTGTGGAAAGAGGAACATGAGAGACTGACCTCATCTTGCCTCTAGCAATGTGAAACAATGGTCTCCAGGTGTCCACAGATTTGTCCACAGTTTAAGCTGGGCCCTAGCAGTGGGCCAGTTGAGGCAGTACTGCCCAGTGGGTAGTGTAGCACAATCCAGAGTCACCATCATCTGTCAAGTCTCCAAATCTTCTCGGAGACCTTGGGGAAGATACTGTCAGGATTGTGACTCTCTGTCACAATAAGCTTACACAGGTTAAAATGCCATATTCATCAGATCTCTGACAAGCTTGAGCACCAGCATGTCTGAGTTACTCTTTGTCTATATAATCTGCTCTAAACTGTGTCCTATAAAATAGAATGCTATACTCTCTAATTCTGGCATAGTCCTAAAATGCATGGTTTAGAACTGCATATTTTCAGTAGATTTACATAGACAAACTTTGGGTTACCCATCCTAACTTAAAAAACCTAAACAACAAGCAGAGGGAGGAGGGAGGGTGGGATTGGGATGGGAGGAGGGAGGGGCTTATAGGGGGATGCAGAATGAATAAAGTGTAATTGATGAAAAATTTAAGAAAAAAAGGGAAAAAAATAATTTAAGAACCTTAAATGACTTTCAAAATTGGAGGAAAACATGGAGTTAGTCAATTGGCATGGAGCACGTCTCGCCCCTGGGGGCAATGGTCTCCTGAACCTACTCAGACCTCGGACACCACCACTGCTAGTTCTAGAACTGACACAGGATGTTCCAACGAGGGGTTAAGGCTTCTCATAATATTTCCTATAAGCCCACACCTGTTTGTCTATATCCCCCATTTTTATTCATTATTAGCCAGATAGAGCCAAGTAATTGTGGTAATGATACTCGCTTTTTTTAAACCCCAATGCTAGTAAAGTTAGGTATGCCCTGGTTACTCGCATGCCTCACTGGGTGCCTATGCCCATTGATTCCCCTCACGCTATGACTCTCTTCAGACAGAAAAGGGATCTTGGAACTATAGCCACCATTGTTACTACCATCTCATTGACGGCTGTTGGAGCTACCACCAGGGCATTAGCCATGAGTCATACTGGGCAGACTGCTCAGACCCTGAATAATCATTTAGTCAATGTAGCTCATGCCTTAGTTGTACATAAAGGAATTAATGCTCAACTAAAAGGAAGCTTGATGGTGTTCAATCAGAGGATTGACCTCTTGCAGGAGCAAATTGATACCCTATGGCAAATCGCTCAACCTGGCTGTCAATGAAAGTATGCTGGACTTTGTGTCACTAGCATACAACATGAGAATTTTTCCTGCGCTGCAAATCTGTCTAAAAAACTGTCGAGCTATATTTTAGGTAATTGGACTGGAGAATTCGATACTACGATGGAGCAGCTGAGAGTGGCCATTGTCACAGTAAATTCTACCGGAGTGGACGCAGGACTAGCCACAGGATTATCAATATGGATTGCTGCAGCCATGAATCATCTGAAGGAATGGGCGGGCATGGGAGTGTTAGCAGGCCTTCTGGTGTTGGTCTCCTTGGTTTGCCTGTGGTATATATGCAAGATTAGAGTCTCACAACAGTGTGATGCAGCCATGATCATTCAGGCCTTTACAGCCATTGAAGCAAGACATTCTCCCCAAGCATGGTTGGATACCATAAAAAGCTAAAATGATACGCTCAGGATGCGAGGCTAAGCACTGCACTCAGGGTCAGCCGCTTTGGACCCAGAGAAGAGCATGTCTGATTGCATGCGGGTTGATGCCCCAGGTCCCGCCTCTGAGAAAAAGGTATCGGACGGGTCCGATGCTCTTTGGGTGGATGACACCTAAATGAACATCTGTACAAAGTCCCAATTTATTTCTAATATCAGAGATCAGACCTCTACTCTTGCCTGATGCGTCTAAAACAAAAAGGGGGAACTGTAGAGAGCTGCAGAATGCTATGCCTTAAAGATGGAGCTGGTTTCCGCCTTCCACCTTCCAGATGGTGAGTGCTCTCTGTCAGGAACAACTCCACATTTGGCTAAGGCCGAGGATCTGGCTTGCTTCCATGTATGTGGACCTATCTGCATTGCCCCCGTGGCACGCCTGGGTTGGCTACCCAGAGGCTATTTAAGCTGTGGGCTGGCTTTCCCCGGGGTCCGAGGATTGTTCAATGTTCCTGAATAAACTGCATTGAAAAAAAAAAAAAACCTAAACAAAGACACTAGGTTAAAGGTCAACATCTTAACCAACTACAGTCGTTAGCCTAACTTTAAATCTGCTCTTTTTGAACTAAAATCAGAGAAAACCTTTAATCAGATACAGTTTATAGAGAGGCTAGCAAATCATGCTGATCTTACCACTTGCATTAAAATTGAACAGTAAAAAGCTCAAAGGACAAAAGTTGCATTTAGCACTATTACAAAAGATGCAATAGCACTAATACACAGTGCTCCCCGGGGAACTGAATACAACTGGTAGCCTTAAACAAAGATGGCACCAAAAGGATGATGGTTCCAATCCCTTTATCTCTGAACCAACATAGCATATTAGTCACCTGTTGCCACAGGCTGTTGCTAGCAAAATAAAACATAACCATTAGGTGCTGATGATGAAATAGCAAACTCTGTGGAGCATTCACAATCTCCCATAACTAAAAGTTCTAACATTGTAACCAAACAAGCTCCAGAACCAAACCAATAACATAACAGTACAGAACAATTTTAAACTATGTGAAATATTCTGGCCACACCAAACCTATAAGCCAGAATTCTTCCCTCTTAAAAAAGCATAAGAAAAATATTTTCCAATGCAGAATCACCAGCCTTTTAAATGAAGTACACCATATTTTTAAATACAGTTCTTTCTCAAATCATATTTACCCTTTGGTTATTTATACATATACTAATCTTTTGAAACATTCTATATATCTTCAGGTTCCTAGCTTTGTTCTTCTGGCTTAACCAGACATTCTTACTTTAGACAAACTATTCTTTTCCTTAATATCTCTCTCTCTCTCTCTCTCTCTCTCTCTCTCTTTAGAAAACATAGAAACTCTCAACAAAATCCTTTCCATCCTGACATAGTCCTGCAGGAGCCCAGAGTCCACCATTTGTTTTTTACACGCAAAGCAAAAACAAGTCATATTAATACAAAAAGAAGTTTTTAAACTGCTAAACTCTTTTTTTTTTTTCTAAAATTACTTCCATGTAGCATACATGGTCCAAGATTACATAAACAAATTCTAAGGCACTTAGAACAAGTTTTAAGGAACTTGGTGAAACTTCCTCTTTTCTCTGTGTCAAGGTGAGGACCTGGGTTGAAACATGTTTTTCAATAAACAAAGCAGCTTAAAAAAAAAGAGCTCCCTAGAAGATACACTGTAAAAACTGAAATTTTCTCAATTAGTGCACACTGTATGGCTTGGTTTCATTACTAAAACTAATTAAATACCAAAGTATTTTTTTATCCTCCAAAGGATCAAGAAATTTTTTCAAAATTTTTATTAGACTACTTAGATCATTGTCTAAAATACCCAAAAAACTTGAAATGTTTTAAAGCCTTAAACATTTAAACATTTTTTTAAAACCTGTTTTTGCAATATTAAAATAAAGTACCCCTTTTTTAGGAGAGAATTCTCAAGGAATAAACATAATTTTAAAAGTCAAAACCAGGGGGAGCCAAGATGGCAGCTCCAGGAAAACAGCGCTTCTGAGGAGCAGGACAGTACTTTCTGTGCAGAGACCAGGAGACTGAACTTGGGGCCCTGAAACTACATCTATCGTGTTTCCCAGGTGAGGGGAGGCTCCAGGTCCACTCACAGCTACCCAGCCAGAATCCTGGAAGAAATCCCAGGTAATGCAGGCTTTGGGTCTCCAGGCTGGAGCCGCAAGTGGGAGTGTCTCAGCCACTTTCCCAGGCTGATCAGTGGGCACAAGGGTACCTGAGACTGGGAGTCCCAGTCGCAGGGGGTCCTCACAGGGAAGCAAGGTTGCGGGTCTGATTGCAGGTCACCTAGTCTTTCCCCGGAAGTTCTCTGCCTCCATCACCGCCGTTCTCCTGCCATGCACAGAGAGCTTTGCACTCAGCTCAGTGGTACAGACAAGCTGCGCGCCCCAGTACAACAGGGACTGGGAATCCCTGTCCGGAGAGGACCCCACAGAGAAGGAAGAAACCATGCTGCTGGGGTCACCTAGGAAAAGTCTAGCGGACTGCAGATTGCAAACAGACAGAACTGAGTGCCCCAAGACACCAGAGCAGTACTCACCTGCCACAGATTACTGCAGCTGATCACTAAATTTACAGCAAGAAACCCAAAAGGAGGGCAGCTATCCCCAGGACTTCTCCCGGTGAGAGGAGCGCCCTGTTGACTAATCAGGACCACAGTTACCACCCAGGTCTCTATGCCTGAGGTGAGCTGTAGCAACTCCTGAAAAACACCAGACATCCAGGGACTATACCAAAAAAGCTAGGAAGGCTTCCTTGAGGAAAAACCATCTTCCGGCCAAAGGAATTCTCTCCACTAAAACAGTCCAGGAACAACCAGAAACTAAATTCAAACAACAAAGATAGCCCAATGGGTAGAAGATAGCGTAAAAGTTCAAACAATAAAAGCCAGAGCATTATGGCATCTGCAGAACCCAGTTATCCAGGGGCAAATAGCCCTAGACACCCCAGCATAAATGAAATTCAAGGAGACATCCTAACATCTATGCTCAAGAAGATGATAACAGAGGAAACAAATAAAATACTCAAAGAAATAGAAGAAGCTGAAGCCAAACAGTATGTGGCCTTTAAAGAGGAAATGCTTAAATCGCTGAATGAAATAAAAGAAACAGTGGATTGTTTCAACAAACAGCTGAAGGAATTGACAGAAAAACATGAAAATACAGTCAGATAGGGGAAGGAAACCAACAAAATAGCTCAAGACCTGAAGATAGAATTGGAAAAATTAAAAAGAACACAAATGGAAGAAATTGTGGAGAGAAAGAACTTAGGAAGAAAGCAGGAACTACAGACGTTAGCATAACAAATAGTCTACAAGAAATGGAAGAAGGAATCTCAGGTGTGGAAGATACGATGGAAGAAATAGTTGTATCTGTCAAAGAAAATGTTAAATCTAAAAATTTCCTGACACAGACTGTCCAAGAAATTCAAGACAACATAAAAAGGCAAAACCTAAGAATAATAGGAATAGAAGAAAAAGAAGATTCCCTGCACCAAGGCCCAGAAAATATTTTCAAAAAAATCATTGAAGAAAATTACCCCAACTTGAAGGAGAGGCCCATAAGAATACAAGGGGCCTAGAGAACACCCAATAAATTAGACCAGAAAAGAAAATCCTTCCGCCACATAATAATCAAAACTGTAAGTATACAGAACAAAGAAAAAAATACTAAAAGCTGCAAGAGAAAAAGGCCAAGTAACATAAAATGGCAAACCCATTAGAATCACACCTGACTTTTCAACAGAGGCTATGAAAGCCAGAAGGGCCTGGACAGATATCATGCAGACCCTAAGAGAACATAGCTGTCAGCCCAGGCTACTATACCCTGCAAAACTCTCAGTCCTCATAGATGGAGAAAACAAGATATTCAATGAGAAAAACAAATTTCAACAATACCTACAGACAAATCCATCATTACAAAAGACACTGGAAGGGAAAATACAACCCAAGAAAACTAGCTACATTCAAGAAAACACAGGAAATAAATAACCCCACTACAGTAAAACAAAAAGCAACCAAGCACATAACCATATGACCACAGCCAACATCAAATTCAAAGGATCTAACAGCCACTGGTCATTACTCTCTCTCAATATCAATGAACTTAATTCTCCAATAAAAAGACACAGACTAACAGAATGGATGTTTAAACAAAACCCAGCAATCTGTTGTATACAAGAAACACAACTAAGTCACAAAGATAGACATTACCTGAGGGTAAAGGGATGGAAGATGGGTTTTCAAGCAAATGGAGGCAAGAAGCAAGCAGGAGTAGCCATTCTAATATCTGATAAAATAGTCTTTCAACCAAAATTAATCAAAAGAGATGGGGAAGGACACTTCATACACATCAAGGGAAAATTCCACCAAGAAGACATCACAATCCTGAACATCTATACACCAAATACAAGGGCACCCACATTTGTGAAAGAAACATTGATAAAACTTAAACCACATATAGATCCCCACACACTAATAGTGGGAGACTTCAACACCCCACTCTCAACAAAGGACAGCTCATCAAAACAGATATTAAACAAAGAAACAATATCTCTAACAGAGGTCATGATTCACATGGCCCTAACAGACATTTACAGAAGCTTACACCCAAACACAAAAAATTTACCTTCTTCTCAGCACCTCATGGAACCTTCTCCAAAATAGATCATATAGTTGGTCACAAAGCAAGCCTCAACAAATACAGGAAGATTGAAATAATCCCTTCTATCCTGTCAGATCACCATGGAATAAAGCTGGATCTCAATAACAACAGAAATGGCAAAAAGCCTACACATACATGGAAACTGATCAACTTGCTACTAAAAGACAGCTGGGTCAGGGAAGAAATAAAGAAAGAAATTAAAATCTTTCTAGAACTCAATGAAAATGAAGACACAACATACCCAAACTTGTGGGACACAATGAACACAGTGCTAAGAGGAAAGTTCATAGTACTAAGTGCCTGCAAGAAGAAATTTGAGACAGCTCATTCAAGCAACTTAATGGCTCACTTAAAAACCCTAGAAAAAGAAGAAGCAGACACACCAAGAAGGAGCAGACAGCTGGAAATAATCAAACTCAGGACTGAAATCAATCAATTGGAAACAAATAAAACTATCCAAAGAATCAATGAAACCAAGAGCTGTTTCTTTGAGAAAATCAACAAGATAAACAAACCCTTAGCCAAGCTAACTAAAAGACTGCAAGAAACCATCCAAATCAACAAAATCAGAAATATAAAGGGGGAAAAGGGGGACATAACTACAGACACTGAGGAAATCCAAGCAATCATTAGGACTTAAATCAAAAGTCTATACGGAACAAAATTTGAAAATTTAAATGAAATGGACAATTTTCTTGATTGATTCCACTTACAAAAGCTAAATTGGGACCAGGTAAATCAATTAAATAGTCCTATATCTCCCAAGGAAATAGAAGCAGTCATCGAAAGTCTCCCATCCAAAAAAAGCCCAGAACCTCATGGTTTCAGCGCAGAATTCTACTAGACATTTAAAGAAGAGATAACACCAATTCTCTTTAAACTATTCCACAAAATAGAAACCAAAGGAACATTACCAAACTCATTCTATGAAGCCACAGTCACCTTGGTACCTAAACCTCACAAAGATTCAACAAAGAAAGAGAATTTCAGGCCAATCTCCCTTATGAACATTGATGCAAAAATACTCAACAAAAAACTTGCAAACCGAATACAAGAACACATCAAAGATATCATCCACCATGACCAAGTAGGCTTCATCCCAGGTCTGCAGGTGTGGTTCAGTATACTGTAATCCATCAATGTGATCCACCATATTAACAAATTGAAAGAAAAAAACCACATGATAATCTCCCTAGATGCTGAAAATGCCTTTGACAAAATCCAACATCCATTCATGTTTAAAGTATTGGAGAGATCAGGGACACAAGGCACATATCTAAACATAGTAAAGGCAATATACAGCAAACTTATAGCCAACATCAAACTGAACAAAGAGAAACTTAAAGCCATCCCACTGAAATCAGGGACAAGACAAGGCTGCCAACTCTCTCCATATCTCTTCAACATAGTTCTGGAAGTCCTTGCTAGAGCAAAAAGACAGTTGAAGGAGATCAAGAGGATACAAATTGGAAAAAAAAGAAGTCAAATTATCACTATTTGCAGATGATATGACAGGAAACCTGAGTGACCCCAAAAACTCTACCACACAACTTCTACAGCTGATAAAAACCTTCAGCAAAGTAGCCGGATACAAAATTAACTCAAAAAAATCAGTAGCCCTCCTGTATACAAAAGACAAAAGGGCTGAGAAAGAAATTAGGGAAACAACACCCTTCACAATAGCCACAAATGACATAAGATACCTTGGAGTAACCCTAACCAAGGAAGTCAAAGACTTGTATGAAAAAAATTTCAAATCTCTGAAGAAAGAACTAGAAGAAGATATGAGAAGATGGAAAGATGTCCCATGCTCATGGCTTGGCAGGATTAACATAGTAAAAATGGCCATCTTACCAAAAGCAATCTACAGATTCAATGCAATGCTCATCAAATTACCAACACAATTCTTTACAGACCTGGAAAGAAAAATTCTCAACTTCATATGGAATAACAAGAAACCAAGAATTGCTAAAACAGTCCTCTACAATAAAAGATCTTCTGGAGGTATCTCCATCCCTGATCTTAAGTTGTACTATAGAGCAACAGTTTTAAAAACTGCATGATACTGGCATAGAAACAGAATGGTGGATCAACGGAACCGAACAGAGGTCCCAGAAATAAACCCACACATGTATGGACACCTGATCTTTGACAAAGACGCCAAAACCATACAATGGAAAAAAGATAGCATCTTCAACAAATGGTGCTGGTCTAACTGGATGTCTACATGTAGAAAAATGAAAATAGATCCATACTTGTCACCCTGCACAAAACTGAAGTCCAAGTGGATCAAAGACCTCAACATAAAACCTGACACATTAAATCAGCTTGAAAAAAAAAAAGTGGGGAATACCCTAGAACTCATTGGTACAGGGGAAAACTTCCTGAACAGAACACCAACAGCACAGGCTCTAAGAGAAACAATCAATGAATGGGACCTCATGAAACTGAAAAGCTTCTGCAAAGCAAAGGACACCGTCATCAAAACAAGGGGACCTCCTACAGATTGGGAAAGAATCTTCACCAACCCTTTATCTGACAGAGGACACATATTAAGTATATATAAAGAGCTAAAGGAGCTGAAAAGCAGCAAACCAAGTAACCCACTTTAAAAATGGAAAACAGAGAAAAAAAGAGAATTCTCTGTAGAGGAATACCGAATGGCAGAGAAGCACTTAAAGAAATGCTCAACCTCACTAGCCATTAGGGAAATGCAAATCAAAACAACCCTGAGATTTCATCTTATACCCATGAGAATGGCCAAGATCAAAAACTCAAGTGACAACACATGTTGGAGAGTTTGTGGAGAATGAGGAACCCTTCTCCACTGCTGGTGGGAATGTAAACTGGTACACTCACTCTGGAAATCAATTTGGTGTTTTCTCAGACAACTAGGAATAGTGCTTCCCCAAGATCCAGCCATACCAC
This sequence comes from Meriones unguiculatus, assembly GCF_030254825.1. Taxonomy (NCBI): domain Eukaryota; kingdom Metazoa; phylum Chordata; class Mammalia; order Rodentia; family Muridae; genus Meriones; species Meriones unguiculatus. The sequence goes on from NW_026843709.1 coordinate 19,297,970, forward strand.
TCCTAGGCATATATCCAAAAGAGGCTCAAGCACACAAAATGGAAATTTGCTCAACCATGTTTGTAGCAGCTTTATTTGTAATAGCCAGATGGTGGAAACAACCCAGATGCTCCTCAACTGAAGAATGGATGCAGAAATTGTGGTATATCTACACAATGGAATATTACTCAGCAATGAAAAATAAGGAAATCATGAAATTTGCAGGTAAATGGTGGGATCTGGAAAGGATCATCCTGAGTGAGTTGTCTCAGAAGCAAAAAGACACACATGGTATATACTCACTCATATAGACATACAACATAGGACAAACCCACTAAAACCTGTGCATCTAAAGAAACTAAGCAAGAGAGAGGACCCTAACTAAAATGTCCAATTCCCATCAGAAAAGGCAAAGAAGATGGACATCAGAAGAAGAAGAAAACAGGAAACAACCTAGGAACCTACCACAGAGGACCTCTGAAAGCCTTTGCCCTACAGACTATCAAAGCAGATGCTGAGCCTGATGGGCAACTGTTCGGCAGAGTGAGTGGAATTTTATGTAAGAAGTGGGAAATAGTAAGATCTAGAGAGGACAGGAACTCCACAAGGAGAGCAACAGAACAAGAAAATTTGAACACAGGGAACTTCCCAGAGACTCATACTCCAACCAAGGACTATTCATAGAGATATCCCAGAACCCCTGCACAGATGTAGCATAGGGCAGTTCAGAGTCTAATTGGGTTACATAGTAATGAGAAGAGGGACTGCCTCTGACATAATCTGATTGGCCTGCTCTTTGAACACCTCCCCCTGAGTGGGGAGCAGCCTTACTAGGCCATAGTAGAGGACAATGCAGCCAATTTTGATGTGAACTGATAGACTAAGATCAGAAAGGAGAGGAGAACCAACCCTATCAGTGGACTTGTGGAGTGGTATGCAAGCAGAGGGAGGAGGAAGGGTGTGATTGAGATGGGAGGAGGGAGGGGCTTATGGGATGATGCAGAATGAATAAAGTGTAATTGAGGAAAAATTTTTAAAAAAAGGGAAAAATAATTTAAGAACCTTAAATGACTTTCAAAAGTGGAGAAAAACATGGAGTTAGTCAATTGGCATGGAGCAAGTCTCGCCCCTGGGGGCAATGGTCTCCTGAACCTACTCAGACCTTGGACACCACCACTGCTAGTTCTAGAACTGATGCAGGATGTTCCAACGAGGAGGTAAAGGCTTCTCATAATATTTCCTATAAGCCCACACCTGTTTGTTTATATCCCCCATTTTTATTCATTACTAGCCAGTTAGATCCAAGTAATTGTGGTAATGAAACTTGCTTTTTTGCCCAATGCTGGAATGCTAGTAAATTTACTAGCTGGTTACTTGCATGCCTTGCTGGGTGCCTGTGCCTGTTGATGCCTGTCACGCTATGACTCTCTTCAGACAGAAAAGGGATCTTGGAATTACAGCTGCCATTGTTATTGCCATCTCATTTGCGGCTGTTGGAGCTACCACCGCAGCATTAGCCAGGAGTCATACTGTGCAGACTGCTCAGACCCTGAATAACCTTTTAGCCAATGTAGCTCATGCCTTAGATGTACAAAAAGGGATTAATGCTCAACTAAAAGGAGGCTTGATTGTGTTCAATCAGAGGATTGACCTCATGCAGGAGCAAATTGATACCCTATGGCAAATCGCTCAACCTGGCTGTCAATGAAAGTATGCTGGACTTTGAGTCACTAGCATACAACATGAGAATTATGCCTGTGCTGCAAATCTGTCTAAACAATTGTCTAGCTATATTTTAGGTAATTGGGCTGGAGAATTCAATACTACAATGGAGCAGCTGAGAGTGGCCATTGTCATGGTAAATTGTACCAGAGCGGACTCAGGAATAGCCACAGGATTATCATCATGGATTGCTGCAGCCATGAATCATCTGAAGGAATGGGCGGGCATGGAAGCGTTAGCAGGCCTTCTGGTGTTGGTCTCCTTGGTTTACCTGTGGTATATATGCAAGATTAGAGTCTCACAACAGCATAATGCAGCCATGACCATTCAGGCCTTTACAGCCATTGAAGCAGGACAGTCTCCCCAAGCATGGTTGGCTACCATAAAAAGCTAAAATGTTACGCTCAGGTTGCGAGGCTAAGCACTGCACTCAGAGTCAGCCGCTTTGGACCCAGAGAAGAGCATGTCTGGTTGCATGCTGGTTGATGCCCCAGGTTCCACCTCTGAGAAAAAGGTATCGGACGGGTCTGATGCTCTTTGGGTGGATGACACCTAAATGAACATCTGTACAAAGTCCCAATTTGTTTCTAATATCAGAGATCAGACCTCTACTCTTGCCTGATGCGTCTAAAACAAAAAGGGGAACTGTAGAGAACTGCATAATGCAGCGCCTTAAAGATGGAGCTGGTTTCCGCCTTCCACCTTCCAGATGGTGAGTGCTCTCTGTCACGAACAACTCAACATTTGGCTAAGGCTGAGGATCTGGCTTGCTTCCATGTATGTGGACCTATCTGCATTGCCCACGTGGCATGCTGGGGTTGGCTACCCAGAGGCTATTTAAGCTGTGGGCTGGCTTTCCCCAGGGTCCGAATGATTGTTCAATGTTCCTGAATAAACTGCATTGAAAAAAAGAACCTCCACCACATTGCCACAGACTGGTGAGCGAAGCACAAATTGTTAGCTAGATGTACTTGGTATCTTGTAATTTCACAAGGACTATCTTTGGGCATGTTTATTTGTATAGAAAGCATGCCTGGCCTTCCCTTTTGTAATATGAGACCAAACAGCGGAATAATCACAACAAAAATGCCCTTTGCTAAGTTAAATATCTTTATTCTCAGGGAGTCCGGTGGATGGCAGGCATTGAGGAGATCAGCCTGATGCTGGGTCTGATGTTATATGGCTGCAGACTGGGCTGTTCTTGTTACCCAGCTCCTTGTTACATAGGGCAGAATTAAAGAACTGAACTCCTACAAACAGGGTATTCACAAAAAGACCCTGAGAGACCTGAGCAGATGATCGGCATAGATAGCTAGAGTACAGAGGTGCGAGGCAAACAGAGAAATGATAGCATATTGTGCTGTGTTTCCTTTTAAAAGATTTTTGTAAATATAGAGACATCCAACTTTAACCTTTAAGAACTAGGATATTTACAGCTATATGTTTATATCCACATTTTTCATTGATACCTTTCCTGTGCCTGGGATGATTAAATAAGTAGTTCATTACTAAGAAAAAAAAAGTCAAAACCAGATTTTAAAACCAGAATTTACCACTGCAAACAATTTAATTTTTAAAACCAATACCAACTTGAAATAATTTATTAATCTAGAATGAAATGAAAATTATTTGACTAAGGTTCCCCTCCCCTTTATTTTTTTTATCCAAACCATGTGGCCATCAAGATCACATTACAGTGCCTGTGGCAATCTCAAGATGGCAGTCACAGGTCACCTTAGAGTGCACATGACAATCTCAACATGGTGGTCACTTAGCCCACATGGCAACCTCAAGATGACAGTGAGGCACATCACATACCACGTGGCAACCTATATTGTTGGTATTTAAACATATGCGTTCATAGACCTCATACGCACATTTATAAATTTTAAACATGTTTGAATTTAACCTTTTAACATACCCAATTATTTTTGATCATATTAACCATGACCTACAGAGCATAAGATTAGTCAAAACAAACATAATGGCCATACATACATTTGAACAGAAAGACAAAATTTTACTTACTTCTTCCAGCACTTTCTTTTTAAGCATTTTCTTTTTTCACTCAACACCTGCTGGACAGCAAGAAACACAGAGACAAAGGAACAGATTTAGTCAGCACTTCCTGTCTCCATGGGAGTGACCCGCTTTCTAGGCCTATCAAAGAGATTTGAGATGTTGTATCCCTCACAGTGCTATTGGGAGAATTGCCCCACCAGGATTGAGGACATCTCCCAAGATCCTCATGGCCTCAGTCTGACAGCTCATCACACAATGTACTGTGACACTACAGATCCCTGGCCATTCACTGAATACTGACTTGATAACTCAAAAATACACAGAATGACAGAACAGAGACATAAAGAACTTGCCCAAGAAAAAAATGTGCTTACCTGGGCTTTCAGTCCTCCAGCTCAGGAGTCCTGTGAGGTCTTGGGGATCCCAGAGAGCCCTCAAATTATGTTGTGCCCGAATCATGATACCCCAAAGACAACCACCAGGAGCTATTCTGTTGCAAACCACATGAGGATCTTTTTATTATAAATCATTACAAGCTGCAGCTTGGGCTCACATTCCCCACTGCCAAAGCAGTGAGAGACAAGAGACTTGTGCTCAGGTAAGTTGGGTGATTTAAAGATTCTGGTCTCTCCCAGCATGTCTAAGGAAGGGGAAATTCCTGCCTGACAAGCATCTATTGGTCACAATCCTCCATTTTGAATTAATTGGCTATAGGAGGGTCCCCAACTTTTAATGATCTTCTGTCCCTCCCTAGAGGGATGGGCCAGTTTCCTAGCAACTGTATCTCTAGTGAGTGTGTAAAGAATGTAGTAAGACAGGTTCTTCCCCTCTGGACATATCTTGTCCTCACCCAGCTAGTTCAGACCTTCAACTTTAATAATAATTGCTGATTTTTAATCTTTTGGTCTCTCAATGACTGCTTGATGAAGTAACATCATGGATATTCTCTGCAAAAATATAAGCAAGGTCCCAATTTAAAGCTTTTTCTGTTTGCCTTGCTCCAGGAGCAATAACAAGTAATGATGGAATTTGTGATAATGTGAATGTCACATGTCAAGAACAAGTGACTTTATTAATGAACACTTGAAAGAAATATGTGACACTATTGCTGAACAAAGAGTCTTGCACACAGGAATTGTCATTTCTGTGTCCTGTGTTTTCAGCTGCTAAGATTGGGGCATGTAGGGCTGCTCAGCTTTTCTCACAAGCATGCTGTCCACTGGGCTTCATTAATAACTGGCTCCTGAAACACTTGCTGGCTATCACCTGTTTCATGACATCATTCTGTCTCTCAGCCAATCATCACCTGAGAGAATCTTGAGGTTTCCATGGACATGAGTAAACAAACTTTCTTCAGAGTCCAGTATCTGTGATCCTGTGCACAACTGACTTTTCCTTGTGAAAACCAACAAGCCTTCATCTCGTTTCTTCATCCAGATTTCACACCTTTACTCCTGTTCACCTCTGTGACAATCTCAGGTAGGAAATGAACCTTTAGTGTTTATTTAACTGGATAGCTTCTTATGTAGGGAAGCTTCAAAATGATGTGGGATTAAGGAGAATGTACTGAATGACAAGGTCGTCTTCTTCTGTGGTCTTGGATCTGAAATTTCCTAGAATGTGACTTTGAACTGAATAATTACTTGCATACTCCCTAAATGTACCCTCACATTCTAACTGATAAAATAGGTAGGCAGGATCTAGAGTTCCCTAGGATATTGAGACTTTAGGAGCATGGAAATGAGAAGGAATCATAACAATTCCTGGGACTGTACTGGTTTGGGCGAAACAGAGCAAGATCAGTGAGTTTACATAATAGTAGAACTGGGGCAATAAACTCTTTGTCAGCTGGTGCTATTCAACACTAGTGTTGGCAACCCTATATGTGCAGGGTTGACCTGGCTGAATCTGCAGCTGTGTCCTACTCAGTGGTAACTGAGAAATATTCCTATTCATGGACTTAAAAATTAAAACTTGTCATTTTGGACAGAGAAATAGGTCCATGTTAGATGTCTAGGACACAAGAGCAGAAGTGTTTCTTGAGGTTGTCCTCCAGACAAACCATCTAAAGGTAGTGTTAGTGCCAGAACTGCTTGTTCAGAAGTGTCACCTGAGCTCATAAGGTGTGAAGTAGCTGTGTAACCACTAGTTCATGGCAAGGATTCTCTGCTACATAATGAGTTCCTGGAAAGCATGCCTCACACAGTCAAACTCTATCCTCCTTTAGCGGAATCTTTTCTCCATGTTAAAACTCATTTTAAAGGTTGTCAACATATTATTTTTATTGATTATGTGGGAATTTTATATACTATATATTATAATGCTTTTCCATTGCTCCCAGGTTCAAATTCCTACCCATGAGTCACACTATCTTTTTCTAAAATACATCAGTTCTAGCATGTGTTGTTCATATATTCATTGGAAAACTAGGTCATCCTTGCTGCATTCTGGCACCACACTCCAAGAAGAATCCATCAATCCTGAAAAGCTCTATACTTCATCACCTAGATCAAAGTTTTTCTTATGTATTTATTTCTTATGATTTGTTTACATTGTATCCCCACCTCTGTCCCCTCCCTCTTCTCCTTCCAGTCCTACCCATCCTCTTTCTTCTAACCCTATGCCTCTCTTTAGTTCCCTGATAGGGGAGGTTCTCCTCCCCTTCTATCTGACCCTAGCTTCTCAGGTCTTAACAAGGCTGGCTTCATCTTCTTTTCTGCAGCCTGATTCTCAATCCATTGTTCTCCTTATGATATCAATTCCTTCTACTTACAACATTCTTCGTGCCTCTTCTTCTTCAGGCTTCTCAGAGTTCTCAGAGGATGGAGAATTTCATAGAGAAATCGCATTTTGAGCTGGGTGTTTTAAGATATTTCTCTGCATAATATCGGACTGTTGGTCTCTGTATGCAATTGCATTTGATGCAGAGGTTGCATCTCTGTGGTTCCAAGAACATGACCCTTATCTATAAGTTGAGTGTAGAGAGCAACATATTTTAATAACAATAACCTAAGTTGCTTTAAATTTTCTGTAGGATGGCCTTGCACAACAACTCAATTCAATGCCGCCTAATCCCCCTAGTCAAACACGGGTGTTGTTACAAAAAGCAGAATTGTTTCTTGATCTTTACTTCCAGATAAACCATCTAAAGATAGTCTTAGTGCCAGAACTGCTTGTTCAGAAGTGCCACTTGGGCTCATGGGTTATGAAGTAGCTGTGTAACCACTAGTTCATGGATGGCTAGGATTCTCAGCTGCATAATGTGTTCCTGTAAAGTATGCCTTACACAGTCAAACTCTATCCACATTGAGCAGAAACTTTTATCCATATTAAAAGTCATTTTTAATATTGTCAACATATTATTTACATTAATTAAGTGGGAATTTCATATACTATACATTATACTCCTTTCCATTGCTTCCAGGTTTAAATTCCTACCCATGAGTCACACTATTTTTTTTCTTAAAATACATCAGTTCTAGTATGTGTTATTCATTTGAACATGATCAGAGACTCAGTGCCAAATCCCTTAAAGAAAACTGAGTTCATCCTTGCCACACCCTGATACACCCCACAAAATGAATCCATGAAGAGCTCTATACTTCATCACCTTGATCACAGTTTTTATGTATTTATTATGATTTGTTTACATATATCCCGCCTCTGCCCCCTCCATCTTCTTCTTCCAATCCCACCTATCCTTATTCTTCTAACTCTATGCCGTCTTTTTATTTCCCTGAGAGGGGAGGTCCTTCTCCCCCTTCAATCTAACAGTAGCTTCTAAGTTTTCATCAAGGCTGGCTGCATCTTCTTCTGTAGCCTGATTCTCAGGCCATTTTTCCCCATGTGTCCTCCGTTCCCTCTGCTTATAACACTCTTCATGATTCTTCTTCTTCAGGCTCCCCAGAGCTCTGAGGGGAGGGAGAATTTCATAGGGACATCCCATTTAGAGCTAGGGTTTTATGATCTCTCTTTGCATAATATAGGACTGTGTGTCTCTATATGCAATTCCATTTGATGGAGAAGGATGCATCTCTGTGGATCCAAGACCATGACACTTTCTGTTCAGTTCAGGGCAGAGAGGAACATATTTTAATAACAACAACCTGTCCAGTTCGACAGCTGTGTTCTACTCAGTGGTCAGTGAGCAATCCTTCTTGTCCTGGGGTTTACAGTTAAAACTGGGACTTCTGGACAGAGAAAGGTGTGCATGTTATATGCCTAGAAAAAAAGAACAGCCGGGGTTTCCTGCTGTGGTCCTCCAAACAAACCATCTAAATGGAGTGATAGTGCCAGGACTACCTTTTTAGAATGTCACCTGAGCTCATGGGTTCTGAGGTAGCTAGGTAAAAACCAGTTCAAGAGTAAGATCCTTGTTACATAATGAGTCCCTGGAGAGCATTCCTTAAAAAGTCATACTCTGCCCTCCATTAGCAGAATGTTACATCTTTTCTCCATTTTAAGAGCCGTTGTAAAAGTTGTCAACATATTATTTTTATGACTTATGTAGAATTTCATATATTATACATTACACTCCATTTCCATTTCTCCCAGGTTCAAATTCCTACAAATATTTTGCTAAAATATTTTTTCTTTAAAATACATCAGCTGAAATATTTGTTGTTCATATATTCATCGGAACATGATAGAGTCTCATTACAAAGTCCCGAAAAGAAGACTGAGTTCATACATGTGAACTGGCAACAACCCAAAAACAAAGCCATCAGTCCTGAAAAGCTCTATATTTCATCACCTTGATCACATTTTCTTATGTATTTATTAATATTTGTTCATTTTGTATCCCCTTTGTATCCCCTCTTTTCTTATTCCAGTAAAACCCACTCCTCTTCTTCTATTCCTATTCCAGTTCTCTAGTTCCCTGATAGGGAGGATCTCCCCCTTCTCTGACCCTAGCTAATGATGTGTGCATCATCTTCCCCTGGGGCCTCATTCTCAGGGAATTACTCTTCTTGTGTCCTCAATTTCTCTACTTATGATACTCTTCTTGCCTCCTCTTCTGCAGGCTTAGCAGAGAATTGAGGGGAGGTAGAATTTCATAGGAAAATCCCATTTTGAGCTGGGTGTTTTAAAGTATCTCTCTGCATAATATTGGACTGTGGATCTCTGTATGCAATAACATTTGATGTAGAAGGAAGCATATCTGTGGATATTAGATCATGGTACAGATCTATCAGTTGAGGGCAGAGAGCAGCATGTTTTAATAAAAAGAGCCTGGGTTGCTTGAATTTATTTAGGATACCCTGGCCTAACAACTCAATGAACTGCCATCCAGTCCCCCTGGTGGAATACTGGTTTGTTCACAATAGATGGCCTGTTGGAACTATATCACCCACTACTAGGAAACCACATAAAAAGTGAATATGTAACAATTTTCTTTGTCCATTTTAGTTACTTCACCCAGGATGACTTTTTATTGGTTCCATCCATTTGCCTGAATATCATGATATCATTTTCTTAGCTAAAAAATACTCTGTTGTGGAAATATTCCACATTTTCCCTACAGGAGATTGTTATTCCTGTTTTTTTGTTTGTTTGTTTGTTTGTTTTTGGTTTTTTTTTTGATACTTTAATCATTGTATTGAATGATAAACTATCAGGATAACTATGTTCTTTTAGCCTAGAAGTCCCTCCATATTCTTCTACTTCCTGATGATTCGACTTGCACTATCACTTAAAGCTAATCTATTTAAATATGGAGTCCCTAGTAAGGAAATTTCTGGGAAGGGTTAGGAGGTATGGCCTTTTTAGATAATATAATTCCTATTGTAGTTATATTGTAAGAGGTTGTGTTTTAGGTTGATATGCCAATGAAAGTGACCTGATAAAATTGAGTCTCTGTTTCTCAGTCTCTCTCATTTTATATATTTGTTTCTGTCAGTCTCAATCTAATTCTGAATCTCTCTCTAGCTCTTTCTTGCTCTGTCTCCCTCTCTCTGCCTGCTGCATATGATTCAATACGAAAAGTTCTCAGTTCTACTGAAGGACTACAACAAGATGCCTGCTTGCTGACATGGCATCCTGGATGGTCTCTGTAAAAATAAAAGCAAGGTCCTAATTAAACACTTTTTGTTGAAAGATTTGCCTTGATTATGGAGCATTTTCATAAGTAATTCACCAACTGAAGGCATATCTGTACATTTAACAAATTATAGGGGCTGAGCCAAGATGGTGACTAGTACAGCCCGCTCAATCCCACAGTGACAGAGAATACGCTATATACTCACCAAAACCAGGCAGAAACATCATACAACCTGGACACACCAGGCGCTGGGCCTCCCAAGCTTGGAGAGCACAACGAAGAGATCCCAGGACTTCCCAGAAAGCATTGGGACTAGCAACCCAGTCTCCAGTTACAGCACGACGTGGCAGCGGAGCAGCACTGAACTGGTGGGGCACCACAGCCCTCCAGTTTAAGACTAACCAGGGTCAAACCAGAGAACAGAGAGCCTGGTTACCTCATCCCTGCTGAAGTGACCACCCTGAAATCTCCAGCTGCAGCAAGACCTCAGAACCTGGCAGTGACAGCAGCACAGATCTGGTGGAGCACATCAAAGAAGCAGGGCCAAACCAGAGAGCAGAGAGCCCCAGATACCAAGATCTCTGCCAAGAGACCTGCCTGTAAGTGAGTGCACCCTTGAGAATCTGCAGTTCCCCAGATCCTGGGTCCTTCTAAATCAGAAGCCAGGCATCGAACCCCCCTCCCACCCACATACCCACTCTGGGAAACTGAGGGGCACTAGGGACATTGAAGTTCCTGCCCTGTGGGCCTGATTGAGGAGCTAAGACAGTTAATGCCAGAAATTATGCTGTGATCATCATTAGCGCCTGCAACATATACAGTGCAGAGCCCCTCCCACACACTCAAGGGTTCAACATTAGCCATAACTCTGTCCCTCGAGAAACTCATCCACGCACACTTACACACACAGATACACACACGCGCAAGAGCACACACGCTTGCATTTGCTCCATTTGTGCCTGCGTACTTTCCTCCCACAGGTACAGCTAATCCTCAGCACGCTGAGAGTGCTCAGCTTCCTGAAGAACTCTCCAGACACCAGAGAGAGACAGCAGCAGTCTGATCTGCAGAGTCCAAAAACAATCATGGAAGGTTTCAGATAAGCCAATGGCCAGAGGTAGGCGAAAGAACACTTCCAACATAAATCAGGACATCATGACTTTAACAGCAAACCCCAAAATCGATAGATACACCAATTCAGCAGAAGCACAGGAAAATTATTTTAAAGCCATGCTTGCCCAATTAGTTGAGGCTCATAAGGAGGAAATGAACAAGTCTTTCAAAGAGATGGCCAGTCAATTGGAGGCAAAGAAAGAAGAAATAGACAATATCCTTAAAGAAACACAGGCAAACATAGCCAAACAAATAGATACACAAATAGAGGAAAAATTAGTGGCATATAAGAAGGAAATGAAAAAAGAAATAGAGGCCATTGTAGAGAGACAGGAATCCAAATTCAAACACATGAAAGAAATGGTGCAAGGCCTGAAAACAGAATTAGAATCAATAAAGAAAACACAAAATGAGAAAACCCTTGAGCTGGAGAACTTGGAGAAAAGATCAGGAACCACAAAAGTAAGCATCACCAACAGAATACAAGAGATGGAAGAGAGAATCTCTGGAGCTGAAAACACACTTGCAGAAATGGATACTTCTCTCAAAGAAAAATTAAAATCAGAAAAGTTCCAATCACAAAATATCCAAGAAATCAAGGATGCTATGAAAAGACAAAATCTAAGAATGATAGGAATTCACGAAAAAGAAGACTCTAGACTCCAACGTCCAGAAAAAATTTTCAAGAAAATCATAGAAGAAAATTTTCCCAACTTAAAGAAAGAGATGTCCATAAATATACAAGAGGCCTACAGAACTCCAAATAGACTAGATCACAAAAGAAACACATCATGTCACATCATAGTCAAAACACTAAATCTACAGAACAAAGAAAAGATATTAAAAGCAGCAAGGGAAAAAGGCCAAGTAACATATGAAGGTAGACCTATCAGAATCACACCGGACTTCTCATCAGAAACTATGAAAGCAAGGAGGGCCTGGGCATGAATCATGGAGACTCTAAGAGAGCACAAATGTCAACCCAGACTACTATACCCTGCAAAGCTTTCAATCAACATAGATGGAGAAAACAAAATATTCCATGACAAAACTAAATTTACACAATATCTACACAGCAAACCATCCCTACAGAAGATACTAGAAGGAAAACTCCAATCCAATGAAAACAAATTCACCCAAGAAAACAGGGCATACAGATAATGTCCCAACAAAAATGAAAAGAAAACAAGCAATGAAACAGGGTAAGATCATCGACTCCATTACAAAAGGAACTAACATGCATTGGTCACTATTATCTATCAATATCAATGGACTCAACTCACCAATAAAAAGAAACAGGCTAACAGATTGGTTAAGGAAACAGGATCCAACATTCTGTTGTATCCAAGAAACACACCTATGCAACAAACACAAATGCTACCTCAGAGTAAAGGGCTGGAAAACTGTTTTTCAAGCAAATGGTTCCAGAAAACAAGTGGGAGTAGCCATCCTAATATCTAATAAAATAGACTTTCAACCCAAGTTAATCAAAAAAGATAAGGAGGGCCACTATATTCTCATCAAAGGAAAAATCCACCAAGAGGACATCACAATCTTGAATATCTATGCCCCAAATACAAGAGCACCGTCATTCGTAAATGAAACATTATTAAAGCATAAATCATACATTCATCCTAATACCTTAATAGTGGGAGACTTCAACACTCCACTCTCACCAAGGGACAGATCAACTAGACAGACACCAAATAGGGAAATAAAAGCACTCACAGAATCCCCAAATCAAATGGACCTAATAGAAGTCTACAGATCATTTCACCCAAACTCAAAAGAGTACACCTTCTTTTCAGCACCACATGGAACCTTTTCCAAAATAAACCATAGAGTGTGTCACAAAGCAAGCCTCAACAGATACAAAAGGATTGAAATAATCGCTTGTATACTATCTGACCACCATGGACTAAAGCTCGACCTCAACAACAACAGAAACAACAAAAAGCCGACACGCACATGGAAACTGAACAACTTACTACTCAATGACAGCTGGGTTAAGGAAGAAATAAAGAAATAAATTAAAGACTTCCTAGAATTCAATGAAAAGGAAGGCATAACATACCAAAATTCATGGGACACATTGAAAGCAGTGCTCAGAGGAAAATTTATAGCACTAAGTGCCTGCAAGAAGAAATTCGTAACATCACATACAAACAACTTAATGGCCCAACTGAAAACCCTTAGAAAAAAAAAGAAGCAGATACACCCAAGAGGAGCAGACGGCTGGAAATAATCAAACTAAGGGCTGAAATCAATCAACTAGAAACAAATAAAACTATCCAAAGAATCAATGAAACAAAAAGCTGGTTCTTTGAGAAAATCAACAAGATAGACAAACCCTTAGCCAAACTAACTAAAAAGCAGAGAGAAACTATCCAGATCAGCAAAATCAGAAATGAAAATGGGGACATAACCACAGACATTGTGGAAATCCAAACAATTATTAGGTCATACTACAAAAGCCTATATGCCACAAAATGTGAGAATCTAAATGAAATGGATAATTTTCTTGAAAGATTCCATCTACCAAAACTAAGTCAAGATCAGGTAGAAAGACTGAATAGCCCAATATCTCCCAAGGAAATCAAAGCAGTCATTAACAGTCTCCCCTCCAAAAAAAGCCCTGGACCAGATGGCTTCAGCGCAGAATTCTACAAGACCTTCAAAGAAGTGCTAACTCCAATTCTCCTCAAGCTATTCCACAAAATAGAAACAGAAGGAACACTACCAAACTCATTCTATGAAGCCACAGTCACCTTAATACCTAAACCACACAAAGACCCAACAAAAAAAGAGAACTTTAGGCCTATCTCTCTTATGAACATTGACGCAAAAATACTCAATAAAATACTTGCAAAACGAATCCAAGAACACATCAAAGATATCATCCACTATGACCAAGTAGGCTTCATCCCAGGCATGCAAGGGTGGTTCAACATACGGAAATCCATCAATGTAATCCACTACATGAATAAACTGAAGGAGAAAAACCACATGATCATCTCCTTAGATGCCGAAAAAGCATTTGACAAAGTCCAACACCCATTCATGTTTAAAGTCTAGGAGAGATCAGGGATACAAGGCACATACCTAAACATAGTAAAGGCAATATATAGCAAGCCTATAGCTAACATCAAACTCAATGGAGAGAAACTTAAATCAATCCCACTGAAATCAGGGACAAGACAAGGCTGTCCATTGTCCCCATATCTCTTCAACATAGTACTTGAAGGCCTAGCCAGAGCAATAAGACAACTAAAGGAGATCAAGGAGATACAAATCGCAAAGGAAGAGGTCAAAGTGTCACTATTTGCAGTTGATATGATAGTATACATGAGCGACCCCAAAAATTCAATCAGAGAACACCTTCAGCAAAGTGGCAGGATACAAAATCAACTCAAAAAAATCAGAAGACCTCCTATATACCAAAGACAAAAAGGCTGAGAAAGAAATTAGGGAAAAAACACCCTTCACAATAGCCACTAATAACATAAAGTACCTTGGTGTGACTCTAACCAAGCAAGTGAAAGACCTGTTTGAGAAAAACTTCAAGTCTCTGAAGAAAGAAATCGAAGAAGATATCAGAAGATGGAAAGATCTCCTGTGCTCATGGATTGGTAGGATTAACATTGTGAAAATGGCCATACTGCCAAAAGCAATCTACAGATTCAATGCAATTCCCATCAAAATACCAACCCAATTCTTTACAGACCTTGAAAAAAAGATTCTCAGCTTCATATGGAGAAACAAAAAACCCAGAATCTCCAAAACGATCCTGTACAACAACAGATCATCTGGAGGTATATCCATTCCTGATCTCAAGCTGTACTACAGGGCAACAGTAATAAAAACTGCATGGTATTGGCATAGAAACAGAAAGGAGGATCAATGGAACTGCATAGAAGACCCAGAACTAAACCCACACACCTATGAATACTTGATATTCGACAAAGAAGCCAATTCCATTCAATGGAAAAAAGACAGCATCTTCAACAAATGGTGCTGGACCAACTGGATGTCTACATGCAGAAAAATGAAAATAGATCCATATTTATCACCCTGCACAAAACTAAAGTCAAAGTGGATCAAGGACCTCAACATAAAACCAGATACCCTAAATCAATTGGAAAAAAAAGTGGGGAACAGCCTAGAACTCATTGGCACAGGAGACAACTTCCAGAACAGAACACCAACAGCACAGGCTCTAAGAACAACAATCAATAAATGGGACCTCATGAAACTGAAAAGTTTCTGTAAAGCAAAGGATACCGTCATCAAAACAAAACGACTGCCTACAGATTGGGAAAGAATCTTCACTAACCCTTTATCTGACAGAGGACTAATATCCAGTATATACAAAGAACTAAAGAAGCTGAAAAGCAGCAATCCAAGTAATGCAATTAAAAAATGGGGAACAGAGCTAAACAGAGAATTCTCAACAGAGGAATATCGAATGGCAGAAAAACACTTAAAGAAATGCTCATCCTCATTATCCATCAGGGAAATGCAAATCAAAACGACCCTGAGATATCACCTTAAACCCATCAGAATGGCCAAGATGAAAAACTCAAGTGATAACACATGCTGGAGAGGTTGTGGAGAAAGGGGAACCCTCCTCCACTGCTGGTGGGAATGTAAACTGGTACAACCACTCTGGAAAGCTATCTGGCGCTTTCTAAGACAAATGGGAATAGTGCTTCCTCCAGACCCAGCTATACCACTGCTAGGTATATACCCAAAGTTTGTTCAAGTACACAAAACGGACACTTGCTCAACCATGTTTATAGCAGCTCTATTTGTAATAGCCAGAACCTAGAAACAACCCAGATGTCCATCAACGGTGGATTGGGTACAGAAATTGTGGTATCTTTATACAATGGAATACTACTCTCAGCAATCAAAAAGGAGGAAATCATGAAATTTGCAGGCAAATGGTGGGATCTAGAAAAGATCATTCTGAGTGAAATATCCCAGAAGGAGAAAGACAAACATGGGATATACTCACTTATATAGACCTATAAGATATGATAAACATAATGAAATCTATACACCTAAAAAAGATAATCAATTGAGTGGACATGGGGTAAGATGATCAATCCTCATTTAGAAAGACAGATGGGATGTGCATTGAACGTATGACAGGAGTCTACTGAGTGCATCTGAAAGAATCTAACTAGCAGTGTTTTCAAAGCAAAGACTCATGACCAAACCTTTGGCAGAGTACACGGAATCATAAGAAAGAAGGGGAGTTAGTCTGATGGGGAAAGGATAGGAGCTCCACAAGGACCAAATATATCTGGGCACAGGGTCTTTTCTGAGACTGACATTCAAGCAAGGACCATGTATGGATATAACCTAGAACCTCCACTCAGATGTAGGCTGTGGTAACTCAGTAACCAATTGGTTTCCCAAAGTGAGGGGAACAGGGACTATTTCTAACAGGAACTCAATGACTGGCTCTTTGGTCTTCCCACCCCCGAAGGGAGGAGCAGTCCTGTTAGGCCACAGAGGATGGCTTTGCAGCCAGTCCTGAAGATACCTGATAAAACAGGATCAGATGAATGGGGAGGAGGTCCCCCCTATCAGTGGACTTGGAAAGGGGCACGGTGGAGATGACGGAGCTAGGGACTGGGAGGGAATGAGGGATTGGGACACGGCTGGGATACAGAGTTAATAAAATGTAACTGATAAAAAAATAAAAAAACAAATTATAATGGAATCTGTGATAATGTGAAAATCACATGACTTTATTAATGATCACTTAAAAGAAATAAGTTACAATTTTCCTGAACTAAGCATCTTGGACACAGGAACTGTCATATCTGGGTTGTGTGCTTTGAGCTGCCCAGATGGAGGCATGTAGGGCTGTCAGACTTTCTCTCAAGTAAGCTGTCTCCTTCAACTTTTTAATAACTGGCTTGTGATACTTACTACCTTTCACCTTTGAATGGCATCATTCTACCTCTCAGCCATTCAGCACCTAAGAGAATCTTGAGGTTTCCATGGAGATGAGTAAATAAACTTTTCTCAGTGTCTAATATCTCTGATCCTGGGCTTACTTGACTTTTCCTCGTGAAACCCAACAGATCTTTATCTCAACCCTTTATCCAGATCCCACACCTTTACACCTCTTTACCTCTGGGACAATATCAGGAGGAAATGAAACTTTAATCTTACTTCATTTAATTGGACAGCTTCCTAAGTATGGAAGCTAAAAAGTGATTGGGGATTAAGGGGGATGAATTGAATGAATAGGTTGTTTCCTACTGTGGTATTAGATCTGAAATTCCCTAGGTTATGACTTTGAAATACACAGTTACTCTCATACCCACTAAATGGATCTTCACATTCTTATTCATATAATAGGCTGGCAGGTTCTAGGGTTCTCTGGGGTACTGAGTCTTTAAGAGCGGAGAAAAGAGAAGGGAACCAGATAATTTTTGTGATTTGTTTGGCTGAAACAAAGAAAGATCAGTATATGTAAAATGCAAACTGAAGGGCAAAATATATGACAGCTGGTGCTATTCCACACTAGTGTTGGCAACCCTCTATGAGTACCGTTGCCTTAGCTGACATGGTTGGATGGGCATCTATATCCCATTCAGTGATCAGTGATACAGTTTCCTGGTCCTAGGTTTTACAGTTAAAACTGGGTCATCAGGACAGAGAAATGGGTCGGTGTTATATGTCTAGGATAAAAGAACAGCTGTCTTACCTCCTGTGGTCCTCAAGACAAACCATCTAAACATAGTGTTAGAGCCAGGACTTCATGTTCAGAGGTGCCAACTGAGCTTATGGAGTCTGACATAGATGGGTAACCACTATTTCATGGTAAGGATTCTCTGCTACATAATGAGTTCCTGGAAAAGTATGTGTTATAAAATCAAACTGTGTCCTCCTTTAGCTGAATCTTTTCTCCATGTTAAATGTCATTGTAAAAGTTTTCAACACATTATTATCATTGACTATGTGGGAATTTCATATTATATATATTACACTCATTTTCCATTGCTCCCAGGTTCAAATTCCTACCCATAAGTCATGTTAATTTTTTTCTTTAAAATATGTCAATTGAAATAAGTGTTGTTCACATACTCATTGGAACATGATCGGATTCTCAATGTCAAGTCCCTAAAAGAAAACTGAGTTCATCATTGTCAGAAACTGGCACCACCCCCCAAAAGAAGCCATCAGTCCTGAAGAGTGCTGTACTTCATCACCTTCTTCACAGATTTTCTTATGTATTTATTATGATTTGGTCACTTTGTATCCCTTCTGCCCACCACTCCTTATTCTCCTTCCAGTCTCACCCAGCCTCTTTATTCTATCTCTATGACCTTTTTCTAGTTCCTGGTAGGGGAAGTCCTCCTCCCTAATCTATCTGGCCCTAACTTCTCAGGTCTCAACAAGGATGGCTGCATCACCTTCCTCTGAGGGTCTGACTCTCAGGGCATTGTTCTCCTTGTGTCCTTAGTTCCCTCTTCTGATGACACTCTTCCTGCCTCCTCTCCTGCAGGCTGAACAGAGAACTGAGGGAAGGTAGAATTTCATGGGGAAATCCCATTTAGAGCTGGGTGTTTTAAGGTCTCTCTCTGCATAATTTCAGGCTGTGGGTCTCTGTATACAATCCTATTAGATGCAGAAGGAACCATCATTGTGGATCTAAGAGCATGGCACTGATCTATCAGTTGAGGGTAGATAAAAACATATTTTAAGAACAATAGCCTGGATTGTTTGAAAATTTCTGTAAGATGCCCTGGCCCAACAACTCAATTAACTATCATCCAATCTCCCTACTGGAAGACTGGTTTGGTCACAACCTATTGGAACTTCATCCCCCACTATTAGAAGACCTCCTAATAAGTAAATACATAGCATATTTGTCTTTCTGCATTTTAGTTACTTCACCCAGGATGACTTTTCCTGTTTCCATCCATTTTGCTGGAAATTATCTTGTCATAGCTGAACAATACTCCATTATGGAAATATTCTATATTTTCCCCAAAGGAGATCTCAGTCCTGTTCTTTAGACCTTGGAAGTTGCTGGGACTTTAATCATTTTATTGAATGAAAAACTACATTGATAACTATGTTCTTTTAGCCTACAAGTCCCTCCATCTTCTTCCACTTCTGGTGAATTGATTTGCATGTCCACCTGAAGCTCATCTATTTACATGTGAAATCTCCAGTGAGGAAATGACTGAGAAGAGTTAGGAGGTATGGGGTTGTTGGATAATATAATTCCAATGAAGTTATATTGAATATAATGAAGTTATATTAAAAATATAATTCCTTTTGGTGTTATATTATAGGAGGGTCTGCTTTGAGGTTTATATTCCAATTAAAGTGTCCATACAGAATTGAGTCTCTGTCTCTCAGTCTCTCTCACTTTACATCTCAGTTTCTGTCTGTCTTGGTCTCCTAATTCTGAATCTGTCTCTCTAGCTCTTTCTCTCTAGCTGCCACTTGAGATTAAGTATGAAAATCTCAGTTCTGTTGAAGGAATTCAGCAAGTTGACTGCTTGCTGATGTGACATGATGGATGGTATCTGTAAAAATATCAGCAAGGCCCCAAAGAAACATTTTTGTACAAAGTGTTGCCTTAGTAGGCAAGCAATTTTACAGTATGTAATTCACTAATTGAGGATATATCTGGGAATTTAACAAAGAGTAATGGATTATGTGATAATGAGAAACTCACATTTCAATGACACGACTCTATTAATGACCACTTGAAAGAAATATGTGACCCTCTTCGTGAACTAAAAATATCGAACACAGGAACTGTCATCTCTGGGTTGTGTGCTTTCAGCTGCTCACATTGAGGCATGTAGGGCTGCTCAACCTTTCTCTCAAGCAGGCTTTCCACTTAGCCCTTTTAATACCAGGCTCCTCAAAGTCTTGCTGGGTTTCACTTGTTTCATAACATAATTTTTCCTCACAGCCAATCAGCACATGAAAGAATATTGAGGTTTCCATGGAGATGAATAAATAAACTTTCCTCAGTGTCCAGTATTACTGATCCTATGGACATGTGACTTATTGTGAAACCCAACAAGCCTATATCTCATGCCTTTATCCAGATCCCACACCTTTACTCCTGTTTACCTTGGGACAATCTCTAGTAGGAAATGAAACTTTAATGTTTAATTAACTGAACAGCTTTCTATGTAGGGAAGCTTCAGAATGATGTGGGATTAAGGGGAATGAACCAAAAGACAAGGTGGTCTTCTGTGTTCTTGGATCTGAAATTTCTTAGGTTGTGTCTTTGAACTGAGCATTTCCTGGCTTACTCACCAAATGTACCTTCACATTATTATTGATAAAATAGGCTGGCAGGGTCTATGGTTACCTGGGCTATTGCATCTTTAAGAGCAGGGAAAAGAGATGGAAACCAAATAATTCCTGTGATTGGTTTGACTGAAACAGAGAAATATCTGTTTATGTAAAGTTAGAAATGAGGAACAATATACCCTTTAACAACTGATGCTGTTCAAAACTACTCTTGTCAACCCTCTATTAGCAGGAATACCTTGACTGACTTGCCAGGATCCATGGTCAGTGAGAAATCCTCCTGGTCTTGGGGTTTACAATTAAAACTGTGTCATCAGGACATAGAAATGGGTCTGTGTTATATGCATAGGAAACAAGAGGAGCTGTGTTTACTGCTATGGTCCTCCAGAAAAACCCTCTAAACATAGTGTCAGTGCCAGTTCTTCTTGTTCAGATGTGACACCTGAGCTCATAGGGTTTGACATAGATGGGTAACCACTAGTTACAGGCAAGGATTCTCAACTACATAATGAGTTCCTGGAGGGCATGCCTTACAAAGTCAAAATCTGCCCTCCTTTAGCTGAATATTTTCTCCATGTTATTAGTCATTATAAAAGTTGTCAACATATTATTTTTATTGATTATATGGGAATTTCATATAACATACATTACACTCCTTTTCCATGGCTTCCAGGTTCAAATTCCTACCCATGTATCACACTAAAAATATGTTTTTCTGTAAAATCCTTCAATTGAAGTATGTGTTGTCCATATACTCATTTCAATTTCATCAGAGTCTCAGTGCCATGGTTCTTAAAGAAAACTGAGTTCATTCTTGCCACACCCTGACACCTCCACCAAAAACAAGTAATCAGTTCTGAAAAGTTTTATATATCATAACATTGAACACAGTTTCTTATATATTTATTTATAATGATTTGTTCACTTTGCATCCCCTCTGCTGCCCACTCCCTCATCTCTTTCCAGTACCAAACACCCTCTTTCTTTTAACCCTATGCTCTCTCCTTAGATCCCTGATAGGGAAAGTCCTCCTCACCCTTTTATCTGACCCTAGCTTATCAGGTATCACAAAGGCTGGCAGCATCATCCACTTCTGGCCTGATTTTCATGCCATTTTTTTCTTGTGTCCTCAATTCCCTCTACTTAGGACACTCTTCCTCCCTCCTCTCCTGCAGGCTTATCAGAGAACTAAGGGAAGGTAGAATTTCACACAGAAATCTGATTTTGTGCTGAGTGTTTTAAGGTCTCTCTCTGCATAATATCAGACTGTGGATCTCTGTATGTATTCCCACTTGATGCAAAAGGAAGCATCTCTGTGGATCCAAGAACATGGCACTGATCTTTTAGTTGAGCACAGAGAGTAACAACTTTTAATAACAGACTGGATTGTTGAAAATTTCTTTTGGATGACCTGGCCCAAAAACTCAATTAACTGCTACCCAATCACTCTAGTGGAAGACTGGTTTGGTCATTGTAGATGGCCTATTGCAACTTTTCCCCCATGATAAGTAGACCTGCTAACAAATGAATATGTACCATAATTTCTTTCTGCAGTTTTACTTGCTTCACACAGGATTATTTTTCCTGGGTTCATCCATTTACCTAAAATATCATGATGCCATTTTCTTAGCTGAAGCATATTCTCCTATGGAAATATTTCACATTTTCCCTAAAGGAGACTGTCATCCTATTCTTTAGAACTTGGAAGTTTCTGATATTTTAATCATTGTAATTAATGACAAACTATCAGGGTAACTATGTACTTTTAGCTTAAAAGCCCTGCCTTCCACTTTCTGGTATTTTGGATTGGAATGTTCATGTGAAGCTCATCTTTTTACATGTTGAGCCTCTTTTGAGGAAATGTCTGGGAAGTGTTAGGAGGTATGGTCTTGTTAGATAATATAATTCCTGTTGGAGTTACATTATCGGAGGGTGTGCATTGCGGATGATATGCTAATGAAAGTAAACAGACAGAATGGACTTTGTCTCTCAGTCTTTAACTTTATATTTGTTTTTTGTCTGTGTTGGTCTCTCTATTTCTGAAACTCTCTCTAGCTCTTTCTTTCTCTGTCTCTGTCAGTCTCCCTTTCTCTTTATTGTGGCTTGTGATTCAGTAGGAAAATATCTCAGTTCTGCTGAAGGACTACAACAAGATGACTACATGCAAATGTGATATTCTGCATGGTCTCTGTAAAAATATAAGCAAGATCACAATTAAATGCTTTTTGTTCAAAGAGTTAGTTGCCTTGGTCAACCAACATTTTTGCAGTAAGTAATTCACTGAATGAGGACATATCTGTGCATTTAACAAATAACAATGGAATGTGTAATAACATAAAAGTCACATTCAAGGAAACGTGACTTTATTAATGACCACTTAAAATAAATATGTGACACTTTTCCTGAACTAAGAGTCTTGGACACAGGAACTGATATCTCTGGGTTATGCCTTCAGGTGCCCAGATTGTAGGGCTGCTCAGACTTTCTCTCAAGCAGGCTGTCCACTTGGCTTTTTTAATAACTGGATCCTGAACTCTAACTGGCTTTCACCTTTGCATGTCATCATTCTCCCTCATAGCCAATCACTACCTGAAAGAATGTTCAGGCTTCAATGCAGATGAGTAAACAAACTTTTCTCAGTGTCCAGTCTTTCTGATCCTGTGTACACTTGACTCTTTCTTGTGAAACCCAACAAGCCTTTATCTCATCCCTTTATCCAGATCACACAACTTTACCCCTGTTTACCTCTGTGACAATCTCTGTTATAATATGAAACTCAATATTTATTTAATTTGAGAGCTTTCTATGTAGGGAAGCTTCAAAATGATGTAGGATTAAGGATAATGTACCTAATGAGAAGGTGGTCTCCTACTGTGGTCTAGGTTCTGAAATTTCTTAGTTTGTGACATAGAAATGTGCAGTTACTGGCATACTGACTCAATGTACCTTCACATTTTTATTGGTAATAATAGGTTGGCGCATCTAGGTTTACCTTGGATACTGCATCTATAATAGCAGCGAAAAGAGAAGGTAATCTGACCCATCCTGTGGGCTAATAGAACATTGTCCACTTGAAAGAGGGAGTGGAAATGGGTGGAAAGAGACTCAAAGAATATAGACAAGACAGATTTCTGATCAAGTCTCAGTTTACTGAACGTGAAAACACTTATAAAGGAAAGGGTACAATCAAAATTTTTTTTTTATAGTAGCAACACAACTGTGACACTTGGCAAGGCATGCAGGAATTCACTCGAGGTTATACAGTGTTTGCTGTCAGTTTCCCAAGGTTGCAGGGAGCTTGCTATCTACTTCTCAGGCTCAGAACACCCTCCTTGCAGAGACTGGCAAGGACTGTCTCTGAGACATGGCTTTTAGATGAAACCAGTATCTACAATGGCCAGGAGGCAGAATTCCAATTAACAGACTAGTTTAGTTCTCACTTCTTTGTTTATGGAGAGCCTGTCTTAGGTTGGCAAAATGTGCATTTTTCCTTCTTGTCATCAAAGTCTTGGATGAGATTTTTTAAGAGCCTCTGTCTTAGGTTGAAAAAACCACAATTTTACTCTTACATGTTATTGACTTACCTCCTTATCAAATGGGGTTGTTATAGGTCTTTAATTTAAATTCATGAAACTGAACTTACATGCATGGAAGTTGTTGAAGAAAGAACTGTAATACACAAGGAAGGCAGCCACAGGCCAACAAAGCCTTATCTGCCATGCCTGCCAGTGTCAGTCCCCACAAAAGCACAGTCAAAGGAAGGAAAGTGCCTCCTGAGGGTAGTAAACATATCCCAGGCTGTATTGGCCAATTCTAACCTAGGTTTCTTGGCAGATTCTATGTCATGGATTTTATTTCTTATTGTAAAAATGTCCAATGAGAAGTTTTTGCTAGACCAAGTATCATCAAGGTGATTTTGAACCTGAGTCCAATTAAATTCTGTTTCATCATACCAAGAATCAGAAACTCTAACAGGAATCATAACAAAATCAGGTTGCTTAAAAAGAAAAACTGGCTTAGGGGGTAAGATGGTGGCACCGGGATAACTCTCATTCTGACCAGCAGCACAGCAATATTGGCACAGTGACCAGCAATCAGAACTCAATGCCATAAAACACAAGTGATTGTGTTTCCCAGGTGAGAGGATACCCAACAGTGGGGGATTCAATCAGCTTTAACTCACCTGGCTAAACCACAAAAGAGATCCCAGTTCCACCAGGCACTTGGTCAGCAGCCCAGAGCCACACACTACTTTGGGATGGTCACTATCCCAGACTGAACTGTGGGCACCACCACACCACACACTGGAATTTCCAGTCGAGAGATAACGCCAAGGTGCAGGAAACGATTGGGACCGACCTTAGGTCACCCAGACATCCCCTGGAAAAAATTCAGGTTCCATGGGTGCCAGCCCAGAGTCTTGCCTATGAGCCTGATTCACTGCCCCAGAAAGAACTGTGGGTCCCAAGGCACCAGAGACTGAGTTTCACTGTCTGGTGCAAACCCACAGGGAGGGAAATGGCTGGTATAATCTCAGAGCACTCAGCTGATACCACCACCCCAAAAAGTCTCAGGAAAAATTACCCAGTTTAGGCAGACACCCAGGCTCCCAAAAGCCAGAAAGGTAGAGCCACACACATCTGTGACTGAGGGTTCTACTCACCATCGCAGACAGAACTGTGATTCCCAAAGTAAAGACTGTCAGGAGGAAACACCACAACGTGGGGATCATCAGGTCTAACACCCAGAAAACCCAGCACCAAAAGACTCTCTGGATTCACGCAGACTCTAGGCTTTAGCCTTCTACTGCAGGCAGGAGTGCTGTGCTCACTGGCCATTATTGAGTACCAGTAGGGCACTGGGGCACACAGCTGCATCCTAATACCTACAAAAGCTAGAAAGCCATTACAACAGCCCTCAGATACTGTGCCAAGGATCAACCAGTTATCCCTAGCTAGACTGACAAAACTGTGGGAATCCCTGGTCCTTTTAGAGGGCTGCACCCAAAAATTACACCTTAAGAGCAGCAACTGCTGCTCACTAATTCAGAGCAAGAAACCCAGCAGCAGGACAGCCATCACCAGGACCTCTCCTGATGAGAGGAGAGCCTTCCTAAATACCACAGTTACCACACAGGTTCATATACCTGAAGTAAACTGTGACATTTCCTGAGAAGCACCACTATTCAGTTGACCATACCTAAAAAGCACAGGAGAACTTAAGAACCCTGCCCAAGTGATTCTCCCTGCCCCAGGACTCAGCAGGGACCAGAAATTAATAGACAGCAACAGAGACAGAGAGATGGGTAGAGGCCATCAAAAAAGCACAACCAACAAAAGGCAAAATGACATGGCATCCCCAGAACCCAGTTATCCAGTGGCAAGTACCCCTGGACACCCTAACATAAGTAAAATTCAACAAGAAGATGACCTTACACCTATGGCTAATGAAGAGATTAATGGAGAAAGTAAAGAAAATGCATAAAGAATTACGGGAAGATATAGTAAAACAGATTATGATCATCCGTAAAGAAATACAGGAGGATGCAATCTGTGTCACTGAAAGAAATAAAAGAATCAGAGGAATGTTTAAACAAACAGCTGAAGGAATTGTAGAAAAAAAATAGGAAAATATAGTCAGACAGGTGGAGGAAATCAAAAAAATGGTTCAAGATCTGAAAATAGAACTGGAAGAATTAAAGAAAACACAAATGGAGGAAATCACTGAGAGGGAGAACCTAGGAAAGGAAATACAGAGGTAAGCATAACCAACAAACTACAAGAGATAGAAGAAAGAATCTCAGGTGTGGAAGACACAATAGAAAAAAACTGATGTATCCATCAAAGAAAATAATAAATTTAAAAAATTCCTGACACAAAGCATCCAAGAAATCGAAGACAACATAAAAAGAAAAAACCTAAGAATTATAGGAATAGAGAAAAAAGAAGATTCCCTGCACCAAGGCCCAGGAAATATTTTCAACAAAATCATGAAGAAAATTTCCCAAAATAAAAGGAGAAAACTGTAAGAACAAAAGAGGCCTACAGAATACCTAATAAATTAGACCAGAAAAGAAAATCCTCCTGTCACATAATAATCAAAACAGTAAATATACAGAACAAAAAAAAAAAATACTAAAACCTGCAAGGGGAAAGGCCAAGTAACATACAATGGCGAACCCATCAGAATCACACCTGACTTCTCAACCGAGACTATGAAAGCCAGAAGGGCCTGGACAGATATCATGCAGGCCCTAAGAGAATACAGATGTCGGCCCAGGTTACTATACACAGCAAAACTCTCAGTCCTCATAGATGGAGAAAATGAGATATTCAATTACAAAAACAAATTTCAACAATACCTACACACAAATCCAGCATTACAGAAGATACTAGAAGGAAAAATAGAACTTAAGAGAACTAGCTACTTTCAAGAAAATAGAGGAAATAATTAACCTCACTACAGTAAAACAAAAAGCAACCAAGCATACAAGCTTACTACAACAGTCAATATCAAAAATAAAGATAACCACTGGTCATTGATCTCTCTCAACATCAATGGACTTAATTCTCCTATAAAAAGACACAGACTAACAGAATGGATTCATAAATAAGACCTAGTAAACTGTTGCATACAAGAAACATACCTAAGTCACAAAGATAGAGATTACCTGGGGGTAAAGGCTTAGAAGACTGCTTTCCAAGCAAATGGACCCAAGAAGCAAGCAGGAGTAGCCATTCTAATATCTGATAAAATAGACTTATAACAAAAATTAATCAAAAGAGATGGGGAAGGACACTTCATATTCATCAAGGGAAAATTCCACCAGGAAGACATCATAATCCTGAACATCTATGCCCCAAATACCAGGGCACCCATATATGTAAAAGAAACATTGCTAAAACATAAACCACATGTAGATCCCAACACATTAATAGTGGGAGACTTCAACACCCCTCTCTCAACAAAGGACATGTCAACAAAACAGAAATTAAACAATGTATGTAACGCAGGTCATGAATCCCATGGACCTAACAGACATTTACAGAATCTTAGACCCAAACACAAAAAAAAATTTACCACCCCATCGAACCTTCTCCAAAATGGACCAAATGGTTGGTCACAAAGTGAGCCTCAACAGATAAAAGAAGATTGAAATACTCCTTTGTATCTTATCTGATCACCATGGAATAAAGATGGCTCACAACATCAAAAGAAATAACAAAAAGCCTATGCACACATGGACAATTAACAACTTGCTACTAAATGACAGCTGGGTCAGGGTATAAATAAAGAAACACATTAAAGTCTTCCTAGAATTCAAAGAAAATGAAGGCACAACATATCTAAACTGAGGGGACACAATGAAATTAGTGCCAAGAAGAAAGTTCATAGCACTAAGTTCCTTCAAAAAGAAATTCGACACATCTCATTCAAGCACCTTATTGGCTCACATAAAAACCCTAGGGGAAAAAAAAAGATTCCCTGTGAGGAAATGTCAGAGAAGGGTTAGGAGGTATGGCCTTGTTAGATAATATAATTCCTTTTGAAGATTTATTGTAGGAGGGTGTGCTTTGAGGTTGATATGCCAATGAAAGTGACCTAACAGATGGGAGTCTGTCTCTGTCTCTGTCACTTTATATTTTTGTTTCTGTTGGTCTTGGTCTCTCTCTTTCTGAATTTATCTTTCTAGCTTTCCCCTTTTGCCTGCCACTTGTGGTTCAGTATGAAAAGCTCTCCGTTCTGCTGAAGGACTACAAGAAGTTCACTGCTTCCTAAGGTGACATGGGTGGAATCTGTAAATATACAAGCAAGGTCCCAGTTGCACAATTTTTTTTTTCAATGCAGTTTATTCAGGAACATTGAACAATCCTCGGACCCCGGGGAAAGCCAGCCCACAGCTTAAATAGCCTCTGGGTAGCCAACCCAGGCGTGCCACGGGGGCAATGCAGATAGGTCCACATACATGGAAGCAAGCCAGATCCTCAGCCTTAGCCAAATGTGGAATTGTTCCTGACAGAGAGCACTCACCATCGGGAAGGTGGAAGGCGGAAACCAGCTCCATCTTTAAGGCATAGCATTCCGCAGCTCTCTACAGTTCCCCCTTTTTGTTTTAGACGCATCAGGCAAGAGTAGAGGTCTGATCTCTGATATTAGAAATAAATTGGGACTTTGTACAGATGTTCATTTAGGTGTCATCCACCCAAAGAGCATCAGACCCATCCGATACCTTTTTCTCAGAGGCGGGACCTGGGGCATCAACCCGCATGCAATCAGACATGCTCTTCTCTGGGTCCAAAGCGGCTGACCCTGAGTGCAGTGCTTAGCCTCACATCCTGAGCGTAACATTTTAGCTTTTTATGGTATCCAACCATGCTTGGGGAGAATGTCCTGCTTCAATGGCTGTAAAGGCCTGAATGATCATGGCTGCATCACACTGTTGTGAGACTCTAATCTTGCATATATACCACAGGCAAACCAAGGAGACCAACACCAGAAGGCCTGCTAACACTCCCATGCCTGCCCATTCCTTCAGATGATTCATGGCTGCAGCAATCCATGTTGATAATCCTGTGGCTAGTCCTGCGTCCACTCTGGTAGAATTTACTGTGAAAATGGCCACTCTCAGCTGCTCCATCGTAGTATCGAATTCTCCAGTCCAATTACCTAAAATATAGCTCGACAATTGTTTAGACAGGTTTGCAGCACAGGAAAAATTCTCATGTTGTATGCTAGTGACACAAAGTCCAGCATACTTTCACTGACAGCCAGGTTGAGCGATTTGCCATAGGGTATCAATTTGCTCCTGCAAGAGGTCAATCCTCTGATTGAACACCATCAAGCTTCCTTTTAGTTGAGCATTAATTCCTTTATGTACAACTAAGGCATGAGCTACATTGGCTAAATGATTATTCAGGGTCTGAGCAGTCTGCCCAGTATGACTCATGGCTAATGCCCTGGTGGTAGCTCCAACAGCCGTCAATGAGATGGTAGTAACAATGGTGGCTATAGTTCCAAGATCCCTTTTCTGTCTGAAGAGAGTCATAGCGTGAGGGGCATCAATGGGCACAGGCACCCAGTGAGGCATGCGAGTAACCAGGGCATACCTAACTTTACTAGCATTCCAGCATTGGGCAAAAAAGCAAGTATCATTAACACAATTACTTGGCTCTATCTGGCTAATAATGAATAAAAATGGGGGATATAGACAAACAGGTGTGGGCTTATAGGAAATATTATGAGAAGCCTTAACCCCTCGTTGGAACATCCTGCGTCAGTTCTAGAACTAGCAGTGGTGGTGTCCAAGGTCTGAGTAGGTTCAGGAGACCATTGCCCCCAGGGGCGAGACGTGCTCCATGCCAATTGACTAACTCCATGTTTTCCTCCAATTTTGAAAGTCATTTAAGGTTCTTAAATTATTTTTTTCCCTTTTTTCTTAAATTTTTCATCAATTACACTTTATTCAGTCTGCATCCCCCCATAAGCCCCTCCCTCCTCCCCTCCCAATCCCACCCTCCCTCCTCCCTCTGCTTGCATGCCACTCCCCAAGTCCACTAATAGGGGAGGTTCTCCTCTCCTTTCTGATCTTAGTCTGTCAGTTCACATCACAAGTGGCTGTATTGTCCTCTACTGTGCCCTGGTAAGGCTGCTCCCCCCCCCCAGAGAAAGGTGATCAAAGAGCAGGCCAATCAGATTATGTCAGAGGCAGTCCCTCTTCACATTACTATGTAACCCAAATGGACTCTGAACTGCCCTGGGCTATATTTGTGCAGGGGTTCTAGGTTATCTCCATGAATAGTCCTTGGTTGGAGTATGAGTCTCTGGGAAGTTCCCTTTGTTCAAATTTTCTTGTTCTGTTGCTCTCCTTGTGGAGACCCTGTCCTCTCCAGCTCTTACTATTTCCCAGTTCTTACCTAAAATTCCGTTCACCAGCCCAACAGTTGCCCATCCAGCTCAGCATCTGCTTTGATAGTCTGAAGGGCAGAGGCTTTCAGAGGCCCTCTGTGGTAGGTTCCTAGGTTGTTTCCTGTTTTCTTCTTCTTCTGATGTCCATCCTCTTTGCCTTTCTGGATGGGGATTGGACGTTTTAGTTAGGGTCCTCTCTCTTGCTTAGTTTCTTTAGATGCACAGGTTTTAGTGGGTTTGTCCTATGTTGTATGTCTATATGAGTGAGTATATACCATGTGTGTCTTTTTGCTTCTGGGCAACTCACTCAGGATGATCCTTTCCAGATCCCACCATTTACCTGCAAATTTCATGATTTCCTTATTTTTCATTGCTGAGTAATATTCCATTGTGTAGATGTACCACAATTTCTGCATCCATTCTTCAGTTGAGGGGCATCTGGGTTGTTTCCAGCTTCTGGCTATTACAAATAAAGCTACTACAAACATGGTTGAGCAAATGTCCTTTTTGTGTACTTGAGCCTCTTTTGGATATATGCCCAGTAGTGGTATGGCTGGATCTTGAGGAAGCGCTATTCCTAGTTGTCTGAGAAAGCGCTAGATTGATTTCCAGAGTGGTTGTACAAGTTTACATTCCCACCAGCAGTGGAGAAGGGTTCCCCTTTCTCCACAACCTCTCCAGCATGTGTTGTCACTTGAGTTTTTGATCTTGGCCATTCTCATGGGTGTAAGGTGAAATCTCAGGGTTGTTTTGATTTGCATTTCCCTAATGGCTAGTGAGGTTGAGCATTTCTTTAAGTGCTTCTCTGCCATTCGGTATTCCTCTACAGAGAATTCTCTGTTTAGCTCTGTTCCCCATTTTTTAAGTGGATTACTTGGTTTGCTGCTTTTCAGCTTCTTTAGTTCTTTATATATACTGGATATGAGTCCTCTGTCAGATAAAGGGTTGGTGAAGATTCTTTCCCAATCTGTAGGTGGTCGCTTTGTTTTGATGACGGTGTCCTTTGCTTTACAGAAGCTTTTCAGTTTCATGAGGTCCCATTTATTGGTTGTTGCTCTTAGAGCCTGTGCTGTTGGTGTTCTGTTCAGGAAGTTTTCCCCTGTACCAATGAGTTCTAGGGTATTTCCCACTTATTTTTCAAGCCGATTTAATGTGTCTGGTTTTATGTTGAGGTCTTTGATCCACTTGGACTTCAGTTTTGTGCAGGGTGACAAGTATGGATCTATTTTCATTTTTCTACATGTAGACATCCAGTTAGACCAGCACCATTTGTTGAAGATGCTATCTTTTTTCCATTGTATGGTTTTGGCGTCTTTGTCAAAGATCAGGTGTCCATACATGTGTGGGTTTATTTCTGGGACCTCTGTTCGGTTCCGTTGATCCACCATTCTGTTTCTATGCCAGTACCATGCAGTTTTTAAAACTGTTGCTCTATAGTACAACTTAAGATCAGGGATGGAGATACCTCCAGAAGATCTTTTATTGTAGAGGATTGTTTTAGCAATTCTGTGTTTCTTGTTATTCCATATGAAGTTGAGAATTTTCCTTTCCAGGTCTGTAAAGAATTGTGTTGGTAATTTGATAGGCATTGCATTGAATCTGTAGATTGCTTTTGGTAAGATGGCCATTTTTACTATGTTAATCCTACCAAGCCATGAGCATGGGAGATCTTTCCATCTTCTCATATCTTCTTCTAATTCTTTCTTCAGAGATTTGAAATTTTTTTTCATACAAGTCTTTGACTTCCTTGGTTAGGGTTACTCTGAGGTACCTTACGTCTTTTGTGGCTATTGTGAAGGGTGTTGTTTCCTTAATTTCTTTCTCAGCCCTTTTGTCTTTTGTATACAGGAGGGCTACTGATTTTTTTGAGTTAATTTTGTATCCTGCCACTTTGCTGAAGGTGTTCCCTGGTAGAGTTTTTGGGGTCACTCACATATACTATCCAGTTGCACAATTTTTGCTCAAAGATTTGCCTTGGTCAAGGAGCATTTTCCCAGGAAGTAATTCACTGACTGAGGACATATATGTGCATTTAAAAAATAATAATGGAATCTGTGATAATGTGAAAATCACATGTCAAGGACAGTTGACTTTATCAATGTCCACTTGAAAGCAATAAGAGACACTTTTCCTGAACTGGGAGTTTTGGACACAAGAACAGTCATCTCCAGAATGCTGTAATTAAGCTGCCCAGTTTGAGGTATTGGGCTGCTTAGCCTTTCTCTCAAGCGGGCTGTCCATTTGGCCCTTATAATAATTGGCTCCTGATACTCTTACTGGCTTTCAACTGTTTCATGACATCATTCTGACTCTCATCTAATCATCACTTGAGAGAATATTAAGGTTTCCATAGAGAAGAGTGAACAATCTTTCCTTGGTGTCCAGTATCTCTGATCCTGTGCACATGTGACTTTTTCTTGTTAAACACAAAAAGCCTTCATTTCATCACTTTATCCACATCCCACACCTTAAATCCTGTTTACCTTTGTGACAATGTCAGGTAAGAAATGAAATTTTAATGATTATTTAATTAGACAGCTTCCTAAGTAGGAAAGCTTCAAAATGATGTGGGATTAAGGGGATCTTTAGAATGACAAGGAGGTCTCATACTGTCATCTTGGATCTGAAATTTCCAATAGATTGTGACTTTGAACTGAGCAGTTATTGGCATACTCACTAAATATACCTTCACATTCTTATTTAAACAATAGGCTGGCATGGTCTATGGTTAATAAAGTATGTGAGAGCTGGTACTGTTCCACACTAGTGTTGGCAACCCTCTATGACCAGGGTTGCCTTGAATGACCTTCATGGATAGGCAGCTGTATCCTATTCTTGGGTCAGTGAGGAACCCTCCTGGTCCTGAGTTTTCCAGTTCAAACTGGGGCCTTCAGCACAGAGTAATGGTTGCATGTTATATGCCTAGGACACAGCAGTAGCTGTGTTTCCTGCTGTGGTCCCTCAGACTAAACCTCTAAATGTAGTGTTAGTTTCAGGACTGCTTGTTCAGAGGTGCCATCTGAGCTCATGGGATATTAAGTATTTGGGTAACCACTAATCCATGGCTAGAATTCTCTGCTACATAATGAGTTCCTGGAATCAGGCCTTATAGAGTCAAACTATGCCCTCCTTTAGAGGAATCTTTTCTGCCTGTTAAGTCATTGTAAAAGTTGCCAATATATTATTTTTACTTATTATGTGGGAATTTCATATAATGTACATTACACTTCTCCATTAATCTCAGGTTCAAATTCCTATATATGTGTCACATTAAAATTTATTTTTCCTTTAAAATACATCAGTTGAAATATGTGTTGTTCACACACACATTGGAACATGATCAGAGTATAAGTATCAAGTCCCTTAAAGAAAACTGAGTTCATCCTTTACCCTAGCACTACCCCTAAGAAGAAGCCAAAAGTCTTGAAGAGCTCTTATTCTCCCTCACCTTGATCACAGTTTTTCTCATGTATTTATTTATTATGAAGTCTTCACTTTTTATCTCCTCTGCTGTCCCCTTCCTCTTCTCCTTCCAGTCCCACTCAACCTCCTTCTTCTGCCCCTATGCAATTTCTAAAATTCCTCTGATAGTTGAGGTCCTCCTCCCCTTTCTAACTGACCCTAACTTATCAGGTTGAATCAAGCTAGCTGCATCATATTCCTCTGCAGCCTGATTCTCAGGGCATTTTTCTTCTTGTGTCCTCAATTCCCTCTACTTATGACATACTTCCTGCCTCCTCACCTGCAGGCTTTCCAGAGCTATGAGAGGAGGGATAATTTTATAGGGAAATCTCATTTAGAGCTGGGTGTTTTAAGGTCTCTCTCTGCATAGTATAAGACTGTGGGTCTTATTGGTATAATGTTGTTTTGAAATGTATACCCTTTACTCTCATTCATTCAAATGCTTATTTCTCCCCCTACTCTCTGGTTTCAATCTGGATATTTCATTGTGATACTTACTCTAAGCTTCCTGTCTCAATTGTGTGTAAACAGGTCAAAATAACACAATCGGCCATAATGTTGTGCAAAGGGAGGAGCCAGAATATTGAAAGAGGGGAGGAGCCAGAGGGCACAAAATGAGTGAAAGGAGGAGCAAGAGGAGAGCTTGGAAAGAGAGCTGGCAGACAGATCTTGGAACCACAATGTGGAGACATGAACGGGACTTAATATATCACAAAAAGTAAGTATAATGTGGTGAAATCTAAATGTTAGAAAACTATGAGGGCTTGGAAGTTTAGGACGGACAACTATTGCCAGCATTTTGTTTTAGGTTTACTAAATAACCCCAGTCTCATATAGAGATTTGTGTATAAAGCTGTTGAGGACTAACAGCAGAATTACCAGAAGATAAATCAAGAGTAAACATTAATAGTCACATACAACAGGCTCTCTGCAAGGAGTCCCATTTGAGGTAGAAGGAACCATCTCTGTGGATACAAGAACATGGCACTGATCTTTCTGTTGAGGGCAGATAGCAACATATTTTATTAACAACAGCCCGGGTTGCTTAAAAATTTCTATAGGATGCCCTGGCCCAACAACTCAATTCACTGCCACCCAATATCTCTAGTGGAAGATTAGTTTGATCACAATAGATGACCTATTGGAACTTCATCTGCCACTATTAGGAGTCCCTCTAATAAGTGATTACACACCATATATTTCATTCTGCATTTTAGTTATTTCACCCATGATGATATTTCCTGGTTCCATCTATTTGTCTGAAAGTATGATGATGTCATTTTCTTAGCTGTATAACACCACTTATAGAAATTATCCTCATTTTCCCCAAAGGAGATTGTCAGTCCTGTTCTTTAGAACTGGGAAGTAAATGGGTCTTTAAAGAATGTATTGAATGACAAACTATCAGGATAACTATCTCCTTTTAGCCTACAAGTCCCTCCATCTTCTTCTGCTTCCTGGTGATTTGAATTAAAATGTCCACTTGAAGCTCATCTATTTACTTGTTCAGTCCCTAGTGAGGAAATTTCTGGGAAGGGATAGGAACTATGGCCTTGTTACATATTATAATTCCTATTGGAATGGAATTATACTATAGGAGATTATGCTTTGAAGTTGCTATGCCAATGAAAGGGACCAGAAAGAACCGAGTCTCTGTCTCTAGGTTTCTGTCACTTTATATCTTTGTTTCTATCTGTCTCGGTCTTTCTATTGCTGGATCTTTCTCTCTAGCTTTTTTCTGTTTCCCTAAGTCTCCCTTTCTGTGCCAGCCACATGTGGTTCAGTATGAAGATCTCTCAGTTCTGCTGAAGGACTACAAATGAATGCTTCCTGACAAGATATCCTGGATAGTCTCTGAAAACAATATAACCAAAGTCCCAATTAACATCCTATTTGTTCAAAGAGTTGCCTTGGTCAGGGAGCATTTTCCCACTAAGTAATTCACTGTCTGGGACATATCTGTGCATTTAATGATTAATAATAGAATCTGTGATAATGTGAAAGTCACATGTCAAGTACACATGATTTATTAGTGACCACTTGAAAGAAATACATGAATACATTTTTCCTGAACTAAGAGTCTTAGTCACAGAAACTGTCTTCTCTAGGTTGTTTTCTTGCAGCTTCCCATATTGGGGCTTGTAGGACTGTTCAGCATTTCTCACAAGCACACTATCCACTTGGGCCTTTTGATAACTGGCTCCTGAAACTTTTCTGGGCTCTCACTTGTTTCATTATACCTTTAACCTTCCCAGTCAATCAACAACTGAGAGAATCTTGAGGTTTCCATGGAGATTAGTAAATAAACTTTCCTCAGTGTCCAGTATCTCTGAACCTTTGCACATGTGACTTTTTCTTGTGAAACCCAATATGTCTTTGTCTCTTCCCTTTATCCAGATCCCACACCTTTACTCCTGCTACCTCTCTGACAGTGCCAGGTAGGAAATGATATTTTAATTTTTATTTAATTAGACAGCTTCCTAAAAAGGGAACCTTCAAAGTCATGTGGGATTGAGGAGAATGTACTAAATTACAAGGTGGTCTCTTACTGTGGTCTTGGATCTGAAATTTCCTCGGTTGTGACTTTGAACTGAGCAGTTACTCCCATACTCACTAAATGTACCTTCATATTCTTATTGATATAATAGCCTGGCAGGGTCTAGGGCTCCCTGGGATATTATTGATTCTTTAAGAGCAGGGAAAAGAGATAGAAAACTGACATTTCCTTGGATACATTTGGCTGAAACATAGAAATATCTGTGAATGTAATAGGAGATCTGATGGGCAATAAATTATCATTTGACAGCAAATGATGTACCACACTAGTGTTAGCAAACCTCTACAAGCAGGATTGCCTTCACTAAGCAGGCTGCATTGGTACCTCTGTTCTACTCAGTAGTCAGTGACCAATATTTCTGGTCCTGGAAGATTTACCTTTAAAAGTGGGCCTTCGTGATAGAGACGTGTAATATGTAATATGCCTAGGAAACAAGAACAGCTGTGTTTCATTCAGTGGACCTCCAGACAAAACCTCTAAATGTTGTGTTAAAACCAGGACTGCTTGTTCAGAAGTGTGACTTGAACTCATGGTGTCTAAGGTAGCTGGTAACAACTGGTTCATGGTTAGGATTCTCTGCTACCTAATGAGTTCCTGGAAATGATTCCTTAGAAAGTCAAACTCTGCCCTTCTTTAGCGTAATCTTTTCTCCATTTTAAAAGTCTTTGTAAATGTTGCAAAAATGTTATTTTTATTGTTTATGTGGGAATTTTATATAATAGACATTACACTCCTTTTTCATTGCTCCCAGGTTCAAATTCTTACCCATATATCACACTAAAAATTAAAAATAAAATTACAATACTTCAACTCAACTATGTGTTGTTCACATACTAATTGGAACGTGAAGAAAATCTCAG
This sequence comes from Meriones unguiculatus, assembly GCF_030254825.1. NCBI lineage: Eukaryota > Metazoa > Chordata > Mammalia > Rodentia > Muridae > Meriones > Meriones unguiculatus. The sequence continues at coordinate 19,334,937 of NW_026843709.1, forward strand.
GGCCAAGTCCCTTAAAGTAAACAGAGTTCATCCTTGCCCCACACTGGCACCACCCCCAAGAAGAAGCCATCAGTCCTGAATAGCTCTATACTTTATCACATTGAACACAGTTTTTCTAATGTATTTATTTACTACAATTTTTTTCACATTGTATCCCATCTGTAGCCTCCTCCCTTGTCTCCTTCCAGTCCCACCTACCCTCCTTTTTCTACCACTATTCACTTTCTCTAGTTCCCTGATTGGGGAGGTTCTCCTATCCCTTCTATCTGACTTCAAGACTGGCTGCATCATCTTTTTCTGAGGGCTGACTTCTCAGGACATTGGTCTTCTTGTGTCCTCAATTCCCTCTATTTAGGATAGTCTTTGTGCCTCCTCTTCTGCAGGCCTCCCAGAGATCTGAAGGGAGGGAGAACATCAATGGGAAATCTCTTTTTGACCTGGTATTTTAAGGTCTCTCTCTGCATAATGCCAGGCTTTGAGTTTCTGTTTGCTATAACATTTGAGGAAGAAGGAAGCATCTCTTTGGATCCAAGAGGATTTTATTCATTTATCAGTTACAGGCAGAGAGCAACATATTTTAATAACAACAGCCTGGGTTGCTAGAAAAAATTTACAGTATCCCCTGGCACAAAAAATTCAATTAACTGCCACCCAATTCTTCTCATGGAAGACTGGTTTGGTCAGAATTGATGCTGTATTGGAACTTTATTCCCAACTTTTAGGAGACCTCCTAACATTTGAATACACACCATATTTGTCTTTCTGCATTTTAGTTACTTCACCCAGGGCAATTTTTTTCCTGGTTCTAGCCATTTGCCTGAAAATATCTTGTTCTCAATTTATTACCACAATAATACTCTGTTATGGAAATATTCCATGTTTTTCCTGAAGGAGATTGGCAGTCCTGTTCTTTAGTCATTGGGATTTCCTGGGACTTTAATCATTGTATTGAATAATAAACTTTCAGGATAACTATGTTTTCTTAGCCTTGAATTCACTCCATCTTTTCCACTTCCTGGGGTTATGTGTTGCAATGTCCCCTTGAAGCCCATTTATTTACATGTGGAGTCCCTATTAAGGAAATGTCTGGTTAGGGTTAGGAAGTTTGTCCTTTTAGATAATATAATTCCTTTTTTCCCTAATTTCTTTCTCAGCCCTTTTATCTTTTGTATACAGGAGGACTACTGCTTTTCTGTGTTAATTTGGTATCCTGCCATATTGTTAAAGGTGTTTGTCATCTTTAGGTGTTCAGTGGTAGAATTTTTGGGATCAGTTAGGTATAATAACATATCAACCAAGAATAATGATAATTTGACTTTTTCCTTTCTGGTTTGTATCCCTTTGATCTCCTTCAATTGTCTTATTGCTCTAGCAAGGACTTCCAGATCTATGTTGAAGAGATTTGGAGAGATTGCCAGCCTTGCCTTGTCCCTCATACAGGTGGGATTGCTTTAAGTTTCTCTAAGTTTAGATTGATGTAGGCTATAGGTTTGCTCTATATTGCCTTTACTATGTTTAGATATGTGCCTTTTACCCCTGATCTCTAAAATATTTTAAACATGAATGGAGTTTGGATTTTGCCAAATACTTTTTCATCATCTAAGGTGATTATCATGTTTATTTTTTCCTTTGTAAAAAATATGTTGGAGCACATTTTTGAATATCCATATACTGAACCACGCCTGCATACCTGGAATGAAGCCTACTTTGTCATACTGGATGATAACTTTGATGTTATCAAAGTTATTTTATTTGGTAAAAGACATAAAGTATTTTGGTATGATGCTAACCGAAACAGTCAAAGTCTTATATGAAAATAATTTCAAGTCTCTGAAGAAAGAATTAGAGGAAGATATCTCCTGTTCTTATGGCTTCGATGGATTAACATAGTAAAAATGTCAATCTAACCAAGTAAATATACAGATTCAATGAAATTTCAATCAATTTATGAACACAATTCTTTATAAACCTTGAAAGAAAAATTCTCAAATATATACGGAAAATACAAGAAGCTCAGAATTACTAAAACAATCCTCTACAATAAAAGATCTTCCCAGACATAATACTACCCCTGATCTCAAGGTGGATTATAGAGCAAGAGTAATAAAAGCTGCATGTTACTGGAATACAAACAGAACGGTGGATCAATGGATCCTAATAGAACATCCAGAAATAAACACCCACATTTCTGGACACCTGAGTTTTGACAAAGATATCAAAACCATACAATGGAAAAAAAAAAAAAAAACACCAACAAATGATGCTGGTCCAACTTGATGTCTACATGTAGAAAAATGTAAATAGATCCATTCTTATCACCCTGCATAAAACTAAAGTCCAAGTGGATCAAAGACACATTACATAAAACCAGACACATTACATCCATTAGAAAAAAGGGGGGAAGAGTCTTGAACTCATTGGCACAGGAGACAGCTTCCTGAATGGAACACCAACAACACAGGCTCCAAGAGCAACAATCAATAAATGGGACCTCATGAAAATGAAAAGCTTCCATAAGCAAAGGACACAGTCATTTGAACAAATGAATGCCTACATATTGGGAAGAATCTTCAGCAACCTTCTATGTGACAGAGGGATAATATCCAGTATATATAAAGAATTAAAGAAGATGAAAAGCAACAAATCAAGTAATTCAATTAAAAAATGGGGAAGAGAGCTAAGCAGAGAATTCTAGATAGAGGAATACCGAATGGCAGATAAACACTTAAATAAATGCTCAGCTTCATTAGCCATCGAAGAAATGCGAATGAAAAGGATCCTGAGATCTTACCTTACACCCATTAGAATGGCCAAGATCAAAAACTCAAGTGACAAAAAATGCTGGAAATATTGTGGACAAAGGGGAATGTCCTCCACTGCTGGTAAGAATGTAAACTTATACAACTAATCTATAAACCAATCTGGTGCTTTCTCAGACAACTAGGAAAAGTGCTTCCTCAAGATCCAGCTATACCACCTCTAGGCATGTATCCAAAATAGGCTCAAGTACACAAAAGGACATTTGTTCCAACATGTTTATAGCAGCTCTTTTTGTAACAGCCAGAAGCTGGAAACAACTCAGATGTCCCCACCTGAAAAATGTTAACAGAAATTGTGGTACATCTACACAATGGAATATTACTCAGCAATAAAAAAAAAATCATGACATTTGCAGGTCAATGGTGGAAACTGGGAAAGATATTGAGTGATCTATTCCAAAAGCAGAAAGACACACACAGTATATACTCACTCATATAAACCTATAATATAGGATAAATCTACTAAAATCTGTATACCTAAAGAAACTAATCAAGAGGGAGGACTCTGGCTAAAATTCTCAATCCCCATCTCAAAAGAAAGATGATGGACATCAGAAGAAGGAGAAACCACGATATAAGTTAGGAGCCTGCCACAGATGGCCTCTGAAATGCTCTGCCCTGCAGACCTAACAAAGCATATGCTGAGACTTTTGACCAACTGTTGGGCAGAATGCATGGAATCTAATGGAAGAAGTGGGAAACAGTAAGACCTGGAGAGGATAGGAACTCCACAAGGAGAGCAACAGAACAACAACAAAAAAATTTGAGCACAGGGGTCTTTCCTTGAGACTCATACTTTAACCAAGTACCATGCATGTAGATAACCTAAAACCCCTGCACAGATGTGGCCAATGGCAGTTCAGAGTCCATGTGGATTCCATAGTGATGGGAACAGGGACTGCCACTAACATGAACTGATTGTCCTGCTCTTTGATTACCTCTCCCTGATAGGGGATTAGCCTTACCATGCAACAGAAGATGAGAATTCAGCCACTCCTGAGGAGATCTGATTGACTAGTATCAGAAGGAATGAGAGGAAGCCCTCCCCGATCAGAAGACTTGGGGTGAGGCATTCATGGACAAAAGAGAAGGAAGAGGGAGCAGTTTATGGGGGTACACAAAGTGAATAAATTATAATTAATAACATTTTAAATAAAAAATATTGAATAAAATGTAATTCTTTTTGGAGATATATTATAGGAGGGTGTGATTTGAGGTTGGTATACCAATGAAAGTGACCAGGCAGAATGGACCACTGTCTCTTTGTCTCTGTCACTTTATCTTTAGTTCTGTTGGTCTCAGTCTTTCTATTTCTGTCTACCTTTTTCTCTCTCTGTATCTCTCAGTCTCTAACTCTCTTCCTCCTGCTTTTGTTTCAGTATGAAAAGCTCTCAGTTCCGCTCAAGGACTACAACAAGATGACTGCTTGATTACATGACATTCAGGATGGTCTCTGTAAAAATACAAGCAAGGTCCCAAATAAACGCTTTTTGTTCAAATAATTACGTTTGTCAGGGAGTGTTTTCCTAGTGAGTAATTCACGGACTGTGGACATATCTGTGCATTTAAAAGATAATAATGGAAACTGTGATAATGTGCAACTCACATGTCAAGGACTAGTGACGTTACTGAAAGGAATTGTGACACTTTTGCTGAAGTAAGATTCTTGGACACAGGAACTGTCATCTCTGGGCTGTGTGCTTTCAGCTGCCCATATTGAGGCATGTAGGGCTGCACAGCCTTACTCTCAAGCAGGCTGTCCACTTGGCCCCTTTAATAACTGGCTCCTAAAACTCTTACTGGCTATTACCTCTTTCATGACATCATCTCTCTCTCTCAGCCAATGAGCACCTGAGAGAATCTAGAGGTTTCCATGGAGATGAGTAAACAAACTTACCTCAGTGTCCAGTATCTCTGATCCTGTGCACACTTGACTTTTTCTTGTGAACCCCAATAAGCCTTTATCTCATCCCTTTATACAGATCCCACATCTTTACTCCTGTTTACCTTTGTGACAATGCCATGTAGGAAATGAAACTTTAATGTTTATTTGGACAACTTCCTATGTAGGGAAGCTTCAAAGTAATATGGAAATAAGAGGAATGCACCAAATGACAATGTGGTCTCCTACTGGGCTCTTGGATCTGAAATTCCTAGGTTACAGTTTTGAACTGAGCATTATTCATATACTCACTAAATGGACATTCACATTCTTATTGATATAATAGACTAGCAGGGTCTAGGGAACCCTTTTTTTACAGTTAAAACTCGGCCTTCATGACAGAGAAATGTGTCCTTGTTATATGGCTAGGACACAAGAGCAGCTGTGGTTCCCATTATGGTCCTCCAGACAAACTCTCTAAATTTGATGTTAGTGCCAGGACTGCTTGTTCAGAGGTGCTTCCTGAGCTCATTGGGTCTGAGGTGGCTGGCTAACCACTAGTTCAATGGCTAGGATTCTCTGCTATATAATGAGTTCCTGGAAAGCATGCATTTCAAAGTCAAATTTGCCTTCCTTAGTAAAATTTTTTCTCCATTTTAAAAGTCATTTTAAAAGTTGTAAAAATATTATTTTCATTACTTATGTGGGAATTTTATATAATATATATTACACTCCTTTTTGATTTCTCCCATGTTCAAATTCCTACACATGTGTCACACTATTTTTTTTAAATGAATCATTTAGAGTATGTTTTGTTCATATACTTACTGGAACATGATCAGAGTCTCAGTGCCAAGTCCCTTAAAGAAAACTGAATTTATCCTTGACGAACCCTGGATAGAAGAAGCCATCAGTTCTGAATGCTCTATCCTTCATCACCTTGACAACAGTTTTCTGTAATATATATATATATATATATATATATATATATATATATATATAATGATTTGTTTGCATTGTATCCCCTCTACAGACCCCTCACTCATTTCCTTCCAGTCCCACAAAGCCGCCTCCTTCTATGCCCTTGTAATTTCCAAAATTCCCCTGATAGTGGAGTTCCTCCACCCCCTTCTCTCTGACTCTACCATATCAGGTCTCATCAATGTTGGCTGCATCATCTTTCCTTGCTGCCTGTTTCTCAGGGCATTCTTCTGATAGTGTTGTCAATTCTCTATACTTATGATACTCTTCCTGCCTCCTTTCCTGCAGGCTTCTCAGAGATCTGAAGGATGGGAGAATTTAATAGGGAAATCCCATTTAGATCTGGACCTTTCAGTCTCTCTCTCTCTGCATATTATCAGACTGTGTGTCTCTGTTTGCAATCCCACTTGATGCAGAAGGAAGCATCCTTTTGGATCCAAGAACATGGCACTGATTTATCAGTTGAGGGCAGAAAGCAGCATTTTTAATAAAAACAGTCGAGGTTGCTTGAAATATTCTGTAGGATGCCATGACATGACAACTCAATTAACTGCCACCCAATCCCCTTAGTGGAAGCCTGGTTTTGTCACAATAGATGGACTATTGCAATTTCATCCCCCACTATTAAGAGACCTCCTAATAAGTGAATACATACTATATATGTCTTTCTGCATTTTAATTATATCACTCAAGATGAATTCTCCTTGTTCTATCCATTTGCCTGAAAATATCATGATGTCATTGTCTTAGATAAATAAAACTCCATTATGGAAATATTCCACATTTTCCACAAAGGAGACTGTCAGTCCTGTTCTTTAGTCCTTAGAAGTTTCTGTGTCTTTAATTATTGTATTGCATGGCAATACTTCTTGGTGATTTGAATTGCAATGTCACTTGAAGCCCATCTATTTACATGTTTAGTCCCCAGTGAGGAAAAGTCTGGGAAGGGTTAGGAGATATGGCCTTGTTAGATAATGTAATCCATATTGGAGTTATGATAGGAGTGTGTGCTGTGATGTTGATATGCCAATAAAAGTGAACAGAAAGAAGGGAATCACTGTCGGTCAGTCTCTCAGTTTTTAGCTTTTTTTTTCCTGTCAGTATAGATCTATTTCTGAATCTGTCACTCTAGCACTTTCTCTCTCTGTCTCACTCAGTCTCCTTGTCAATGCCTGCCAATGGTGGTTCAGTATGTAAAAGCTCTCCGTTCTGCTCAAGGACTACAAGATAACTTCTTGATGACATGACATCATGCATGGTCTGTGTAAAAATACAAGCAAGGTCCCAATTGAACACATTTTGTTCAAAGAGTTGCCTTGTTCAGGGAATATTTTCCCATTAAGTAATTCATTGACTGAAAACATATCTGTGCATTTAACAAATAATAATGGTATCTGTGATAATGTGAATCTCACATGTCAAGGACACGTGACTTTATTTGTGACCACTTGAAAGAACTCTCTGACATTTTTGCTGAAATAAGACTCACAGGAACTGTCATCTCTGGGTTGTGTGCTTTCAGCTGCCCATAATGAGACATGTAGGACTACTCAGCCTTACTCTCAAGCAGGATGTCCACTTGAACCTTTTAATACCTGGCTCCTGAAACTCTTACTGGCTTTCATGTTTTGCATGGCATCATTATTACTATCAGCCACTGAGCACCTGAGAGATTCTTAAAATTTCCATTTATATGAGTAAACAACTTTCCTCAGTGTTCAGTATTTCTGATCTTATGCACACTTGACTTTTTCTTGTGAAACTTATCAAGCCTTTATCTCATCCTTTTATCCAGATCCCACACCTTTACTTCTCTCTACCTATGTGACAATGTCAAATAGGAAATGAATATTTAATATTTATTTAAATGGGTACCTGACTAAGTAGGGAAGATAAGAAGTGATGTAGGATTAAGGGGAATGTACCAAATGACAAGGTGGTCTCCTACTTTGTTACTGGATCTGAAATTTAATAGGTTGTGTCTTTGAACTGAGTAGTTACTGGAGTATGGAGTAAAAGAATCTTCACATTCTTATTGAGATAATAGGCTGGCAGGGTTTAGGGTTCCCTGGGGTATTGGGTCTTTAAGAGCAGGTAAACAAGATGTTTACCTGACAGTCCATGTATAATCTATCAGTGTCCTCCTGAAAGAGAGAGTATAAATGGTTACATAGATGGGAAGAATGGAGAATAGACTGAATCCTGTTCAAATCTCAATTTACTGAACATGCACACAATAATTATAAAGCAAAAGGTAGAATCAGTTTCTTTTTCACAGGGGCAATACATTTATGTTACCTTGTAAGGCATGTAGGAATTCACTCAATATTACACCACTTTTGCTCTCTGGTTCCCAAGGTTGCAGGGAGCTGGTTATCTACTTCTCAGGCTCAGAAAACCCTGTTTGCAGAGATGATCAAGGACTGTCTCTGAGACATGGAACTTAGATAAGACCCTCTTCTGCCATGGCCAGGATACATAATTCTAATTACCAGACTCCTTCAGTTCTCTTTACTTTGTTTTATGGGAAGCCTGTCTTAGATTGGTGAAATGTGCATTTTTCCTTACTTGTCATCAAGATCTTGAATGTGATTTTTATGAGCCTATGTTTTAAGTTGGAAAAACACAATTCATTCTTACCATCATTGACTTACTTCCATATCAAATGGAGTTGTTAGAGATCTTTAATTTAAATTCATGCAACTGCACTTGCTTGCATTGAAGTTGTTGATGAAGGAACTATAGCACACAAGGAAGGAAGGCACAAGCCAACAAACCCATACCTCCCATGCTCCCAAGTGTCAGTCCCCACTTAAGCACAGAGTCAAGGAATAGAAAGTGTCTCCTGAGGCTAGGAAATATATCTCAGATTGTATTGGCCAATTCTAACCTAGGTTTCTTGGCAGATGCTATGTCATGGATCTTATTTTTCATTGTTCACATGACCAATGAGAAGTTTTTGCTAGACCAAATACCAGCAAGGTGATTCTGAACCTGAGTTAAATTCTGTTTCTTTATACTGAGATTCAGAAACCCTAACAGGAATCATAACAAAAGCAGGCTGCTTAACAATTAATACTGAAACACCATTATTATCAGCCCTAAAACAATTAATGAGATTGTAATATATACATTCAATTGAATATAATTGTCCTTAAAATGTCTTACTACATTACTTATTACTTAAATACTGTTTCTATTTAACAGTAAATAAGGAGGGTTAACACATGCCAAAACAGAAGTACACTTGATTAATTTAGCAAAGCTACTTGCATTTCCAGAGAAAATGCCTATATATCCCAATGCAGCCACCACTTTTCAAACATAGGTTTGCCAATTTTTATTTGAAGTCCTCCACCAAAGTACAGCACTAACAGCCTTTTCTAAAACAAAGGAATTTTGACTGGCTATAACTGGAGCCAAGTTCTTAATACCTTTAATGATAGACCAGTCCAGTCCATGACTGTAAATTCACAGTCATTTTCACAGGAGTAGATGGTGGGAGTTTCTCTAATGCATCTTGTCCAAGGTACCATCTGTTGAGGACAAGTGCATTGATCCCCTTTCTTGAAGGGTGGGGAACTCATTGGACATGTAAAGCTATCATTCTTAACTTCTGTAGTGTCTGGACCTGTGGGACTTCAATGGGTTCCTAAAGAGGAGGTGTAAGGAATGAGAGGTCGGACAAGAAACACAAGGAATGAAGGCTAAGCCTGTTTGTCTAATCAAAGCCTCATTTATTAGAAATTTTTACACAACTTATATAGGGAGAAGGCAGGAAAACGGGGTAGGCTAAATTACTGCTGCAGGAGATAGGAAGAGGGCTTTCATGAGTTGAATAATGCACGTTCAAGATACCATAAGGATGTTTTCTTAAGATATCTCATGGATGCTCTAAAACTAACAGATGGATGTCCTCACAAATCTATCACCCATGATTTCAGTTCCTAGGTCACTCTTTCACTGAGTAGTTTTAGGTCTCCACAAAATGATCTTTGCTCACTATTTGGCTTTGGCTTCAGTAAATAGCTTTGGCTCCTGGCATCTCCTCCCTTCTTAAGCAATTTAGGAGGCTAGCAAGTAGGTTTTGAACATGAGGTCTTTTGCAGACAGTGGGCATTAACCAGAGTGGGGCAGTAGGTACTTGATCCTCCCAAGGCATTTTGCAGCCTTTTTGGGTGCCTTATTTTGGGGAAGAGAGGAAAACCCCACCAAAACCTGAGAGTATCCACAGCAGGTTTTGTTTAGGGGTAAACAGACACCAACCTCTAGGCAATCAGGTTTGCTTCTCAGGGGAATCAGAAGCAGGCAATTGGGCCCTTCCCTTGCAATGTCATCTTGCACCCCATTACAGGTACCCAGGCTAAAACAGGCAAGCATTTATCTGAGTTTCATTCTGTCCTCAAGAAAGCCAAACACAAGCAGCCAAGTCCCATGTGATGCACTGTCAGCAGTCTTCCTCAGGCTCAGCTAAGCCTCTGTCAAGTTTGTGATAATGGGTTTAGATGTCAGGGAATCAATTTGCTGTTTTACAAAGCCAGTAAGAATTTTAATGGTCCATGGGTCAAAAGATATGAGAAAAAGGAAACTCATCAAGGGTCCCACAATTGAAGGAAGAAGGGTGGTGAGCCAGGGAGAGGTTGAAAACCAATTAGTAAACCAACTTTCCTCTTGTTCTCTCTGTTTCTTTCTCCTAAACCTTCCCTAACCTTTGCCATACTTTCCCTTATAATCCCAGTATAATCTGTGTAAAAGCAGCCCTCTTCCTTAAGGGCAGCACATAAGCAGTCATCTTGACTGGAGCGGTCTTCTTTGACATCATTAACATTGTCAGGAGAAAACTTCACATTCACTTCTTGCACCAGGTGTTTCAGTAGCCATCAAGCTGCATCATTTTCCTGCAAAAAAACACAGACAGCTCCTCGTCCCCACGTGAGTACAGGGTTGGGTCCACGCCATTGATCATTGATTTGTTAAAATGTTTCTCCATTTTACTTTATCAAAAGTTTTTTATTTTTATTTATTTATTTATTTTTGCTTGTGTATGCCAAAATCTATTGCAGATTTACCAAGTTTATCCAAATGTTTTTTTTTTTTTTTTTTAGAAAATTTAGGTGTTCTGGGGAGTAGCTTCCCCTTCTTTGTTTTTTGCAAGTAAATCTTAATTGTTTGGTGGGCAAACTCCAGCATGCCTTGTCCTTGAGGATTGTAAGGTATTTTAGTAATATGAGAAACTTGAAACTGTTGACAAATATTTAAAAAGATTTGTTAGTATATCCTGCTCAATTGTCAGTTTTAATTTGCTTATAAACTCGTAGAACATTAGAAGCATGTAGACAATGAACAATAACATTTTTTTTGCACTTTCTCCTGGCTGAGGAGTGGCAAAAATAAATCAAGAATAGGTATCAATGCATACATATACATATTTTAATTTTTCAAATTAAGGAATATGAATAATAGCCATTTGCCAGATCTGATTTGGAGCCAATCCTTTAGGACTGACTTTCAAATGAGGAATAGGAAGAAACTGAGGACAAGTAATGAAAGCCTGTACTAAACTATGGGCCTGTTTCTTAGTCAATCCATAATTAAGTCTCAAGGTTTGACTATTAAGATGATGTATGCTATGGGCATCCTGGGCTCTTTAACTGTGAGCAATAATCTTTGGTAGGTTTATCTGCCAATGCATTTTCTTTAGACAGAGGTCCTGGCAAATTAGAATGAGCCATCAAATACCCTATAAAAAAGAGAAAGTTTTTTTTTATCAAATTTTGAATTTGTAAAAATAAAATTCCAGCAGGAGAAAATATCTGGATTTGACCTGCAATCTCTAACCTAGGCAAAGACAGAGCTACATATGCACTATCTGTAGAGATGTTCAAAGACTGCTTATTAAAACTTTGAAACACAGCCAATACTGTAGATGACTTTGCTATTTGTGCAGATGTGCTAGTCACTGGAAGACATTGTTTTTCCTTCATAAGCATAGGCAGCAACACCAGATCTCACTATAGATGGTTTTCAGCCACTGTGTGGTTGCTGGGGATTGAACACATGACATTTGAAAGAAGAGCCAGTGCTCTCAACCTCTGAGCCATCTCTTCAGACCTCTCTTGGTCTCTCTCCACCACTTCCAGATGGAAAGCAGGCTCCAGCAGCCCTCTTTTCACACAGAATAGAGTCCCAGCTACCCTCCTGGTCCCAAATTAGGGGAGCTTTTAACTGTCATTTCTCTGGGAACTGGGGCATCCCCCAAATTTCCTTGACCAGATTGGAAACTCTACCAGTTTGCCAGACCTCTCCAGCAAACTAAAACCAGAAACTAAAACAGACAGTGGGCACACAAAAACAAAACATAGAGACAAAGACAAAAACAACTGCAGTACCTGCTTTTTAAACATTAAATATCTGTACAGAGCATAACCATGATTTCAAAAGTCAGAACTAGATTTAAAACTCAGAATTTTTCAGTAAACACAATTTAATCTTTAAAACTAGTTGTGGCTCCATCCCTCTGGCTCCTGTCTGAGTGCTGACACTGACTGAAGCTGACCCTGGCTGAAGGTGGGAGTGGGCAGGGAAAACTGCCATTCAGCTCAGCAGCCCTGATCAGCTCTGCAGCTGGTGGAGGCAGGTCTTAGGCTGATTCTGAAGGTGTGAGCAAGCAAGCAAGAATTCTCGTCCATCCATTTCTCTGAAAGCAATTCAAGCCTAGCCCATAATAGGAGAATGAGAAGGAGACAAGTAATGTCCTGTTCCTCCTGCTCATAGCTCTATGTCTCTGCTCTGTGCCATTTGCCCAGGCCCACCTGTTTTGGTGGGAGGGAGGCAACAGCAGGAGGAGGTTGGGTCAATTCAAGATCCAATTCCCACAGTTCTTTAACAAGTGTTAAATGCTCTTTTCTTTTGAAGCAGTTCCCTGAGGGATTTGACCTCCTGACAGAGTTTAGTTTTAGTGTGCTGAGCAGCATCCTCTACATCAGAATCAAAATGTAAGGCTGGTGAGCAGAAAGGAGGAGCTTTAATATACTGAGGTGGTAAACAAGGGGCAGCTGCTGAAGCCAGGGAAGATGGGAGGGGTTGTCAGTCTAGGTTATGGTACCTGGCTTTATCCTCAAAGGAAATAGCCTTTTCAGTGAAAGGCTGGTCATTAGGACCATCCTGTGCCTGTGAGTGGAGAGCTGTAAGGGAGGGATACAGAGAACAGCTGCAGGCTGACTAGAACTGGAGTCTCCAGTTCAGGCATAGGTATGGAGATAGAGTCTACAGAGGGAGCTCAGGAGAGTTGGGGAAGTTCAGTCTTATTCTTACCTAATTCAAGGGATTTGGGACTGCCTCCAGAATCGTTTTTGAGGAACTTTTCAGTTTGAGAAACTACCTCAGCCAAGTCAGGTTGGGAATGTCTGACCTGAAGAATATCATTAATCAAATTCCTGTAGGAAAATGCCTGGATGACAAGAATCATAAAAAATATTTTAGACAATTTCCAAATCTCTGCTAGCATCTTACAATAATAGTGCCATCTTGTGGACACCAGGGGCACATATTATTAATATAAACAAAGAAGCTAACTAAATCCTTTTTCTTAACCATTACTCCTCACCTCTTGAGGGACTCCTTGAGACCCTGTAAAAATAAATCATGCTTTCTCAAATCTTTTCCCATAAATAATCATTGTGGCTTACCTCTTTGAACAAACTCACAAATGGGTGGCTCTGTGGAGATCTCTTATGCAGGAGTTGTTTAGTTTCCTGGTGGAAATGCTGAATCCTATGTATTTTTGTGTCCACTGAAGAACAAAGTTTCATCCAACCCTCCAAACCTTTAGGTCATGTTGGGTGCCAGAAATATACTTACCCGCAGGACTTCAACAGGTTTCTAAAGAGGGAGGTGGAAGAATTGAAGGGGGGAGACAAGAAACACAAGGAAAGAAGACTAGGTCTGTTTGTCTGATCAAAGCTTCTTTATTAGAAATTTTTACCCAATTTATATAGGGAGAAGGCAGGAAGAGGTGAAGGCTAAATTACTGCTGCAGGAGATAGGAAGAGTGCTTTCATGCATTGAATAATGCACCTGCAAGATACCATAGGGATGTTTTCTTAAGATATCTCATGGATGCTCTAAAACTAACAGATGGATGTCCTCACAAATCTATCACCCATGATTTAGGGTCCTAGGTCACTCTTTCACTCAATAGCTTTAGGTCTCCAGTAAATGACCTTTGCTCACTATTTGGCTTTGGCTTCAGTAAATAGCTTTGGCTCCTGTCATTGTAGGAAGGGACAATAATATTCCTCCAATGTTCCACTTGGCCTTTTTGCAAAGTGAGGCTTTAGCTGCCACCCCATATTAGGATAGTAGACATTCCGACCAATGACCTAGGCAGGGGAGACTGATAAGCTCTCCTGATGAATGCTGTCTCTGGTAAAGCAGAGAGAATGGCTTCTTCCTTTTCCTGAAAACTTCAGAGTCTGTTTTACTTGTATTCCTTCAAAAGGAGAAAAACCCAACAACCAGTCTTGTTGACATAAACAAAGACTTATGGATCACCCCAGAAAATTGGATGTAGTTAGGAATGCACTCCCAATAAACAATCATCTTGACCAGAGGGGTCTTCATTGACATCATTATCATTGTCAGGAGAAATTTCCTAATCCACTTGTTGTACCAGACGGTCTGGTAGCCATTGAGCTGCATCATTTTCCTGCTGAAAAACACAGATAGATCCTGGTTCCCATATGAGTACAGGGTCAAGTCCATGCCACTGATTTGTTAAAGGATCCCTCCACTATCCTTTAAGAAAAGTTTTCTTGGTTTCTGTAAGCCAAAATCTATCTGCTGCAAATGGTTATCAAATGGTTACCATGGTTATCAAAATTTAAAAATTTCAGAATGAAAAGAACATGATTAAGATGATTCTTAGGTGTCCAGGGGAGTAGCTCCAATTTCTCTTCTTTATTTTGATTTTTCAAATAAATTTTAATTTTTTAGTGGGCATGCTCTACCATGCCTTGTCCTTGAAAATTGCAAGGTATTTTAGTTATATGAGAAACTTGAAACTGTTGACAAAATCTTTTAAAAGATTTGCCAATATATCCTCTTCCATTGACAGTTTTAAATTGCTTAGGACCTCGTAGAACATTAAAAGCATGTAGACAATGAACAATAACATTCTTTGAAGCTTCTCCTGGTTGAGGACTGGCAAAAATAAATCCAGAATAGGTATCTATGCAAAGATCTACATATTTTAATTATTTAAATCCAGGAATATGAGTAATATCCATTTGCCAAATCTGATTTGGAGCCAATCCTTTAGGACTGACTCCCAAATGAGGAACAGGATGAAACTAAGGACAAATAATGAAAGCCTTGACTATACTATGGGCATGTTCCTTAGTATCTATATTTAAGTCTCAAGGTTTGACTAGTAAGATGATGAATATTATGGGCATCCTGGATTCATTTTAAGTATGAGCAATAAATCTTGGTGACTTTATCTGCCAATGCATTTTCTTCAGACAGGTGTCGTGGCAAATTAGAATGTACCCTCAAATTTTCTATAAAAAAGAGAAAGGTTTGTGTGTGTGTGTGTGTGTGTGTGTGTGTGTGTGTGTGTCAAATTTTGAATTTGTAAAAATAAAATTCCAGCAGGAGATGATGTCTGTATTTGACCTGCAGTCTCTAACCTAGGCAAAGACTGAGCTACATATGTACTATCTATAAAAATGTTCAAAGATTGGCTATTAAAACTTTGAAATATATCCAATACCACAGCTAACTCTGCTATTTGTGCAGATGTGTGAGACGCTTGAAAAGATACTGTTTTTCTTTTATAAATATCGGCCATGACACCAGATAATGAACCATCATTAAATACCATTAAAGTATCAACAATTGGGCTAACTTTTCTTTTAATTGGAAAAATTATAGGCTGCACTTTGAAAACTGAATTAAATTTTTTGTTTGTTTTTGTTTTTTTTTTGACTCAACAGTTTGGACTCTGTCATAATAAGCTTACATATGTTAAAATGCCATATTTATCAGATCTTTGACATGCCAGAGGGCCAGCATATTTAAGTTACTTTTTGTCTACATTTATCAACTGCTCTAAACTTCATCCTATAAAACAGGATGTTATAATCTCAATTTTGGTATATTTTTCAAACGTACGTTTAGAACCAAATTTTAGGTAGATCTTTATAGGCAAACTTTATAGTTACCCATTTTAAAATTAACCTTAAAAAAAACTAAATAGAGTAGTTATAATCTTGTACTCAACTATAATCTTTAGCATGATTTTAAATGTGCTCATTTTAAATTAAATAAAAGCAAAACTTTTAATTAAACACAATTTATATAGGGGCTAGAAAATCTTATTAATCCATCATATTGTATTAAAACTTAACAGCAAAAAAATTAAAGGGCGAAAGTTTTATTTAAGATTTAACAGAGAACTTAAATTATCCTGTAGACCTCAGCAAAATTGGACTATTCTGACTGTACCACATCTATAGGCCAGAAAGAAACAACATAAAATTATTTATTTAGGTATTGACAGCCAGGCATATGTTTTATATAATGGTTAACAAAGATCTGAATACAACTCTGCATAACCTTGGGCTAACATGGAAAAGTAGTCCTTTTTTTTCTGTAAAAGAGCTTAAGCAAACATTTTTGCATTGAAGAATCTCTAGCCTGTTTAAATGAAGAACAAAATATAGGATTTTTTTACATGATATATTGTAATAACTGCAGTTTTTGTTCACTTGGCTTAAACAGCATGGCTTGATTTTACTTTGTAAACTTCATAAAATAAATTAAAAAATTTCCTATTTCTCCCAAAGGGTTAAGAAACTGGTTAAGTTCTTTGTTAGATTGCCCAAGTGTTACTATTTTCAAATACATGATCAATTTTAAAATGTTTTCTAGAATTTAACTCTGATAGTCCAGCACCAAACTCAGAGGTGTTGATTCAAGTCACCTCATGTCTAAAAATATCCAAGGCTATAGATAAACATACACACACTGAGAGAAATATAAGGAACCCAGAAATCTGACATGGTCCCCTTGGAGTAACCAGAATACCCAAATACCAGGAGTATACCATCAATTACTGGACACAATCTCACAGATTCCCTATTACATATTCCAGATTCAGTTTGCTGAACATATTTATCAGTTCTAGGATTTCCCATGTAGACTTTTAGGAATCACTGTAGTATAGTATATTATCACCTGCAAATAGTGATACTTTGATTTCTTCATTTCCAATTTTTAACTCTTTGATTATCTTTATTGTCTTATTGCTCTAGCAAGGACTTATAGAACTATACTGAAGAGATAAGGAGAAAGTGGGATGCTTTGCGTTGTCTCTGATTTCAGTGGGATGGCTTTAAGTTTCTCTCCATTTACATTGATGTTAGCTATAAGCTTGTTGTATATGCCCTTTACTATATTTAGATACATGCCTTATATCCCTGATCTCTCCAATACTTTAAAAATGAATGGAGGTTGGATTTTGTCAAATGCTTTTTCAACATCTAAAAAGATAATTATGTGGGTTTTTTCTGTCCTTTTTTAAATATGGTGGATTACATTGATGTTTTGCCATATATTAAACCACCCCGGCACACCTGGGATAAAGCCTTCTTGGTCATAGTGGATGCTACATTTGATGTGTTTTTGTATTTGGTCTAAAACATAAAGTACCTTGGTGTTAACCATAACCAAGCAAGTCAAAGAATAGTATGAAAAAAAATGTTAACTCTGTGAAGAAAGAATTACAAGAAGATATCAGAAGTTGTAAATATCTCCCATTCTCATGGCTTGGCAGAATCAACATATTAAAAATGGCCATCTTACCAAGAGCAATCTCAAGATTCAATGCAATTCCCAGCAAATTACCAACACAATTTTGACAGAACTTGAAAGGAAAAAAAATCTCAAATTCATATGGAAAAACAAGAAACCAGAATTGCTAAAAGGATCCTCTACAATAAAAGATTTTCTGGAGGTATCTCCACCCGTGAATTCAAGGTTATAGAGCAACAATAATAAAAACTGGATAGTACTAGCATAGAAACAGAATGGTGGATCAATGGAACCAAAGAGAAGATTCAGAAATAAACACATACACTTATGGACACCTGAGATTTGACAAAATTGCCCAAACAATGGAAAAGTGATATATGCCATACAATGGAAAAAAGATAGCATCTTAAACAAATTGTGCTGCTCTAAATGGATGTCTACATGTTGAAAAATGCAAATAGATGCATACTTATCACCAAGTATAAGTAAAGTATAAGTAAAGTCCAAGTGGATCAGAGATCAACATAAATCCAGACACATTAAATCAGAAGAAAAGGTGTGAAAGAACATTGAAATCATGGACACAGGAGACAACTTCCTGAACAGAATACCATGAACACTGGCTGTAAGAGCAACAATCAATAAAAGGGACTTCATGAAAGTGAAAAATTCCTCTAAAGTTAAGGACACTGTCATCAAAACAAAACAAATGGGAAACAAAACAAAACAGATTGGGAAAGAAGCTTAACCAACCCTCTCTATGACAGAGGGCTAATATCCACCATATATATATATATATATATATATATATATATATATATATATATATATATAACTTCAACTAAAGAAGTTGAAAACCAACAAAGCAAGTAATCCAATTAAAAAATTGGGAACAGAGCTAAACAGAGAATTCTTGATAGAGGAATCTCAAATGTCAGAGAAACACTTAAAGAAATGCTCAGCGTCATTACAGATCAGGGAAATGCAAATCAAAATGCCCCTGGGATTTCACCTTATATCTACCAGAAAGGCCAATATAAAAAACTCAAGTGATAACAGATGCTGGAGAGGTCATTGAGAAAGGGGAACCCTCCTCCACTGCTGGTGGGAATGTAATCTTGTACAACCACTCTGGAAATCAATCTGATGCTTTGTCAGACAATAGGAACAGTGCTTCCTCAAGATCCAGCTTTACCACTACTAGGCATATATCCAAAAGAGACTTGAGTTCACAATAAGGACATTTGCTCAACCATGTTTGTAGCAGCTCTATTTTGTAATAGCCAGAATCCGGAAACAGTATAGATGCTCCCCACCTGAAAAATGGATATAGAAATTGTGGTATATGTGCACAATGAAATATTACTCAGCAATAAAGAAAAAGGAAATCATGAAATTTGTAGGTAAATGTTGGCAAATGGAAAATATGATCCTGAGTGAGCTATCCCAAAAGTAACAAGACACACATGGTGTATACTCACTCAGATAGGCATATAATACAGGATAAATGTACTGAAATCTGTTTACCTAAAGAAAATAATCAAGAGGAAGACTCTGGCTAAATTGCTCAATCCCCATCCTGAAAGACAACGAATATGAACATCAGAAGAAAGAGAAAATAGGAAACAGGTTAGGAGCCCTGCAGACTATCAAACAGATGCTAAGACTTATGGCGAATTGTTGGGCATAGTGCATGGAATCTAATGAAAGAGGTGGGTATGGAGAGGTGAGAAACTCCCCAAGGAGAGAAACAGAATCAAATAATCTGAGCCCAGGCATTTTTCCTGAGACTCATACTCCATCCAAATGCCATGCATGGAGATAACCTAGAAACCCTGCACTGATGCCATGGCAGTTCAGTGTTCAAGTGGATTTGATAGTAATGGGAAGAGGGACTGCCTCTAACATAAACTGATTGGCCTGCTATTTGATTAACTCACCCTGAAGGGGAAGCAACCTTACCAGGCCACAAAGTAAGACGATGCAGACACTCCTGATGAGATCTGATAGAACTGGATCAGAAGGATGGAAAGCAAGACCTCCCCTATCAGTAGACTTGAGGAGAAGTATGCATGGACAAGTGGGAGAGAATGTGGGAATGGGAGGGCAGAAGCGTTATCGAGGTATACATAGTGAATAAAGTGTAATTGATAAAAATTAAAATAAATAAATATTAAAAAATATAATTTTTTTGGAGTTATATTATAGGAGGGCTTACTTTGAGGTTGATATGACAATGAAACTGAACCAAGTGATGGAGTCTGTCTCTCGGCCTCTGTCACTTTGTATTTTTGTTTCTGTTGGTCTTGGTCTCTCTATTTCTGAAACTGTCTCTCTTGCTCTTTTTCTCTTTAAGTCTTTCAGTTTCCCATTCTCTGTCTGCCACTTGTGTTTCATATGAAAAGCTCTCAGTTGTGGTGAAGGACTACAACAAGATGACTGCTTGATGACATGAAATCCTGGATGGTCTGTGTAAAAATATAAGCAAGGTCCCAATTGAAAGCCTTATTTACATATTTGTTTTCATATTGAAAGCCTTATTTACATATTTACATGCTTATTTACATATTTACCTTGTTCAAGGAGCATTTCCCCAGTAAATATTTCCATGACTGAAAACATATCTATGCATTTAAAAAATTACATGGAATCAATGATAATGTAAAAGTCACATGTCAATGATAGGTGACTTTACTAACGAAAACTTGAAAGAGATATATGACATTCTTCCTGAACTAAGATTCAATGACACAGGAACTGTCATTTCTGTGATATGTGTTTTCAGCTGGCCATATTGAGGTATGTTGGGCTGCTCAGCTTTTCTCTCATGCAGGCAGTCCACTTAGCACTTTTAATAACGGGCTCCTGAAACTCTTACTGGCTTT
This sequence comes from Meriones unguiculatus, assembly GCF_030254825.1. Lineage (NCBI taxonomy): Eukaryota > Metazoa > Chordata > Mammalia > Rodentia > Muridae > Meriones > Meriones unguiculatus. The sequence continues at coordinate 19,355,318 of NW_026843709.1, forward strand.
CACCTGTTCCATGACATCAATCTCCCTCTCATCCTGTCATCACCTGAGAGAATCTTTAGGTTTCTATGGAGATGAGTAAACAAATTTTTCTCAGTGTCCAGTATCTCTGATCCTGTGCACACATGATTTTTTCTTGTGAAACCCAACAAGCCTTCATCTCATCTCTTTATCCAGATCCCACATCTTTGCTCCTTTTTACCTCTCTGAAAATGTCAGGTAGTAAAAAAAACCTTAATATTTATTTAATAGGATAGCTTCCAAAATAGGGAAGCTTCAAAGTGATGTAGGATTAAGGGGAATGTACTGAATGACAAGGTTGTCTCCTATTGTGGTCTTGGATCTGAAATTTTCTAGGTTGTGATTTTGAACTGAGCATTTACTGGGATACTCACTATATGTACCTTCACAATCTTATTGATATAATAGGCTGACAGGGTGTAGGGTTCTCTGGGGTATTGAGACTTTAAGAGCAGGGAAAATAGAAGGAAAATAGAAGGAAACCAGACAATTCCTATGACTGGCTGAAACAGAAAAAGGTCGGTTAATATAGAAGGAGAAATGAGTGGAAATAAACTATTTGACAGCTGGAGCTTTTCCACATTAGTGTTGACAATCCTCTATGAGAGGGTTGCCTTGGCTAACCTGGCCAGATCAGCAGCTCTGTCCTACTTAGTCGTCAGTGCACAATTCTCCTGGTCCTGGGGTTTATATTTATAACTGAACATTCAGGAAAGAGAAATGGATCCTTGTCATATGCTTAGCATAATACAGGAGACATGTTTCCTGCCCTGGTCCTCTAGACAATCCATCTGAATGTAGTGTTTTTTGCAGGAGTGTTGTTCATAGGTTGCTCCTGAGCTGATGTGATCTTTTGTATCTGGGTAATCATTTGTTCATGGCTAGGATTCTCTGCTACATAATGAGATCCTTGAAAGCATACCTACAAACTCAAACTCTACTGTCTTTTAGCAGAAACATTTTTCCTTGTTAACAGTCATTGTAAAAGTTGTCAACATATTATTTTTATTGACTATGTGGTAGTTTCATATAACATGCGTTATACTCCTTTTCCATTGATCCCAGGTTCAAATTCCTACCCATGTGTCACATTAAATATTTTTTTTCTTTAAAATATAGCAATTTTAGTATGTGTTGTTCATATACTCATGGGAACATGATCAGGTCTCAGTGCTAAGTCCCTTAAGGAAAACTGAGTTCATCCTTGCAGCATGCTGGCACCACCTCCAAGAAGAAGCCATCAGTCTTAAGAATTCTATATTTCATCCCCTTAATCACAGTTTTTCTTATGTATTTATTTAGTACAATTTGTTCTTTTTGTATCCCCACTGCTTACCCCTCCTCTTTAAAATCCCTACCAACTCTCTTTGTTCTACCCCTATGCCCTTTCTTTAGTTCCCAGTTAGGGGAGGTCCTTCTCCCCCTTCTATCTGACCCTAGCTTATCAGGTCTCAGCAAGTTTGGCTGCATCATCTTCCTCTGTGGCCTGATTCTCAGGGCATTGCCAGAGCCAGCCAGCACAGTCGAACTCTTCTTTACTCAGGAGTGAGGATTAATATTAATAAAATAAACACACAGCACACAGGAAACTTTTTTAAAGGTCCAGACTCGACAGCCACAGCAAAAGGCAGGCATGCTGCAGCAAGCAGCAAGTCTCAAGGCTCTGCCTCTTCTTCTGCCTCCAGACTTCTGACCTCTTTAATTGTCAGGAGTTACTTTTAGCCAGTAAAACATCTCAGAACAATAGGTTAATTTGCACAAGGAGCCTGAGGAAACTATCCCACCTGCTGTCACACACCAAAGGAGATAGACTTGCAAGTTCTTCTCTGCCATTAGTAAAGGCCTCCTAAGAGCCATCTCTTCACGGAGATTTAAATATCAAAGCAGGCTGCTGGAGTCAGGGCTCCCAACAGGGCATTGTTCTTCTTGTGTCCTCAAATCCCTCTATTTATGACACTCTTTCTGCTTCCTCTCCTTCAGGCTTCCCAGAGCTCTGATTGGAGGGAGAATTTCATAGGGAAATCCTATTCAGAGCTTGGTATTTTAAGGTATCTCTGTCTACATAATATTAGACTGTGTGTCCTTGTATGCAATCCCATTTGATGCAAAATCAAGCATTTCTCTCAATACGAAAACATGGCACTGATCTATCAGTTGAGGACAGAGAGCCACATATTTTAATAACAACAGCCGAGGTTGCTTAAAAATTTCCATAGGATACCCTGGGCCAACAAATAAATTAAATGCCACCTACCCATCCTAGTGGAAGACTGCTTTGGTCACAATAGATGGCCTTTATAAAACTTTTATCCCCCAATATAATGAGACCTGGTAATAAGTGAATGCATAACATGTTTTTCTTTCTACATTTATTTACATCACCCAGGATGGTTTTTCCTATTCCCATCCATTTGTCTGAAAATATCATGATGTCATTTTCTTAGCGAAATAATACTACTTTATAGAAATATTCCATATTTTCCCCAAAGGAGATTTTCATTCCTGTTCTTTAGAACGTGGAATTTGCTGGGTGTTTCATCATTGTATTAAACGACAATATATCAGATAACTATGTTCTTTTAGTTTAGAAATCCCTCCATCTTCTTCTATTTCCTGGTGATTTGAATTGAAATGTTACCCTGAAGATCATCTATTAAAATGTGGAATCTCCAGTGAGGAAATATCTGGAAAGTGTTATGAGTTATGGCCTTGTTAGATAAAATAATTCCTATTGTAGTTATATTGTAGGTGTGCTTTGAAGTTGATATGTCAATGAATGTGACCAGACAGAATGGGCCTTAGTCTGTCTCTGTCACTTTATATCTTTGATTCTGTAGGTATTGGTCTCTCTATTTCTGAATCTGTCTTTCTAGCTTTCTTTCTCTGTATCTCTCAGTCTCCCTCTTTATGCTTGCCTCATGTGGTTCAGTATGAAAAGCTCTCGGTTTTCCTTAAGGATTACAACAGATGACTTTTTACTGATGTGACCTCCTGAATGGTCTCTAAAATTATAAGCAAGGTTCCAAATAACAGTTTTTCTTCAAAGAATTGCCTTGGTTACGAAGCATTTTCACAGTAAATATTTCCATGGCAGAGGACATATCTGTGCATTTAACAAACAATAATGGAATTTGTAATAATGTGAAAATCCCATGTCAACGACATGACTTTATTTATGACCTCTTGAAAGAAATAAACTATAAATAAAGCGGCAATAAAGTATATCAGCTGGAGTTATTTCACAGAAGTGTTGGCAACCCTCTATGAGAATGTTTCCTTGGCTAACCTGGCCAGATACTTTTGCTGAACTAAATTCTTGGACACAGGATCTGTCATCTTAAGCATGCTGTCCATTTGGTGCTTTTTATAAAGGGCTCATATAACCTCTTATTGTCTTTCACCTGTTTCATGACATCATTCTCCCCCTCAGTCAATCAGTACCTGCGAGAATCTTGAGATTTCAATGGAGATGAGTAAACTTTCTTCAGTGTCCTGTAACTCTGAACACATGTGACTTTTTCTTGTGAATCCGACCAAGCCTTTATCTCATCCCTTTATCCCACAACTTTTCTCCTGTTTTCCTCTGTGATAATGTCAGGTAGGAAATGAAAATTTAATGTTTAGTTAATAGGATAGCTTCCTAAGTAAGGAAGCATCAAAGTGATGTAGTATTAAGGGAAATATACTGAATGTCAAGGTGGTCTTCTATTGTGGTTTTGGATCTGAAATTTTCTAGGTTGTGATTTTGAGCTGAGCTTTTACTGGCATACTCAATACATGTACCTTCACATTCTTATTGATATAATAGGCTGGCAGGGTCTAGGGTTTTCTGAGTAATGAATCTTTATGAGCAGGGAAAAGGGAAGGAAACCAGACAATTCCTGGGACTGGTTTGGCTGAAACAGAGAAAGATAAGTTAGAACAAAAGGACAATTGAGCAGCAATAAACTATTTCAGCTGGAGCCATTCCACATTAGTGTTGACAACCCTCTGTGAGAGGGTTTCCTTGGCTAACCTGGCCAGATCAGCAGCTCTGTCCTACTCAGTTGTTTCTGGGGTTTACAGTTATAACTGGGCATTCAGGACAGAGAAATGGGTCCTTGTTATTTGTCTAGGAAATAAGAACAGCTGAGTTTCCTGCTTGGTCCTTCAGGCAATTTATCTGAATGTAGTGTTAGTGCCAGAACTGCTTGTTCACAGGTGGCACCTGAGATCATGGGATCTGAGGTAGCTGAGTAACCACTTGTTCATGAATAGGATTCTCTGCTACATAATGAGTTCCTTGAAAGCACGCCTGACAAACTCAAACTCTGCTTTCTTTTAGCAGAATCTTTTTTCCATCTTAAAAGTGATTGTAGAAGAGAGCAACATGGCAGCACTGGGATGACTCTCTTTCTGACCAGCAGCACAGCAGGATCGGCATAGTGACCAACAGTCACAGCTAGCAGCCCTAAAACACAAGCGATTGTGTTTCTGAGGTAAGAGGATACCCCAATGTGGGGGATACACTTAGTTTCAACTCACCCAGCTAAAAAATGGAAGAGATCCGGTTCCATCTGAGTGCAGATGCCCAGGTACCCAATCTCTAGAAAGGCAGAGTCACACTCTTCTATCCCTGCAGGTTCTATTTGCCATTCCAGGCAGAAGGGCAGTCCTCAAAGCATAGTCTGGGTGTCCCTGTCAGGAGGAAACTCCACAATGTAGGGATCATCAGGTCCAACTATCAGGACACCTAGCTCCAGAATACTTTCTGGATTCATGCAAGCTCTAGGCTCTAGCACACTACTGAGGGTATGAGCACCATGCTCACATATCATTGAGTTCCACAAGGCCACTTGGGCACACAGCTGCATCCACAGTCCAACAAAACCTGGAGTGCTATCACAACAGCCCTCAGATACTGCTCTAAGATTCAAATAATTTCCCTAGCTAAGCTGACAAAACCGTGGGTATCCCTGTATTTCAGCAGGGATGTACCCAGCAATTACACCTTAAGAGCAACAGCTGCAGCTCACTAAATTCAGAGCAAGAAACCCAGCAGCAAGGCAGCCATCTCCAAGACCTCTCTTGGTGAGAGGAGAGACTTTCTGAACACTATAGTTACCAAAGATATCCATACATGAAGGGATCTATGACAATTCCTCAGAAGTACAACCATTCAGTTGGCCATACACAAAAAGATGAGGAGAACTCTTTCAGAACCTGCCAAGTGGAGTCTCCCCATCCTAGGACCCAGCAGGCACCAGAAGTTAACAAATAATACTTGAGACAAAGAGATGGGTAGAGGCCATTGAAAAAACACAACCAACAAAAGGCACAGCAATATGGCATACCCAGAACCCACTAATCCAGGGTCAAGTAGCCCTGAACACTGTAACATGAGTGAATTTCAAGAAGATGACCTTACATCTATGCTTATGAAGAGATTATTGGAGGAAGCAAATGAAATGTGTAAAGAATCAGGGGAAGAAATAATAAAATAGATTATGGCCATCCATAAAGAAATACCGGAAGATGCAGCCAAATAGTTTGTGGCATTCAGAGAGGAAATCATTAAATCATGGAAAGAAATAAAAGAAACAAAGGAATGTTTAATGAAACAGGTGAGGAATTGAAGGAAAAACAGGAAAATACAGTCAGACATGTGAAGAAAATCAATAAAACAATTGAAGATTTGAAGGTAGAATTGGAAAAATTAAAGAAAACACAAATGGAAGAAATCATGGATAAGGAGAACCTAAGAAAGAAAACAGGAAATACAGGGGTAAGCATAACCAACAGCCTACAAGAGATGGAAGAAAGAATCTCAGGTGTGGAGGATACAATAGAAGAAATTGATGTATCCATAAAAGAAAAGAATAAATCTAAAAAATTCCTGACACAAATCATTCAAGAAATCCAAGATAACATAAAAAAAAAACAAAAAACAAAACTAAGAATAATAGAGGAAAAAGAAGATTCTCTCCTCTAAGGCCCAGAAAATATTTTCACCAAAATCATAGAAGAAAATTCCCCAACTTAAAAGAGAGGCCTAAAAGTATACAAGAAGCCTTTGGAAAACATAATAAATTAGAACAGAAAAGAAAATCCTCCTGTCACATAATAATCAAAACAGTAAGTATACAAAACAAACAAAAATACTAAAAGATGCTAAGAAAAAAGGCCAAGTAACATATAATGGCAAACCCATCAGAATCACTCCTTACTTCTCAACTGAAACTATGAAAGCCAGAAGGGCATGGACAGATTTCACACAAACACAGTAGCATAGCCAACATCAATATCAAAGGATATAACAGCCACTTGTCTTTAATCTCCCTCAACATCAATAGTCTCAATTCTTAAAAAAAAAAAAAAAAAAAAAGACGCACACTAACAGAATGGATGCGTAAACAAGATGCAGCACTGTGTTGTGAACTAAGGTACAAAGATAAACCTTACCTGAGGGTAAAGGGCTGGAAGACAGCTTTCCATGCAAATGGACCCAAGAAGCAAGCAAGAGTAGCCATTCTAATATCTGATAAAGTAGACTTTTAACTAAAATTAATAAAACAAAATAGACAAGGACATTTCATTCTCATCAAGGGAAAATTTCACCAGGAAGACATCACAATCCTGAAGAAATCCAAACAATAATTAAGTCTGACTTCAAAAGCCTATATGCCACAAAATTTGAAAATCTAAATGAAACGGATAATTTTCTTGACAGATTCCATATGCTGAAGCTGAATCAAGATCAGGTAAATCAATTTAATCATCGTATATCCTCTAAGAAAATAGAAGCTGGCATCAAAATCTCCTAAAAACCCTAGAAAAAGAAGAAGATGCAGATACACCAGAAAAGGAAATAATCAAAATGATGGCTGAAAACAATCAATTAGAAACAAATAAAACAATTCGAAGACTCAATGAAACCAAGAGCTGTTTCTTTGAGAAAATCAACAAGATAGAAAACCCTTAACCAAACTTACTATAAGGCAGAGAGACACCATCCAAATCAATAAAATCAGAAATGAAAAGGAGGACTAACTACATACACTCAAGAAATCCAAACAATCATTAGGACATTACTTCAATATTCTACATGCCACAAAATTTGAAAATCTAAATGAAATTGACAATTTTCTTGATCTATTCCACAGACCAAAGATGAATCAAGACCAGGTAAATCAATTAAATAGTACTATATCACCTAAGGAAACAGAAGTGGTCATCAAAAATCTTCCATCCAAAAAATCCCAGGACCAGATGATTTTAACACAGAATGCTATGAGATCTTCAAAGAAGAGCTAACTCCAGATCTCTTCAAACTATCCACAAAATAGTAACAGAAGCAACATTATCAAACTCATTTTACAAAGCCACAGTCGCCTTGGTACCTAAACCACACAGAGACCCAACAAAGGAAGAGAATTTCAGGCCAATCTCCCTTAAGAACATTGATGCAAAAATACTCAACAAAATACTTGCAAACCGAATACAAGAACACATCAAAGATATCATCCACTATGACCAAGTAGGCTTCATCCCACCATATTAACAAATTGTAAGAAAATAACCACATGATAATCTCCTTAGATGCTGAAAAAGCATTTGACAAAATCCAAAATCCATTCATGTTTAAAATATTGGAGCAATCAGCGATAAAAGGCACAATTCTAAACATAATAAAGGCGATATACAGCAAACCTATAGCCAACATCAAACTGAACAGAGAGAAACTTAAAGCAATCCCACTAAAATCAGGGACAAGGCAATGCTGCCCACTCTCTCCATATCTCTTCAACATATTTCTTGGAGTTCTTGCTAGAGCAATAAGATAGTTGAAGTAGATCAAGTGGATACAATTTGGAAGGGAAGAAGTAAAAATATCACTATTTGTAGATGATATGATAGTATACGTGAGTGACCCCAAAAATTCTACCAGAGAACTTCTACAGCTGATAAACACATTCATCAAAGTGGCCAGAGACAAAATTAACTCAAAACACTCACTATCCCTCCTGTATACAAAAGATAAAAGGGCTGAGAAAGAAATTAGGGTAAAAACACTCTTCACAATAGCAACAAATGACATAAAGTATCTTGGTGTAACCCTAACCAAGAAAGTCAAAGACTTGTATGAAAAAAATTTCAAGTCTCTGAAGAAAGAATTAGAAGATGTCAGAAGATGGAAAGATCTCCCATGCTCATGGCTTGGCAGGATTAACATAGTCAAAATGGCCATCTTACCAAAACCAATCTACAGATCCAGTGCAATTCCCATCAAATTAACAATACAATTCTTTAAAGAACTTAAAGGAAAAATTCTCAATTTCATATACAAAACAAGAAACTCAGAATTGCTAAAACAATCCTCTACAATAAAACATATTCTGGAGTTATGTCCAACCCTGTTCTAAAGCTGTACTAAGAAGCAACAGTAATAAAAACTGCATGGTACAGGCAGAGCAATGGACCTCAATAGAAGACCCAGAAATAAAAATTCAAATAGATCCATACTTATCACAATGCACAAAACTAAAGTCCATGTGGATCAAAGACCTCAACATAAAACTAGACACATTAAATCGGGTAGAAGAAAAAGTGTAGAAGATTCTATAAATAATTGGAAGAGGAGACAACTTCCTAAACAGAACACCAACAGCAGTCTCTAAGAGCAACAATCAATGAATGGGACTTCATAAAATGGAAAAGCTTCTGTAAAGCAAAGGACACCATCATCAAAACAAAGCAAATGCCTACAGATTGGAAAAGAATCTTCTCTAACCCTTTATCTGAAAGAGGGCTAATATCCAGTATCCATAAAGAACTAAAGTTGAAAAGCAACAAACCAAGTAATCAAATTAGGAAATGGGGAACAGAGCTGAACAGAGAATTCTCAATAGATGAATGTCGAATGGCAGAGAAACACTTAAAGAAATGCTCGATATCATTAGCCATCAGGGAAATGCAAAACAAAATGACCCTGAGATTTCACCTTGCAACCATCAGAATGGCCAAAATAAAAAACTCAAGTGACAACACATGCTGGAGAGGTTGTTGTGAAAGGAGAACTCTCCTCCACTGCTGGTGGAATGTAAACTGTACAACCACTCTGGAAATCAATCTCTGCTTTCTTAGACAACTAGGAATTGTGCTTCCTCAAGAACCAGCCATACCACTCCTAGGCATGTACCAAAAAGAGGCTCAAGTACACAATAGAGCTGAGTGTTTTTTATCTCTGCATAATATCACACTGTGGATCTCTATGCATTACCATTTCATGCAGAAGGAAGCATCTCTGTGGATCCAAGAACATGACACTGATATATCAGTTGAAGGCAGAGAGCGACATATTTTAATGACAGCAGCCTTGGTTGCTTGAAAATTTCTTTAGGATGCCTTGGCCTTACAACACAATTTATTGTTCCTAAATCCCCAAATTGGAATACTGGTTTGGTAAGACTATGGCCTATTGGAACTTTATCCTCCACTATTAGGAGATCTCCTGAAAAGTGAATACATACCATATTTGCCTTACTGATTTTAGTTACTTCACCCAGGATGATTTTTCCTGCTTCCATCCTTTTGCCTGAAAATATCATGATGACATTTTATTAGCAGAATAATACTCCACTAATGAATTATGCCACATTTTCCACAAAGGAGATTTTCAATACTATATTTAGGCCTTCAGTGTTGCTGGATCTTTAATCATTGTGTTGAACAACAAATTATCAATATAACTATGTTCTTTTAGCATAGAAGTCCCTCCATCTTCTTCCACTACCTGCTGATTTGAAATGTAATGTTCCCTTGAAGCTCATCTATTTTTTCATGTTTAGTCCTGGGTGAGAAAATATATGAGAAGGGTTAGGATTTATGGCCTTATAAAATAGTATAATTCCTATTTGAGTTATATTTTAGGAGGGTGTACTTTGAGGTTGATATGCCAATGAAACTGACCAGAGAGAATGGAGTGTCTGTCTCTTTCACATTTTATATTTGTTTCTTTTTGTCTTGGTCCCTCCATTTCTGAATCCATCTCTCTAGCTCTCTTTCTCTCTGTCTCTCTCTGTCTCCCTTTCTCTAACTTGTGCTTATGGTTCATTATGAAGAGCTCTCAGCTCTGCTGAAGGACTACAACAAGGTGACTGCATGCTGATGTGACATCCTGGATGGTCTGTGTAAAAATATCATAATGTTACTAACAAGGTCCCAATTAAACGCTTTATGTTCAAAGAGTTGCCTTGGTCAGGGAGTGTTTTCAACTTAAGTAATTCACTGTCTGAGGACACATCTGTGCATTTAACAAATAATAAGGGAATCTGTGATGACGTGAAAGACACATGTTAAGGACACATGAATTTATTGATGAACATTGGAAAAAAATATGTGACAACTTTTCTGAACTAAGATTGTTGGAAACAGAAACTGTCATCTCTGGGTTGTGTGCTTTCAGACGCCCAGATTGAGGCATGTAGGGCTGCTCAGACTTTCTCTCAAACAGTCAGTTTATCCATTTTTAGTAACTGGCTCCTGAAACTCTTACTGTTTCATGACATCATTCTCCCTCTCAGCCAATCAGCTAATGAGAGAATCTTGAGTTTTCCATGGAGATGAGTAAACATACTTTTTTCAGTGTCTAGTATATTTGATCCTGTGCACATGTGACTTGTTCTTGTGACACCCAGACAGCCTTTATCTCATCCCTTATTCAGATCCCACACTTTTACTCCTGTATACCTTTGTGAAAAATGTCAGGTAGGAAATGAAACTTTAATGTTTATTTAATTGGACAGCTTCCTAAGCAGGGAATCTTCAAAGTGATGTGGGATTAAGGAGAATGTACTAAAATGGCAAGGTGGACTTCTTGGTTCTGAAATTTCCCACGTTGTGACTTTGAACTAGCCAGTTATGTGTGTACTCACTAAATCTGCCTTCACATTCTTATTGATATAATAGGCTGGAAAGGCCTATGGTCCCTGGTGTATTGAGTCTTTAAGAGCAGGAAAAAGTGAAGCAAAAAAGACCATTCCTGGGACTGGTTTGACTGAAACAGAGAAAAATAGGTGAGAGTAAAAGAAGAACTGAGGGGCAATAAACTTTTACTGCTGGTGCTATTCCACATTAATGTTCTCAGCCCTCTATGACAGGATTGCCTTGGCTTACATGACCAGATCAGCATCTCTGTCCTACACAGTGGTCAGTGAGCAATTCTCATGGTTTTGGGGTTTAAAGTTAAAACTGGGCATTCAGGATAAAGAAATGCATCCTTCTTATATGCCTAGGACATAAGAACAGCTGTGTGTCCTGCCGTGGTCCTCTAGACAATCCATCTAAATTTATTTTAATGCTAGGACTGCTCCTTCAGAGGTACCACCTGAGCTCATGGGATGTGAGGTAGCTGGGTAACCACTAGTTCATAACTATGATTCTCTGCTACATAATGAGTTCCTGGAAAGCATGCCTTACACAGTCAAACTCTATCCTCCTTTTGCAGAATATTTTCTCCATGTTAAAAGCCATTGTAAAAGTTGTCAAATTTTTTTTTTTGCTTATGTTGGAATTTGATATACATTACACTCCTTTTCCTATGCTCCCAAGTTTAAATTCGTACCGTTTCACACTATCTTTTTTTCTTTAAAATACTTCAGTTTTAGTATGTGGTGTTCATATACTCATTGGAACATGATCAGAGTCTCAGTTCCAAATCCCTAAAAGAAAAATGAAATCATCCTTACTGCATCTTTCTACCACCCCCAAGAAGTCATTAATCCTGAAGAGCTCTATACTTCATCACCTTGATCACAGTTTGTCTTATGTGTTTATTTATTATGATTTGTTCATTTGTATTCCTATGATGCCTCCACCCTCTTCTCTGTCCATTCTGATCCACCCTACTTATTCTACCCCTATGCCCTTTTTCTATATACTTGATTGGGTAGATCCTCCTCTTGCTTCTGTCTGACCCTAGATTATCAGTACTCATCAATGCTACCTGCATCATCTTCCTCTGCAGCCAGATTCTCAGGACATTTTTTTCCTTTGATCTTCAATTCCTGGTAGTTATGACAATCTTTCTGCCTTCTCTCCTGCAGTTTTCCAAGATCTCTAAGGGGAGGGAGGATTTTATGGGGAAAACCCATTTAGAGATGTGTGTTTAAAGTTCTTTCTCTGCATAATATTGGTCTGTGGTTTCTTCATGCATCCAATTTGGTACAGAAGGAAGCAAATCTGTGAATCCAAGAACATGGCACTGAACTATCAGTTGATTGCAGAGACCAACATATATTTAATAACAACAGCCTGGGTTGCTTGAAAATTTCTGGAGGATGCCATGCACCTACAATTTAATTAACTGCCAGATAATCCCCCTAGCAGAACACTGGTTGGTTCACAATATATTGCCTAGTGGAACTTTGCCCCCAACAATTAGGAGACCTCCTAATGTGTGAATACATACCATGTATGTCTTTCTGCATGTTAGTTACTTCACCCATGATGATTTCTCCTGGTTCCATCCTTTTGCTTAAAAATGCCATATGTCATTTTCTTAGCTGAATAATACTCCCTTACAGAAATATTCCACATTTTCCCCAAAGGAGATTGTCGGTCCTGTTCTTTAGTCCTTTGAAATTTCTGGGAATTTAATCATTTTATTGAATGTCAGACTATTAGGATAACTATGTACTTTTAGCCTAGAAGTCCCTCTATCTTTTTAGACTTCCTGATGATTTGAATTACAGTGTCTGCTTGAAGTTCATCTGTTTACATGTTGAGTCACCAGTGAGGAAATGTCTGGCAAAGTTTAGGAGGTATGACCTTGTTAGATAATATAATTCCTATTGGATTATATTATATGAGGGGGTTCTTTGAGGTTGATAAGCCAATGAAATTGAGCAGACAGAATTGGGTTTCTATCTCTCAGTCTGTTCCTATATATCATTGTTTCTGTTCTTCTTGGTCTCTCTATATCTGAATCTGTCTCTCTAGCTATTTCTCTCTGTGTCTCTCTGCTTGCCACTTGTGGTTCAGTATGAAAAGTATTAGTTTGCTGAAGGACTACATCAAGATGACTACTTGCTGATGTGACATCCTGTATGATCTCTGTAAAAATATCATGTTGTCATTTTTTTTAGTTGAATAATACTCCATTATGTACATATTCCACATTTTCCCCAAAGGAGATTGTCTATCCTGTACTTTAGTCCTTGTAAGATGCTGGGACTTTAATCATTGTGTTGAAAGAGGAAATATCAGGATAACTGTGTTCTTTTTACCTAGATATACCTCTAACTTCTTCTAGTTCCTGTTTATTTGAATTTCAGAATCCATTTGAAGCTCATCTATATACATGTTTAGTCCCCAGTGAGGAAATGTCTGGGAAGGTTTAGGATAATAGATAGCCTTGTTAGATAATAGCATTCCATTTATTTCCCTAATTTCTTTCTCAGCTCATTTGTATTTTGTATAAAGCAGGGCTACTGATTATTTCTGTGTTTATTTTTTATCCAGACACTTTGCTGAAGGAAATTATTAGCTGTAGGCCTTCCCTGATAGATTTTTGGTTTTACGCAGTTATACTATCACATCATTTGCAAATGGTGATATTTTTGTTTTTATTTCTTCCTTTCCAAATTGTATCCCCTTGATTTCCTTCAGTTGTCTTATTGCCCTAGCAAGAAATTTCAGAACTATGTTGAAGAAACATGGACTGAGTGGACAGCTTTACCTTGTCCCTGATTAATGTAGAATTGCTTTAAGTTTCCCTTAGTTTATTTTGATGTTTGCTGTAGGCTTGCTCTATGTTCATTTACTATATTTAGATAAGTGCCTTGTATCCCTGATCTCTCCTATGTGTTAAACATTAATGGATATTGGACTGTGCCACATGCTTTTTCAGCATTGAAGGAGAAGGAGATTATCATGTGTTTTTTTTTTTTTCTCTTCAGTTTGTTAATATGGTGGATCACATTGATGGATATCCATATACTGAGCATACTAGAGGTGAAGCCTACTTGGTCACAGTTGATATCTTTGATGTGTTCTTGTATTAGGTCAAAGACATAAAGTATCTTGGTGTGATCCTAACCAAGCAAGTCAAAGAATATATGAAAAAAAAAAAACTGAAGTCTCTGAAAAAAGAATTAGAAGAAGATATCAGAAGTTGGACAGATGTGCCATGGTCATTGGCTTGGCAGGCTTAACATTGTAAAAATGACCATCTTACCAAAAACAATCTACAGATTCAATGCAATTCCCATCAAATTACCAAAACAATTCTGTACAGACCATGAAAGAAAAAATTCTCAACATCATATTGAAAAACAAGAAACCAAGAATTGCTAAAACAAAGTTCTACATTAAAGGTCTTCTAGAGGTAGCTCCATCCCTGATTTCAAGCTGTATTATAGAGCAACAGTAGTAAAAACTGCATGATACTGTCATAGAAACAAAATGGTTGATCAATGGCACCAAATAAAAGACCCATAAATAAACCCACACACTTGTGGATACCTTATTTTTGACAAAGATTCCAAAACCAAATAAAGAAAAAAAGACAGCATCTTCAGCAAATAGTGCTGGCCTAACTGGATGTCTACATGTAGAAAAATTCAAATAGATACATACTTATCACCCTGCACAAAACTAAAGTCCAAATGGATCAAAGACCTCAACATAAAACCAGACACATTAAATCGGTTAGAAGAAAAAGTGGGGAAGAGCATTGAACACATTGGCACAGGAGACAACTTCCTGAACAGAACACCAACTGCACAGGTTCCAAGAGCAACAATTAGTAAATGGGACCTCATGAAACTGAAAACTTCTGTAAAGCAAAAGACACTGTCATCAAAAGAAAACAAATACCTACAGATTGGGAAAGACTCTTCATCAACCTTGTATGTGACAGAGGGCTAACATCCAGTATATATAAAGAACTAAAGAAGTTGAAAAGCATCAAAACAAGTAATCCAATCAAAATATGGGCAACCTAGCTAAACAAGGAATTCTCGATAGAGGAATATCAGAATATCAAATCGCAAAGAAACACTGAAATAAACTTTCAACTTTATTAGCCATCAAGAAAATGCAAATTAAAACAACCCTGAGATTTCACCTTACACCTAGCAGAATTGCCAAGTTCAAAAACTCAAGTGATAAGACATACTGGAGAGGTTGTGGAGAAACGAAACCCTCTTCCACTGCAGGTGGGAATGTAAACTTGTACAGCCATTCTGGAAATCAATCTGGTGCTTCCTCAGATAACTAGGAATAGCGACTCCTCAAGATCCAGCTATAATACTCCTAGGCATATATACAAAAGTGGCTCAAGTACACAATAATGACATATGAACACCTATGTTTGTAGCAGCTTTATTTGTAACATCCAGAAACTGGGAAACAACCCAGATTCCCCCCAACTGAAGAATGGATACAGAAATTGTGGTATATCTACTCAATGAAATATTACTCAGCAATAGAAAACAAGGAAATCATGAAATATGCAGGTAAATGGTGGGAACTGGAAAAGAGCTATCCTAGAATGATAAAGACACACACAGTATATGCTCACC
Organism: Meriones unguiculatus; assembly: GCF_030254825.1. Classification (NCBI taxonomy): domain Eukaryota; kingdom Metazoa; phylum Chordata; class Mammalia; order Rodentia; family Muridae; genus Meriones; species Meriones unguiculatus. The sequence goes on from NW_026843709.1 coordinate 19,370,899, forward strand.
CATATAAACATTTAATATAGGATAAACATACTAAATCTGTACAATAAGAGGTAGGACTCTGGCTAACATGCTCTATCCCCATCCCAAAAGAAAAAGAGTATGGACATCAGAAGAAGGAGAAAACAAGGAACAAGTTAGGAGCCTACCACAGAGGGCCTCTGTAAGGCTCTGCCATGCAAACTATCAAAGCAGATGCTGAGATTTTTGTCCCAGGGTTGGGCAGAGTGCATGGAATCTAATGAAAGAATTGGGAAATAGTAAGATCTGGAGAGTACAAGAGCTCCACAATCAACAGAACCAAAAAAATCTGAGCACAGGTTTCTTTCCAGAGACTCATACTCCAACCAAGTACTATGCATTAGATAACCTAGAACTCCTGCACAGATATAGCCTATGGCATTTCATTCCCATTGGGCTCCATAGTAATGGGAAGAGGGACTGCCTCTGACATGAACTGATTGGCCTGCTCTTTGTAAACCACACTTTGATCTTAGAGAAGCCTTAACAGTCCACAGAGGAAGACAATGCAGCCACTCCTGATGAGTTGTGATAGAGTAAAATCAGAAGGAAGAAGAAGTCCTCCCCTATCAGTGGACTTGAGGAGGGACATGAGTGGACAAATTGGAGTAATGGTGGGATTGGGAGGGGAAGAGGGAGGAATTTATGGAGAGCTTCAAAGTGAATAGAGTATAACTAATAAAAATTAAAATAATATTTTAAAATATAATTCCTTTTGGTGTTATATTATAAGAGGGTGTGCTAGGAGGCTGATATGCAAATGATAGTTAACAGACAGAATGGAGTCTCCATATCTCTGTCTCTATTAATTTATATCTTTGTTTCTGTAAGTTTCTGTCTTCATATTTCTGCATCTGCTTCTCTAGCTCTTTCTCTCTCTTGCTCTCTCTGTCCCATGCTCTCTTCCTGCTGCTTGTGGCTAAGTATGAAAAGCTTTCAAATCTGCTGTAGGACTACAAGAAGACTACTGCTTGCCAATATGACATCATGGATATTCTCTGTAAAAATATAAGTAAGGTCCCAATTAAACACTTAGTGTTCAAAGATTAGCCATTGTCAGGGAGCATTTTCACAGTAAGTAGTTCAATGACTGAGGACATATGTGCATTTAACAAATAATAATGGAATCTGTGATAATGTGAAACTGGTGACTTCATAAAAGACCACTTGAAAGACATATGTGACACTTTTCCTGAACTAAGAATCTTGGGCACAAAAGTGTCATCTCTGGGTTGTTGGCTTTCATCTGTCCAAATTGAGGGATATAGAGCTGTTCAGCCTTTCTTTCAAGCAAGCTGTTCACTTGGCCCTTTTTAATAACTGGCACCTGAAACTTACTGGCTTTCATCTGTTGCATGGTATCATTCTCCTTCTCAGCCAATCAGTACCTGAGAGAATTTTGGGGTTTCCATGGAGATGAGTAAACAAACATTCCTTAGTGTCCTGTATCTCTGATCCTGTACAAATGTGACTTTTTCTTGTGAAAACAAACAAGCCTTTATTTCATCCCTTTTTCCATATCTTACACCTTTAATCCTGTTTACCACTGTGACAATGTCAGGTAGGAAATGAAACTTTAATGTCTATTTAATTGTACAGCTTCCTAAGTAGGGAAGCTTCAAAGTCATGTGAGATTAATGGGAATGTATAGAATGACAAGGTGGTCTCCTACTGGGCTCTTGGATCTGAAAAATCCTAGGTTATAACTTTCAACTGAGCAGTTATTCATGTTCTCACTAAATGTACCTTCACATTCTTATTGATGTAATTGGCTAGCAGTGTCTAGGGTTCCTTGTGGTATTGAGAATTTAAGGGCAGGAAAAAAAGAAGGAAAGCAGACAGTTCCTGGGACTTGTGTGGCTGAAAGAGAGAAAGATTGCTGTATGTAAAAAGGAGAACTGAAGGGCAATAAACTATTTGACACCTGGGGTTGTTGCACACTATTTTTGGCAAACTGCTATGAACTGGGCTGCCTTGGCTGATCTGGCTGGTTTTTCTCAGTGGCCAGTGAGAAACCATACCGGTCCTGGGGTTTACAATTAAAACTGGTCATTTAGGACTGAGAAGTGGGTCCCTGTTATATGGCTAGTACATAAGAGCAGAAGTGTTTCTTGATTTCCTCCAGACAAACCATGTAAATGTAGTGTTAGTGCCATGAATGCCTGTTCAGAAGTGCCCACTGAGCTCATGGGGTCTGAGGTAGCTGGGTAAGCACTAGTTCATGGCTGGGATTCTCTGCTACATAATGAGTTCCTGGAAAGCATGCCTTTCAAAATCAAACTCTGCCTTCCTTAAGCCAAATGTTTTCACCATGTTAAAAGTCATTTCGAAAGTTGTCAACATATTATTTTTATTTATTATGTGGGAAATTCATATAATATACATTATACTCCTTTTCCATTGATGCCAGGTTTAAATTCCTACCCAGGAGTCACACTGACTATTTTTTTTTCTTTGAAATACATCAGTCCTAGTATGTGCTGTTCACATAATCATTGGAACATGATCAGAATCTCAGTGTCAAGTCCTCTAAAGAAAACTGAGTTCATCCTTGTCGCACATTGTCACCAACACCAAGAAGAAGTCATCTGACCTGAAGAGCTCTATACTTCATCACCTGTTCACAGTTTTTCTTATGTATTTATTTATTACAATTAGGTCACTTTGTATCTACTCTGCTGCCCCTTCCCTCTTCACCTTCCAGTCCTTCCTACACTCCTCCTTCTATCCCTATGGACTTTTTCTAGTTCCCTGATAGGGGACATCCTCCTACCCCTTCCATCTGACCCTAGTTTAGGAGTTCTCATCTAGGCTGGCTGCATTTTCTTCTTCTGTGGCCTGATTCTCAGGGCATTGTTCTTGTGTCCTCAATTCTCTCTAATTATGACCCTCTTTTTGCCTCCTCTATTGCAAACTTTCCAGAGCTCTGAGTGGAGGGGGAATTTCATAGAAAAACCCCATTTAGAGCTATGTGTCTCTCTCGCTGCATATCATATTCTGAGTGTCTGTATGCTATCCCATTTGATGCAGAGGAAGCATCACTTTGGATGCAAGAACATGACACTGATCTATCATTTGAGGGCAGAGAGCAACATATTTTTAACAACAACAGCCTGGTTTGCTTGAAAATTTCCATAGGATACCCTGGCCCAACAAATCAATTAACAGCTACTAAATCTCACTAGTGGAAGACTGGCTTGTTCAAAATAGATTGCCAATTGGAATTTTATCCTCCACAATTAGGCGACCTCCTAATATGTGAATGCATACCATATTTGTCTTTCTGCATGTTAGCTACTTCACCCAGGATGATTTTTCCTGGCTCCATCCTTATGTTTAAAAATATCATATGTCATTTTCTTACCTGAATAATACTCCCTTTTGGAAATATTCCACATTTTTCCCAAAGGAGATTGTCAGTTTATTCTTTAGTCCTTGGAATTTTCTGGGATTTTAATCATTGTATTGAATGACAGACTATCACGATAACTATGTCCTTTTAGCCTAGATGTCCCTCTATTCTCTTCCACTTTCTTGTGATTTGAATTGCAATGTCCCCTTCAGCTCATCTATTTACATGTTTAGTCCCAGTGAGGAAATGTCTGGGAGTATTAGGAGGTATGGCCTTGCTAGATAATATAATTCCTGTTGGAGTTATAATATAGGAGGGTGTGCTTTGAGGTTGATACGCCAATGGAATTTACCAGACAGAATGAAATCTCTGTCTCTCAGTCTCTTTCACTTTATATATTTGTTTCTTTAGGTCTTGGCCTCACAATCTAAATCTGTCTATCTAACTTCCTCTCTCATTTTCTTTCTATATACCTCTCTCTGCCTGAATCTTATGATACAGTATGAAAAGCTCTCAGTTCTCCTGAAGTACTACAACAAGATGACTGTTCACACTGGTATATAGATGAAATCTTTAAAAACATAAGTAAGATACCAATTAAACACTTTGTGTTCAAAGATTTGCCTTTCTCAGGGAGCATTTTCCCAGTAAGTATTTCACTGACTGAGGGCGTAACTGTGCTTCTAACAAATAATAATGAAATCTGTTGTAATGTGAAATTCATATGTCAAGGACATGTGACTTTATTAATGAACACTTGAAAAACCTATTCGACAATTTTCCTGAACTAAGAGTCTTGAACACAGGTACTGACATCTCTGGGTTATGCTTTGAGTTTTCCAGATTGAGGCATGTAGGGCTGCTCAGCCTTTCTCTCAAGCAAGCTGTCCACATGGCCCTTTTAATAACTGGCTCCTGAAAGTTTTACTGGCTTTCACCTTTTGCATGAGATCATTCTCCCTCTCACACATTCAGCACCTTGAGATAATCTTGAGGTTTCCATGGAGATGAGTTAACAAACTTTCCTCAGTGTTCAGTATCTCTGATCCTCTGCACCCATGACTTTTCTTTTGAATCCGAAAAAGTCTTATCTCATCCTTTTTATCCAAATTACACACCTTTACTCTTCTTTACCTCTGTAACAATATCAGATGGGAAATGAAAATTTAATGTTTATTTAATTGGACAGTTTCCTATGTAGGGAAATTTCAAAATTATGTGGGATTAAGGGGAATGTTCCAAATAACAAGGTCGACTACACTTGTGGATTTGTTTCTGAAACTTCCCAGGTTGTGACTTTGAACTAGCCAGTTACTTGCATACTCACTAAATGTACCTTCACATTCTTTTTTGTTTTTTTTTTTTTCCAATGCAGTTTATTCAGGAACCTTGACGAATCATCTGACACTGGGGAAAGCCAGCCCACAGCTTAAAGAGTCTCTGGGTAGCCAACCCAGGCGTGCCACGTGGGCAATGCAGATAGGTATTTTGTGAATACCCTGTTTGTAGGAGTTCAGTTCTTTAATTCTGCCCTATGTAACAAGGAGCCAGGTAACAAGAACACCCCAGTCTGCGGCCAGATAACATCAGACCCAGCATCAGGCTGATTTCCTCAATGCCTGCCATCCACCGGACTCCCTGAAAATAAAGACATTTAACTTAGCAAAGGGCATTTTTGTTGTGATTATTCCACTGTTTGGTCTCATATTACAAAAGGGAAGTCCAGCCATGCTTTCTATACAAATAAACATGCCCAAAGATAGTTCTTTTGAAATTACAAGATATCAAGTACATCTAGCTAACAATTTGTGCTTCGCTCACCAGTCTGTGACAATGTGGTGGAGGTTCTTTCTTTTTTTTTTTTTTTCAATGCAGTTTATTCAGGAACATTGAACAATCATCAGACCCTGGGGAAAGCCAGCCCACAGCTTAAATAGCCTCTGGGTAGCCAATCCCAGCATGCCACGTGGGCAATGCAGATAGTTCCACATACATGAAAGCAAGCCAGATCCTCGGCCTTAGCCAAATGTGGAGTTGTTCCTGACAGAGAGCACTCACCATCGGGAAGGTGGAAGGCGGAAACCAGCTCCATCTTTAAGGCACGGCATTACGCAGCTCTCTACAGTTCCCCGTTTTTGTTTTAGACACATCAGGCAAGAGTAGAGGTCTGATCACTGATATTAGAAACAAATTGGGACTTTGTACCGATGTTCATTTAGGTGTCATCCACCCAAAGAGCATCAGACCCATCCGATACCTTTTTCTCAGAGGTGGGTCCTGGGGCATCAAACCGCATGCAATCAGACATGCTCTTCTCTGGGTCCAAAGCGGCTGACCCTGAGTGCAGTGCTTAGCCTCGCAACCTGAGCGTAACATTTAGCTTTTTATGGTAGCCAACCATGCTTGGGGAGACTGTCCTGCTTCAATGGCTGTAAAGGCCTGAATGGTCATGGCTGCATTACGCTGTTGTGGGACTCTAATATTGCATATATACCACAGGCAAACCAAGGAGACCAACACCAGAAGGCCTGCTAATGCTCCCATGCCCACCCATTCCTTCAGATGATTCATGGCTGCAGCAGTCTATGATGATAATCCTGTGCCTAGTCCTGCGTCCACTCTACAATTTACTGTGACAATGGCCACTCTCAGCTGCCCCATCGTAGTATCGAATTCTCCAGTCCAATTACCTAAAATATAGCTCGAAAATTGTTTAGACAGATTTGCAGCACAGGAAAAATTCTCATATTGTATGCTAGTGACACAAAGTCCAGCCTACTTCCATTGACAGCCAAGTTGAGCGATTTGCCAGAGGGTATCAATTTGCTCCTGCACGAGGTCAATCCTCTGATTGAACACCATCAAGATTCCTTTTAGTTGAGCATTAATTCCTTTTTGTACAACTAAGGCATGAGCTACATTGGCTAAAAGATTATTCAGGGTCTGAGCAGTCTGCCCAGTATGACTCATGGCTAATGCCATGGTGGTAGCTCCAACAGCTGCCAATGAGATGGCAGTAACAATGGTGGCTGTAGTTCCAAGATCCCTTTCTGTCTGAAGAGAGTCATAGCATGAGGGGCATCAACGGGCACAGGCACCCAGCGAGGCATGCCAGTAACCAGGGCATACCTAAATTTACTAGCATTCCAGCATTGGGCAAAGAAGCAAGTATCATTACCACAATTACTTGGCTCTATTTGGCTAATAATGAATAAAAGTGGGGGATATAAAGAAACAGGTGTGGGTTTATAGGAAATATTATGAGAAGCCTTAACCCCCTCGTTGGAACATCCTGCATCAGTTCTAGAACTAGCAGTAGTGGTGTCCAAGGTCTGAGTAAGTTCAGGAGACCATTGCCCTCAGGGTGGAGACGTGCTCCATGCCAATTGACTAACTCTATGTTTTCCTCCACTTTTGAAAGTCCTTTAAGGTTCTTAAATTATTTTTTCCTTTTTTTAAAATTTTTCATCAATTACACTTTATTCATTCTGCATCCCCCCATAAGCCCCTCCCTCCTCCCATCTCAATCCACCCTCCCTCCTCCCTCTGCTTGCATGCCACTCCCCAAGTCCACTGATAGGGGAGGTTCTCCTCTCCTTTCTGATGTTAGTCCATCAGTTCACATCAAAAGTGGCTGCATTGTCCTCTACTATGGCCTAGTAAGGCTTCTCCCCTCCAGGGGGAGGTGGTCAAAGAGCAGGCCAATCAGATTATGTCAGAGGCAGTCCCTCTTCACATTACTATGTAACCCAATTGGACACTGAACTGCCCTGGGCTACATCTGTGCAGGGGTTCTGGGTTATCTCCATGAATAGTCCTTGGTTGAGTATCAGTCTCTGGGAAGTTCCCTGTGTTCAAATTTTCTTGTTCTGTTGCTCTAAGTTTTGCTGAAGGATGACATCCTTGATGGTCTCTATAAAAATATAAGCATAGCCGCAATTAAGTGCTTTTGTTCAAAGAATTCCCTTGTTCAGGGAACATTTTTACAGTAAGTATTTCATTGACTGAGGAGGTATTGTGTGTATTATCAAATATTAATCAAATCTGTGTTAAGCTGAAATTCACAGGTCAAATTGACATGTGACTTTTTAATGATCACTTGAAAGAAATATGTGACACTTTTCCTGAACTAAGAGTTTGGATACAGGATCTTTCATCTCTTGGTTGTGTGCTCTTAGCTGTCCAGATTAAGGCATGTGGTGCTGCTCAGCCTTTCACTCAAGGAGGCTGTCCACTTGGACCTTTTAATAACTGGCTCCTGAAAGTCTTACTTGCCTTCACCTGTTGCATGGCATCATTCTCCTTCTCAGCCAATCAGTACCTGAGAGACTCTTGAGTTTTCCATGGAGATGAGTAAAAAAAAAAAAACTTTTCTCAGTGTACAGTATCACTCATCTTTTGCAAATGAAACTTTTTCCTTTTTCTTGTGAAACCCAGCAAGCCTTTATCTCATCCCTTTATCCAGATCCCACACCTTTAGTCCTGTTTTCCTCTGTGACAATGTCAGATAGAATATGAAACTTCGATGTTTATTTAATTGTATAGCTTCCTAAGTAAGGAAACTACAAAATAATGTGAGATTAAGTGGAATGTACAGAATTACAAGGTGGTCTCTTCCCTTGGTCATGGATCTGAAATTTCTAGGTTGTGACTTTGAACTGAGCAGTTATTCATGTTCTCACTAAATATACCTTCACATTCTTATTGATATAATAGGCTAACATTGATATAATAGGCTAACAGGGACTAGGGTTACTTGGGGTATTGAGTCTTTTAGATCAGGGAAATAATTAAACCAGACAATTCCTCAGACTGGTTGGCTGAAACAAAGAAATTTCAGTGAGTGTAAAAGGAGAACTATGGGGCAGTAAACTCTATGAGAGTGGGTGCTGTTCCACACTAGTTTTGGCAACCTTCTATGAGCTGGGCTGCCTTAGGTGACCTGGCTGGATCAGCAGCTGTGTACTACTCACTGGTCAGTGAAAAATACTCCTGGTCCTGGGGTTTACAATTAAAACTGGGCACTTAGGACAGAGAAATGGGTCCTTGTTATATGGCTAGGACATAAGAGCAGAAGTGTTTCTTGATGTTGTCCTCCAGACAAACCATGTAAATGTAGTGTTAGTGCCATGACTGCTTGTTCAGAAGTGCCCACTGAGCTCATGGAGTCTGAGGTGGCTGGGTAAGCACTAGTTCATGGCTAGGATTCTCTGCTACAAAATGAGTTCCTGGAAAGCATGCCATTCAAAATCAAAATGTGCCCATATTAAGTGGAATCCCTTCACCATGTTAAAAGTCATTTTAAAAGTTGTCAACATATTATTTTTATCGATTATGTGGGAAATTCATATAATATACATTAAACTCCTTTTTCATTGATCCCAAGTTCAAATTCCTATCCAGGAGTCACACTAATTTTTTTTTCTTTAAAATACATCAATTGAAATATGTGTTATTCATATACTCATTGGAACAAAATCAGAGTCTCAGTGCCAATTCCTTTAAAGAAAACTAAATTCATCATTGCAACATTCTGTCACCAACACCAAGAAGAAGCCATCAGTTCTGAAGAGCTCTGTATCTCACCACTTTGTTCACAGATTTTTTCATGTATTTATTTATTATGATTTGGTCACCTTGTATCTCCACTCCTGCCCCCTCTCTTTTCTCTTTCCAGTGCCACCCACTCAACTTTCTCTATCCCTATTCTCTTTTTCTAGTTCTCTGATAGGGAAGGTCCTCTTCATCCTTCTATCTGACACTAGCTTATCAGGTCTCACCAATTGTGGTTGTATCATCTTCTTCTTCAGCTTGATTCACAGGGCATTATTGTTCTCCTTGTCTCCTCAATTCCCTCTACTTATGACTAGCTTCCTGCCTCCTCTCCTGCAGTGTTAGCAGAGAACTGAGGGAAGGTAGACTTTTATAGGGAAATCCCACTTAATGCTGGGTATGTTAAGGCCGCTCTCTGCATAATATCCGACTGTGGGTCTCTGTATGCAATCCCATTTGTTTCAGAACCAGGCATCTTTGTAGATCCAATAAATGGAACTGATCTATTAGTTGAGGATGGAGAGCAACATATTTTAATAACAACAGCCTGTGTTGCTTGGCCATTTCAATAGGATACACTGGCCCAAAAGCTCAATTAACTGCCATCCTATCCCCTTAGTAGAACACTGGTTTGGTCATAGTAGATGGCCTATTGGTACTTAAACTCCACTATTAGGAGACCTCCTAATAAGTGAATACACAACATATTTGTATTTCTGCATTATAGTTACTTCTCCCAGGATGATATTTCCTGGTTTCATCCATTTGCTGGAAAATATCACAATGTCATTTTCTTAGCTGAAAAATACTCCATTATGGAAATATTCCATGTTTTCCCCAAAGGAGATTTCCAATCCTGTTCTTTTGTCTTTGGAAGTTGTGGTAATGACAAACACTCAGGATAACAATGTTCTTTTAGCCTAGAATTCCTTCCATCATTTTCTACTTCCTGGTGATTTGCATTGCAATGTGCCCTCAAAGCCCATCTATTTACATGTGGAGTCCCCAGAGAGGAAATGTCTCGTCAGGGTTAGCAGGTTTGGCCTTCTTAGATAATATAATTCCTTTTATTTTCCTCATTTCTTTCTCAGCCCTTTGGTCTTTTGTATACAAGAGAGCTACTGATTTTTTTTAATTAATTTTGTTTCCAAGCACTTTGCTGAAGGTGTTTATCAATGGTAGGAGTTCCTTTGGAGAATTTTTGGGGTCATTCAGGTATACTATCATGATTTCTCCAATACTATGAACATGAATGGATGTTGGATTTTGTCCAATGCTTTTTCAGCATCTAAAGAGATTATCATGTGGATTTTTTTCTTTCATTTTTTTAATATAGTGTATCACATTGATGGATTTCCTTATATTGAAACTCCCCTGTGTACCTGGGATGAAGCCTACTTTGTCATAGTGGATGATATCATTGATGTGTTCTTGGTTTTGGTCAGAGACATAAAGTACCTTGGTGTGACCCTAACCAAGCAAGTCAAAGATTGTATGAAAAAAATTTCAAGTCTCAGAAGAAAGAATTATAAGAATATATCAGAAGATGGAAAGATTTCCCATCCTCATGACTTGACTGTTGGTTTCTGTATGCAATCCAATTTGATGCAGAAGGAAGCATCTCTGTGGATAGAAGAACATGGCAATGATCAATCAGTTTAGGGCAGACAGCAACATATTTTAATAACAATAGCATAGCTTGCTTAAAATTTTCTGTAGAATACCCATGCCCAACAGCTCAATTCACTGCCATCCAGTCCCCCTTATAGAAAACGGTTTTGGTCACAATTAGATGGCCTATTGGAACTTTTTGCCAAACTATTAGGAGTCCTCCTAATGTGTGAATACATATCATATTTGTCTGTCTGCATTTTAGTTACTTCACCCAGCATGATTTTCCCTGGTTCCATCCATTTGCCTGAAAATACCATGATATCATTTTATTAGCTGAATAATACTCCATTATGGAAATATTCTACATTTTCCCCAAAGGAGATTATCAATTCTGTTCTTTAGAACACAGAACTTGAAATATGCTGGGACTTTACTAGTTATATTGAACAACAAAATATATTTTGTTAACTATATTAACAGGATAACTATATTTTTTTAGCCTATGTGTCCCTCTGTCTTCTTCCACTTCCTGGTGATTTGAATTGCAATGTCTCCTTGAATCTCCTTCTCTCTCTCTGTCTCTCTCAGTCTCCCTCTTCTGCCTGCTGATTATCATTCAGTATGAAATGCTCTCGATTCTGCTGAAAGTCTACAACAAGTTATCTGCTTGCTGAAGTGACATCATGGATAGTCTCTGAAAAATTATAAGCATTTTTCCAAAAAGTTGCCTTGGTCATGAGGGTATTCTCAGTAAGTAATTCACTGACTGAAGACATATCTCTACATTTAAGAAATAACAATGGGATCTGTGATGGTATGAAAATCACATGTCAAGGACAGAGAACTTTACTAATGAACAATTGAAAGAAATATGTGACAGATTAACTGAACTAAATTGGACACAGGAACTGTCCTCTCTCAGTTGTGTGCTTTCAGCTGCCAAGATTGAGGCATATAGGGCTGCTCAGCCTTTCTCTCAAGCATGCTGTCCAGTTGGATTTTTAATAACTGTCTCCTCAAACTCTTACTGGCTTTCACTTGTTTCATGACATCATTCTTCCTCTCAGCCAGTCATCCTCTAACCATTGTGATATCATAATAGCATTGGGATATCATGATGAATTTTCATGTCATGATGCCATTGTGAATTCATAAAAACATTGTGATGTCATCATAGCATTGGATGTTGTAATATCATTTTGAAGTCTTACTGTCGTGAAGTCATAACAGCTTTTTGATCTCAAAATTCCATTTTGATATCATAACACAACCATGTCGATATACAATTTATAAATCATAAAAGCATTGTGATGTCATAATAACATTGTGAAATAATAACTCCAATGGGATGCCATACCATTGTGATTTCATAATACTATTTAGATGTCATAACACATTTGTGATGTTGTAATAGCATTGTGATTTCATATCTTTGTATTCTTGAATACCATTGAGATATTGTAATAGCATTGTGATGTCATAATAGCATTGTGATATCATAAAAGCATTGTAATGGCATAATATCATTGTGATTGTCAAATTTCTTTTGTGGTGTCATAAAACAATCATGTTGTAATAGCATTTTGATGTCAAATAGCATTGAGATATCATGATCATTTTGATGTCATGCCATTCTCATAGAATAATTGCATTGTGATGTCATGAGAGCATTAGAATGTCATAATACCATTTTGATATCATCATAGCATTGTGAACTCATAAAGTTGTGAAGTCATAATAATATTTTGATGTCAAAAGTCCATTTTGATGTCATAGCACAATCTTGATGTAATACAATTTTATTAATAACATGGTGATGTCATAATATCATTGTGAAGTCATAATAACCATTGTGATGTCCACATAGCATTTTGTTGTTATATAATTGTGATGTCATAATAGCCTTGTGATGCTATATCTTTGATATGTCATCATAGCATTATTATATCATAATACCATTGTGATTTCATAATACCATTATGAAGTCATCATAGTATTAGAAGGTCCTAATCCCAGTATGATGTCATAAAATTGTGATGTCATTATAGCATTGTGAAGTCATAATACCATGGTGAAGTCATAATGGCACTGTGTTGTCACAATACCATTGTAAAGTCATAATACTATTATAATGTCATAATATCATTTAGGTGTTCTATCATGGTGATATAAAGAATGTATTGATATGACATAAGACCATTGTGAAATTATACCTTTTTAATGTCATAAAAACATTTTGAGGGGGGAGAGGCAAGATGGCAGCGCTGGGAGGACTCTCATTCTGAGCAGCAGCAGCAGGATCAGCACAGTGACCAGTAATCAGAACTCGTGACCATAAAACACAGTCATTGTGTTTCGCAGGTGAGAGGATACCCCACGGTGGGGATTCAATCAGCTTTTAACTCACCCAGCTAAACCACGGAAGAGATCCCGGTTCCGCCAGATGCTTGGCTGCAAGCTGCCGGCCACCAGGCCCAGCCCCAGCCCAGAGCCACAAGCCAGTGTCTCTGGTCACGGTCCCACACTGAATCGTGGCACCACACTATCAGAGACTGGAATTTTCAGTTGAGAGATAACCCCAGGGTACAGGAAACGACTGGGACCGGCCTTAGGTCACCCAGACATCCCCTGGAAAAGACTCGGGTTCCACGGGCACCCAAGGAGCCAGCCCAGAGCCAGAGCCGGGGACCCAGGTTCAGGCTCTGAGCCCTGCCTGCCTGCGCACCTGACTTGCTGCCTGAGATAGAACTGTGGGCACCAGGGCACCAGCGAATAAGTTTCACTGTCTGGGGCAAACACACAGGGAGGGAAATGGATGGTCTGATCTCAGAGCACTCAGCCGACACCCCCAGCCTGAAAAGGTCCCCGGAAAATTACCCAGCTTAGGGAGGCACCCAGGCTCCCAAAGGCTGCAAAGGCAGACACAGGCAGTTTCTGCACACCAGACAGCTGGCAGAGACTGGGCCGCCAGCACTCAGCTGTGCTCCAGACACAGGCACAAACAGTTGCTGCGCGACTGATGTCCAACTGGGTCACAGCAGCTGATCATTAAATTTACAACAAGAAACTCAGAAACAGAGCAGCTGCACTCAGGACTTCCCTGGGTGAGAGGAGGACCCTCTTGAGACAGCTCATTCAAGCACCCTAATGGTTCACTTAAAAACCTTAGAAAAAGAAGAAGCAGACACAGCAAGAAGGACTTGATGGCTGGATATAATCAAACTCAGGGCTGAAATCAATCAATTGGAAACAAATAAAACAATTCAAAGAATCAATGAAACCAAGAGCTGGTTCTTTGAGAAAATCAACAAGAACGACAAACCCTTAGCCAAGCTAACTAAAAGGCAGAGAGACACTACCCAAATCAACAAAATCAGAAATGAAAAGGGGGATATAACTACAGACACGGAGGAAATCCAAACTATCATTAGGACTTACTTCAAAAGTCTATATGCCACCAAATTTGAAAATCTAAATGAAATGGACAATTTTCTTGATCGATTTGACTTACCAAAGCTGAACCAGGACCAGGTAAATCAAATAAATAGACCTATATCCCCCAAAGAAATAGAAGCGGTCATCAAAAGTCTCCCATCCAAAAAAAGCCCAGGACCAGATGGCTTCAGCGCAGAATTCTACCAGACCTTCAAAGAAGAGCTAATACCAATTCTCTTCAAACTATTCCAAAAAATAGAAACTGAAGGAACATTACCAAACTCATTCTATGAAGCCACAGTCACCTTGGTACCTATACATCACAAAGACCTAAACAAGGAAAGAGAATTTCCGGCCAATCTCCCTTATGAACATTGATGCAAAAATACTTAATAAAAGACTTGCAAACCGAATCCAAGAACACATCAAAGATATTATCCATTATGACCAAGTAGGTTTCATCCCAGGTATGCAGGGGTGGTTCAATATACTGAAATCCATCAATGTGATCCACCATATTAACAAATTGAAAGAAAAAACCACATGATCATCTCCCTAGATGCTGAAAAAGCATTTGACAAAATCCAACATCCATTCATATTCAAAGTATTGGAGAGATCAGGGATAAAGGCACATATCTAAACATAGTAAAGGCGATATACAGCAAGCCTATAGCCAACATCAAACTGAACAGAGAGAAACTTAAAGCAATCCCACTGAAATCAGGGACAAAACAAGGCTGCCCACTCTCTCCATATCTCTTCAACATAGTGCTGGAAGTCCTTGCTAGAGCAAAAAGACAGTTGAAAGAGATCAAGGGGATAGAATTTGGAAAGGAAGAAGTCAAATTATCACTATTTGCAGATGATATGATAGTATAGGTGAGTGACCCCAAAAACTCTACCAGGGAACTCCTACAGCTGATAAACACCTTCAGCAAAGGGGCCGGATACAAAATTAACTAAAAAAAAAAAACAGTAGCCCTCCTGTAGACAAAAGACAAAAGGGCTGAGAAAGAAATTAGGAAAACAATACCCTTCACAATAGCCGCAAATGATATAAGGTACCTCGGAGTAACCCTAACCAAGGAAGTCAAAGACGTGTATGAAAAAAATTTCAAATCTCTGAAGAAAGAATTAGAAGAAGATATGAGAAGATGGAAAGATCTCCCATGCTCAAGGCTTGGCAAGATTAACATAGTAAAAATGGCCATCTTACCAAAAGCAATCTACAGATTCAATGCAATGCCCATCAAATTACCAACACAATTCTTTACAGACCTGGAAAGAAAAATTCTCAACTTCATATGGAATAACAAGAAACCCAGAATTGCTAAAACAATCCTCTACAATAAAAGATCTTCTGGAGGTATCTTCATCCCTGATCTTAAGTTGTACTATAGAGCAACAGTTTTAAAAACTGCATGGTACTGGCATAGAAACAGAATGGTGGATCAATGGAACCGAACAGAGGACCCAGAACTAAACCCACACAATTATGGACACCTGATCTTTGACAAAGACGCCAAAACCATTCAATGGAAAAAAGATAGCATCTTCAACAAATGGTGCTGGTCCAACTGGATGTCTACATGTAAAAAAATGCAAATTGATCCATACTTATCACCCTGCACAAAACTGAAGTCTAAGTGGATCAAAGACCTCAACATAAAACAAGTCACATTAAATCGGCTTGAAAAAAAAAGTGGGTAATACCCTAGAACTCATTGGTACAGGAGAAAACTTCCTGAACAGAACACCAAAAGCAGAGGCTCTAAGAGCAACAATCAATAAATGGACCTCATGAAACTGAAAAGCTTCTGTAAAGCAAAGGACACCATCATCAAAACAAAGCGACCGCATACAGATTGGGAAAGAATCTTCACCAACCCTTTATCTGACAGAGGACTCATATCCAGCATATATAAAGAACTAAAGAAGCTGAAAAGCAGCAAACCAAGTAATCCACTTAAAAAATGGGGAACAGAGCTAAACAGAGAATTTTCTGTAGAGGAATACCGAATGGCAGAGAAGCACTTAAAGAAATGCTCAACCTCACTAGCCATTAGGGAAATGCAAATCAAAACAACCCTGAAATTTCACCTTACACCCATGAGAATGGCCAAGATCAAAAACTCAAGTGACAACACATGTTGGAGAGGTTGTGGAGAAAGGGGAACACTTCTCCACTGCTGCTGGAAATGTAAACTTGTACAACCACTCTAGAAATCAATCTGGTGCTTTCTCAGACAACTAGGAATAGCGCTTCCTCAAGATCCAGCCATACCACTACTGGGCATATATCCAAAAGAGGCTCAAGTACACAAAAAGAACATTTGCTCAACCCTGTTTGTAGCAGCTTTATTTGTAATAGCCAGAAGCTGGAAACAACCCAGATGCCCCTCAACTGAAGAATGGATGCAGAAATTGTGGTATATCTACAAAATTGAATATTACTCAGCAATGAAAAAATAAAGAAATCATGAAATTTGAAGGTAAATGGTGGGATCTGGAAAGCATCATCCTGAGTGAGTTGTCCCAGAAGCAAAAAGACACACATGGCATATACTCACTCATATAGACATACAACATAGGACAAACCCACTAAAACCTGTGCATCTAAAGAAACTAAGCAAGAGAGAGGACCCTAACAAAATGTCCAATCCCCATCCGGAAAGGCAAAGAGGATGGACATCAGAAGAAGAAGAAAACAGGAAACAACCTAGAAACCTACCAAAGAGGGCCTCTGAAAGCCTCTGCCCTACCGACTATCAAAGCAGATGCTGAGCCTGATGGGCAACTGCTGGGCAGAGTGAAGGGAATTTTATGTAAGAACTAGGAAATAGTAAGAGCTGGAGAGGACAGGGTCTCCACAAGGAGAGCAACAGAACAAGAAAATTTGAACACAGGGATCTTCCCAGAGACTCATAATCCAACCAAGGACTATTCAGAGAGATAACCCAGAACCCTTGCACTGATGTAGCCCAGGGCAGTTCAGTGTCCAATTGGGTCACATAGTAATGTGAAGAGGTACTGCCTCTGACATAATCTGATTGGCCTGCTCTTTGACCACCTCCCCCTGGAGGGGAGAAGCCTTACTAGGCCATAGTAGAGGACAATACACCCACTTTTGATGTGAACTGATAGACTAAGATCAGAAAGGAGAGGAGAACCTCCCCTATCAGTGGACTTGGGGAGTGGCATGCAAGTAGAGGGAGGAGGGAGGGGCTTATGGGGGATGCAGAATGAATAAAGTGTAATTGATGAAAAATTAAAAAAAAAAGAAAAAAAATAATTTAAGAACCTTAAAGGACTTTTAAAAGTGGAGGAAAACTGGGAGTTAGTCAATTTACATGGAGCATGTCTCGCCCCTGGGGGCAATGGTGTCCTGAACCTACTCAGACCTTGGACTCCACCACTGCTAGTTCTAGAACTGATGCAGGATGTTCCAACGAGGGGGTTAAGGCTTCTCATAATATTTCCTATAAACCCACACCTGTTTGTTTATATCCCCCATTTTTATTCATTATTATCCAGATAGAGCCAAGTAATTGTGGTAATGATACTTGCTTTTTTGCCCAATGCTGGAATGCTAGTGAATTTAGGTATGCCCTAGTTACTCGCATGCCTCGCTGGGTGCCTGTGCCCGTTGATGCCCCTCACGCTATGACTCTCTTCAGACAGAAAATGGATCTTGGAACTACAGCCACCATTGTTACTGCCATCTCATTGGCAGCTGTTGTAGCTACCACCGCGGCATTAGCCATGAGTCTCACTGTGCAGACTGCTCAGACCCTGAATAATCTTTTAGCCAATGTAGCTCATGCCTTAGTTGTACAAAAAGGAATTAATGCTCAACTAAAAGGAAGCTTGATGGTGTTCAATCAGAGGATTGACCTCGTGCAGGAGCAAATTGATACCCTATAGCAAATCGCTCAAGTTGGCTGTCAATGGAAGTAGGCTGGACTTTGTGTCACTAGCATACAACATAAGAATTTCTCCTGTGTTGCAAATCTGTCTAAACAATTGTCTAGCTATATTTTAGGTAATTGGACTGGAGAATTCGATACTACGATGGAGCAGCTGAAAGTGGCCATTGTCACAGTAAATTCTACCAGAGTATACGCAGGACTAGCCACAGGATTATCATCATGGATTGCTGCAGCCATGAATCATCTCAAGGAATGGGCGGGCATGGGAGTGTTAGCAGGCCTTCTGGTGTTGGTCTCTTTGTTTTGCCTGTGGTAAAAATGCAAGATTAGAGTCTCACAACAGTGTGATGCAGCCATGATCATTCAGGCCTTTACAGCCATTGAAGCAGGACAGTCCCCAAGCATGGTTGGGTACCATAAAAAGCTAAAATGTTATGCTCAGGATGCGAGGCTAAGCACTGCACTCAGGGTCAGCAGCTTTCGACCCAGAGAAGAGCATGTCTGATTGCATGCGGGTTGATGCCCCAGGTCCCGCCTCTCAGAAAAAGGTATCGGATGGGTCTGATGTTCTTTGGGTGGATGACACCTATATGAACATAAGTACAAAGTCCCAATTTATTTCTAATATCAGAGATCAGACCTCTACTCTTGCCTGATGTATCTAAAACAAAAAGGGGGAACTGTAGAGAGCTGCGGAATGTTGCGCCTTAAAGATGGATCTGGTTTCCGCCTTCCACCTTCCCGATGGTGAGTGCTCTCTGTCACGAACAATTGCACATTTGGCTAAGGCTGAGGATCTGGCTTGCTTCCATGTATGTGGAACTATCTGCATTGTCCACATGGCATGCTGGGGTTGGCTACCCAGAGGCTATTTAAGCTGTGGGCTTGCTTTCCCCAGGGTCAGATGATTGTTCAAGGTTCCTGAATAAACTGCATTGAAAAAAAAAAGCATTTTGATGTCATAATAGCATTATGATGTCATAATACCATTGTGAAGCCATAACACCATGATGACGTTAGAATACCAATGTGATATCATGTCATTGGGAGGATATTATAGCATTGGGATGTCTTACCATTGTGATGTAATTATTACATTAGATGTCATAAGCACTGTGATATCATAATGTCATTTGGAAATTATAATATCATTGGAACATTATACTACTGTGCTGTTATAAAAACATTGTGATGTCATAATGCCTTGGGATTTCAGGACCCTTTTTTAGTTCATATTACCATTGTGAAGTCATAAAAGCACTTATATGTAATGACAACCTTGTTATGACATAATACCATTGAGATGTCATAATACTACATGTAATTTTATCAAAAAGATAACATAATACCATTGTGATGCCATAATAGCATTTTGTTGTCATAAAGCCATTCTGATATCATAGCACCATTGTGATGTTTTAATAGTGTGATGTAATAATAGCATTGAAATATAGTACATTGTGATGTCATAATAGCATTGTGATCTCATAATATCAGTTTGATGTCAAAATACCATCGTGATGTCATAATTGTCTTGGAATGTGATACTCCTTTGATGTCATAATAGCATTTTGATGTCGTCATAATACCATCCTGATAACATAAGATTGTGATGTCATAATCACATTTTAAGGTTATAATGCCATTGTGATTTCATACCACAATCATTTAAAAATAGTTTTTTGAAATTCCTAATTCCATTGTGATATCATGACCCCATTGTTATATCACAAAATTTTGTGATGCAATAAAAGCTGTGAGATGTCATGACTCCAATGTTTTGAATTAATACAACTGAATTGTCATAGTAAAATTTTGATGTCATAATGCCATTGTGACTTAAAAATTCTATTGTGATTACATACCACAATCATGGTGAAATACCATTGTGATATCATAATAGCATTGTGTTGTATAATTGTGAAGACATAAGAGCATTGTAATGTCATAGTTCCATTGTGATGTCATAATACCATGTGACGTCATAAGAACACTTAGATGTCATTACACAATTGTGATGACATAAAGCCATTGAGATGTCATAATAAGGTTTTGATATCATATTACAATTGTGATGTCATAATAAAATTGAGATGTCATAATACCATGGTAATGTAATAAGAGCACTAAATGTCATGACACAATTGTGAGCACAAAACAATAGACATTTCATAATAAATTGTGATGTCATATTACAATTGTGATATCCTAATAGAATTGTGATGTCATAATACCATTGTAAAGTCAAAATACCATATTGATGTCATAATAGCATTTTATGGCATATTGTCTTTGTCATGTCATAATAGCATTGTGTTGTCATCATAGCACTGTGATGTTGTAATACCATTGTGAAGCAAATATCAACTGTGCTGTCATAATAATATTGTGATGTATCATTGTGAAGACATAAGAGCATTGTAATGTCATAATAGTATTGTGATGTTATAACATTGAGATATCATAATGCCATTCCGATATCATGACACAGAAGTTATGTCATAATACCATTTTAATATCATGATACCATGTGATGATATGATAGTATTTGGATTCATACTATAGCGATGTCATAATACCATTGTGATATCATATATACTATGATGTCATAGCACTGTGATGTCATAATAGCATTGAGATGTCAGACCATTGTGATGTCATAAAAGCCTCTTGAGGTCATAAAGCCATTGTAATATCATAATATCATTGTGATATTATAAAAGATTTGTGATGATGTAATACTATTTTTAGGTCATAATGCCATTGTTATGTCATTATGCCAATGTGATATCATACCACAATGATGTCGGAATTGATTTATAATGTCATAATACTATTGTGATGTCATAAAACTTTTGGATGTCATAATAGAATTGTGACATTCTAATACTATTGTGAAGTTATAATAGCATTGTGATGTCATAATATCATTGAAGTCATAAAACCATTCTGATATAATACCATTGGATGTCATAACATTATGCTGTCATAATAATATTGTGATGTCAAAATTTCATTGTGATGTCATATGACAATCATGTCTGAATAGAATTTTGTTGTCATAATAGCATTGTGATGTCATAATAGCATTGTGGTGTCATGACACTATTTTGATGTCAACATAGCATTGTGATATCAAAATTCCATTGTCATGTCAAAATAACATAATGATATCATAATAGCATTTTGATTTCAAAATTCCATTGAGATTTCATAATAGCATTTTGATATCAAAATTTCATTGTGATGTCATAATAGCATTTTGATATCAAAATTTCATTGTAATGTCATAATAGGTATTTCCACAATAGGCGGTCTTTTGCTCCTGTGTCAGTTTAAAAGTCTCTCTTAAAAAGACAGTAATTGATCTGGGAGTTTTTAAGTTTTGGTTGTTGGGGTTTTATTACTGAGAGCTTATTCCCCCCACCAAATTATGTTAAATTATGATGTAAAGGCTGTGGATACTTAAATTACTTGATGACTATTTATTGTACAGTTAGATTAGCTGGGTGCCATTTGTTAATAGCTATTAATATTTACTATTGAAATATCTTTTAGTCAAGCAGCAGTTATTTCTAACCCAGCTTTATACCCAGATTACAACACAGAAACTGAGATTTATTTAATTAACCTAGAGCACAATGCTGGGTAATAGTTATTCCATCCTAAACCTCCAAGACCACATAGATACCTACCCTTGATATTTCACTCATTATATGTGATTTTAGTCATATGTTAGGTGCAGTCCATCTCCTCACATGGTTCTAAGACCTCTCCTGATTCTCCACCTCTCCTTCCCTGCTTTCTTCCTCTTTCTCCCACTGTGGACCAAGATGTCCTACCCTTTCCTCTCCATTGCACAGCATTGTAGCTGGTTGTTTTATTGAAAATGTAGAGAACAAATGGTGGCATGTTTACACAAACTTGAGACAGGTGATATGTAGAATAATCATCATAGTGCAATTTCTGGATTGAAACCAGAGAGTGGGGGACAGAAATCAGCATTTGAATGAAAAAGGATAAATTGTATATATTCCAAAAGAAGGTTTTATCAACAATTTATTTACTTATTTTAAATATATATATATTATATATATATATATATATTATATACCATGTTCTGCCAGCATCCTGAAAAAGGACACCAGATCTCATTATAGATGGTTTTGAGCCACAGTGTAGTTGCTGGGAATTGAAGAACGATATCTGTAAGAGTAAACAATGCTCTTAACCTCTAAGATGCATCTCCAGCCTTGGTCCCAATATTCTTTAGTTCATATTCCTTAAATTTTCGGTGTTATAATATTGTGATGTCATAACTTTGAGATGTTATAATACCATGGTGAAATCATAATTCCTTTGGGATTTCATAATACTAATGTGATGTCATAATATCATTGTCATTTCCTAATATCAATGTGAAGCCATACTGTTGTGAAGTCATAATAACATTGTAATGCCATAATTCCATTGGGATGTCACAACAAAATCATGTCATAATAGCATTGTGATGTCCTCATAACATTGTGACATCATAATATTATTGGAAAGTCTTGACACAGTTTTGATATCATCATAGCATTGTGATATCATCATAGCATTGTGATGTCCTAATATCATTTTGAAGTCATACCATAGTGAAGTTGTAACATCATTGTGATGTCATAACATTATTTTGATGTCATAATAGCATTGTGATTCCTTTGTTAGGCCATAACACAATCATGTTTTGATATTATAATAGCATGGTAATGTCATAATATAATTGTGAAGTTGTAATACCTTGTGACGTCATAATAGCATTGTGAAGTCCTAACACATAATAGCATGCTATGTCATCATAACATTGAGATATCCTAATATTTATTATAAAGTCAAACACTTGTGAAGTCATAATAACTTAGTAATGTCATACCACAATCAAGTCTTAATACCAGTTATGTCTTAATAGCATAGGGATATCATGATTAATTTTGATGTCATAATGCCATTGTGATGTCACAATAGCATTGTGATATCATCATAGGGTTGTGATATCAATATCATTGTGAAGTCATAACACAATTGTGATGTCATAATAGCATTGTGATACCATCTTAGCATTGTTATGTCATAATACTTTTGTGATGTCATATTACCATTGTGATAGCATGATACTATTTTGAAGTCACAATAGCATGGAGATGTATAATACCATTGTGATGGCATAATAGTATTGTGAAGTCATATATCATTGTTGTGTCTTCATAGCATTGTGATTTCATCATAGCATTGTGATATCATAACATTGAGATGTCATCATAGCATTTAAATGTCACAATTTGTCAGACTCAACCAAGACTTGGTCAGCAAGTCCTACATAGTTCCTCCTTCACATGTATGTCTTTCAAATATTCTGGGCCAGAAGGCTGAAGATGATGCTCCAATGTTAAAGAGATAAGTTATGGGAGACTGTGTAGGCAACAAATTGTTTCTGTCAATTTTTTATTTTTTGGAAGCTGCTAACATACACTTCCTATTCACACTAGTAACTAATTTAATTCCTTCTCAATTCTCTGATGGGGTTGAATGCCAAATAGTTATACTGCCATAATTACACTTACGTTGTTTAGTAGTTAAGAAATATAGGTAAAACCAATGAGGATAAAAGTTAATTTAGGTATAGAACTCTAAACTTGTCAAGATATATAGGATAATTGGATACTTTCTCCTAAGTTTCTGAATACACATGGACTGGACATTACACATGTAGATTTTACCTAACAGTTTTCATAATTTTATAATTACTATTGTATTTAAAGAAAATGAGCCTTTTATTGGATTTAAAGAGGGAAATGTTGGTATAATGTTCTTTTGAAATGTATACACCTGACCCTTGTTCATTCAAATGCTGACTTCTCCCCCTTAGTCCCACTCTCTTGTTTCAATCCATGTATTGCTTTGTGATAAACAGGCCAAAATAAGACAACTAGCCACAATGTTGAGAAAGGAAAGAGGAGGAGCCTGAACACAGGAAATGAGTGGTAGGGAAAAAGGGCAAGTGCAAAGCTAGGAGAGCTGAGCTGGGAGGGGAACTAGAAACTACATGGAGAATGAACCAGACATAAGATTTCACAAAAAAGCAAGTAAAATGGGTATAACACGAATGTTAAGAAACTATGAGGGCTTGGAGGTTTAGGATAGAGTTTAGGCTAGCATTGTGTTCTAGGGTAACTAAATATAATCAGAATCTGTCTGGTGATTTTGTTATACAGCTCTATAGGATTAAGAGCAGCTTTACCATAGATATATCAAAAGTAAATATTAATCAAAACATACAAAAGTGATGTCATAAAATTGTGATGTCATAATAATACTGTTAATTCATAAAAGAATTGTAATGTGATAATACAATTTTGAAGTCATACAAGCATTATGATATCACAATAGCATTGTGAAATCATAATAGTTCGGAGACGTCATGACACCATTGTGTGATGTGATATCACTGTGATTTCATCATAGCATTGTTAAGGCACAATAAGATTTTTAGCATTGTAATGTCATAATTCCACTGTTATGTCATAGTCATACCAATGTGATTTCATCAAAGCATTGTGAGGTCATGATAGCATTGTGATGTCAAAATACAATTTTTATTTTACCATATTACTGTGATGTCCTAATAACATTGTGAAGCTATACTTTTGTGACACTTTAATAGAATTGTGGTGTCATAATAACATTGTGATGTCATATCATTGTGTTTTCATAATAGCTTTGAGATGTCATACCGTTTTGATGTAATTATATCATTGTAATGTCAACATACCTTATTGAATCAATAATTTCATTAGGATGTCATAATATCATGCTGATGAAATAATACCATTGTGATTTAATAATAGCCTTGTAATATATCATTGAGATGTCCTAATATCATTGTGAACTCAGACCATTGTGAAGTCATAATAGCTTTGTGACAGCATACTATCAGTGTGATGTCAAAATACCATTTTGATGCCACAATACCACTATGATGTCACAATAGCATTTTTCTATCATAATAATATTGTGATATCATAATATTGTGAAGCCTTAATAGTATTGTGATGTCATAGTACCATTGTGATGTCATCGTAGCATTGTGAAGTCATGATAGCATTGCGATATTACAGTAATATACTGATGTCATAATACCATTGTGATGTCACAATAGGATTGTGATGTTATATAATTGTGAAGTCATACACACATTGTGATGTCATAGTAGCATTGTGATTCCGTATCTTTACAATGTTGTAATAGCATTGTGATGTCATAGTACCATTGTGACATTATATTATTGTGAAACCAGAAAAACATTGTGATGTTATAACATTGTGATGTCAAAATAGCATTGAGGTGACATAACATCTTGATGTCATTATTGCATTTTGATGTCATAGTACCATTGTGATATTATATTATTGTGAAACCAGAAAAACATTGTGATGTTATAACATTGTGATGTCAAAATAGCATTGAGGTGACATAACATCTTGATGTCATTATTACATTTTGATGTCATAGTACCACTGTGATGTTATAATATTTGTGTGATGTTGTCAAAACAGCATTGTGATGTCATAATTCCATTGTGATATAATAATCATGTGATGTCAGGATAGGATTGGGATATCATAATTTCATTGATATGTTTTATTATTATTGTGAAGTTATAAGTCCACTTTGATATCAAACCATGTTATGTCCTAATAGCACTGTGAAGTTATAATAGCACTGAGATGTCATGACACAATTCAGGTGACATAACATCATTATGATGTCATAAAAATTGTGATGTCATATTAGCATTGTGATGACATAACATCTTTTTGATGTCATATCATTTTGTTTTAATAATAGCATTGAGATGTCTGTCAACAATTGTGAAGTCTGAATGGTATTATGATGTCATACCACAATCATGTTGTAATAGCATTAGGATACCATAATACTATTGTGATATCATAATAGCATTTTAATGTTATAATGCCTTTGTGATGTCAAAATTGCATTGTGATGTCATACCACAATCATGTGGTAATAGCATTTTGATGTCATACTATTGTGATGTCATAAAAGAACTGTGATGTCATAATATCATTATATCAAAATTCTATTTCCATTGTGATGTCATAATTGCACTGTGAAATACCTTTGTGAAGTTACAGCAATGTAATATCGTTAAATAATGGTTCTGTCATAATGGCATTTAGATGTTATATGAGTATTGTGAAGTCATAATACCGTTGTAAATAATAATATCTTTGTGATGTCATATGAGCAATGCGATGTTACAATAGTATTTTTCAAGTCATATTGCCACTGTGATGTCAAATGTTCCATTGTGATGTGACTCCACAATCACATCAGAATAACATTGTGATGCCATAATACAAGTGTGATTTCATACTATCATTTTGATGTCAAAATGCTATTATTAAAATAGCATTTTTAAGTCATATTCAAATTGTGATTTCAAAATTCCATTATGATGTCATAATGACAATGTGAATTAGAAATAAAATGGCGATGTTATAATACCATTGGGATATGACACCAATGTTATATCATAATACCATTGTGATGTCATAATAGCACTGAAATGTTATGACACCATTGTTGGTATAATGTTCTTTTAAAATGTATGTGCCTTATCCTTGTTAATTCAAATGCTGATTTCCCCACCCCTACCTCTCTGGTTTCAATTTCAATTTGGATATTGCATTGTGATACTCACTATAAGCATCCTGTCTCAACTCTTGTGTAAACAGAACACAAATAAAGCAACTAGATACAATGTTGTGCAATGCAAGGAGACAGAGGACAGGAAAGAGGGGAGGAGCTAGAGAACAGGAAAGGGTGAGAAGGAGGAGTTGCTCAGGGATAGCAGAGCGGGAGGAGAGCTTGGAGGACTTGGAGCATGAACCAGACCTAAGATTTCACAAAAAACAAGTATAATGTGGGAAATTAAATGTTAGGAAACTGAGGGCATGGAGGTTTAGGAGAGAGTAAATATTGCCCAGCATTGTGTTCTAGGTTAACTAAAAACCCAGACTCTGTGGGGTGATTTGGTTTTACAGCTGCTGAGGAATAACAGCAGCAATACCAGAAGTTAAACCCATAGTAAATATTAAGGGAAATGTTTACATAATGCTTTATTGACCTTAAATTTCTTTTTTTTTCCAGGAGATCTATCGAAGCAGGAACACGGTTTATTGAATAAAATGGTCCTTTTTATAGGTTTGTGTCAAGAGGCAGAATTATGGAAGTGAGGTAAGATGATGTAGAGGGTAAGATTAGGTAGTGCAAGGAGAGGTGGGCCAGAGACAAAACTCCATGTAACAGTTACCAGGAGGGGTTGATTTTAAGGTGGATAAGCTGAATGATTTTTGCCTGGAAGTGGTGCCTCTTAAATCAGAAGCTAAAGATAGGTCTCCAAACTCAAGCCAGGCTCAGGTAGATGCAGCAGGCCTTATAAGGTCCAACAACTGATGACAAGTATTTGTTCCTTATTTAATCTCATCTATAAATTATATATACATAATATATATATATATAAATTACAATATAAATAAATCATATATATTAAAATTTATATATATATAAATTATATATGTTATAAATTTATAACAGATAAATTATATATTATATTTATATATACAGATAAATTATTATAGATGAGATTAAACGAGGAAGAAATACTGTTTCTTTTATCATTATTTTTATTATTTTGTGTCTGTTTTTTTTATCAGTTACATTTTATTAACTCTGTGTCCCAGCCGTGTCCCGATCCCTCATTCCCTCCCAGTCCCTCCCTCCCTCCCTCCCTCCCTCCCTCCCTCCCTCCCTCCCTCCCTCCCTCCACCATGCCCCTTTTCCAAGTCCACTGATAGGGGGGAACTCCTGCCCATTCATCTAATCCTGTTTTATCAGGTATCTTCAGGAATGGCTGCAAAGCCCTCCTCTGTGGCCTAACAGGACTGCTCCTCTCTTCGGGGTTGGGGAGGCCAAAGAGCCAATCATTGAGTTCCTGTTAGAAATAGTCCTTGTTCCCCTCACTTTGGGAAACCAATTGGTTACTGAGCTACCACAGGCTACATCTGAGTGGAGGTTCTGGGTTATATCCATACATGGTCCTTGGTTGAATGTCAGTCTCAGAAAAGACCCTGTGCCCAGATATATTTGGTCCTTGTGGAGCTCCTATCCTTTCCCCATCAGACTAACTCCCCTTCTTTCTTATGGTTCCCTGTACTCTGCCAAAGGTTTGGTCCTGAGTCTTTGCTTTGAAAACACTGCTAGTTAGAGTCTTTCAGATGCGCTCAGTACACTCCTTGTCATAAGTTCAATGCACATCCCATCTGTTTCTAAAGGAGGATTGATCATCGTGCCCCATGTCCACTCAATTGATTATCTTTTTTAGGTGTATAGATTTCATTATGTTTATCATATCTTATAGGTCTATATAAATGAGTATATACCATATTTTTCTTTCTCCTTCGGGGATATTTCACTCAGAATTATCTTTTCTAGATCCCACGATTTGCCTGCAGATTTCATTATTTCCTCCTTTTTGATTGCTGAGTAGTATTCCATGGTGTAAAAATAGCACAATTTCTGTACCCATTCCTCCGTTGATGGACATCTGAGTTGTTTCCAGGTTCTGTCTATTACAAATAAAGTTGCTATAAACATGGTTGAACAAGTATCCCATTTGTGTGCTTGAAAGAATGTGGGTATATACCTAGGAGTGGTATAGCTGGGTCTTGAGGAAGCACTGTTCCTAATTCTCTTAGAAAGCACTGGATAGCTTTCCAGAGTGGTTGTACCAGTTTACATTCCCACCAGCAGTGGAGGAGGGTTCCCCTTTCTGCACAACCTCTCCAGCATGTGTTGTCACTTGAGTTTTTCATCTTGGCCATTCTGATGGGAGTAAGGTGATATCTCAGGGTCGTTTTGATTTGCATTTCCCTGATGGCTAATGAGGATGAGCATTTTTTGAAGTGATTTTCTGCCATTCAATATTCCTCTTCTAGAATTCTCTGTTTAGCTCTGTTCCCCATTTTTTATTTGGATTACTTGGTTTACTACTTTTCAGCTTCTTTAGTTCTTTATATATACTGGATATGAGTCCTCTATCAGATAAAGGGTTAGTGAAGATTCTTTCTCAATCTGTAGGCAGTTGTTTTGTTTTCATGATGGTGTCCTTTGCTTTACAGAAGCTTTTCAGTTTCATGAGGTCCCATTTATTGATTGTTGCTCTTAGAGCCTGTGCTGTTGGTATTCTATTCAGGAAGTTGTCTCCTGTGCCAATGAGTTCTAGGCTGTTCCCCGCTTTTTTTTCCAATTGATTTAGGGTATCTGGTTTTATGTTGAGGTCCTTGATCCACTTTGACTTTACCTTTGTGCAGGGTGATAAATATGGATCTATTTTCATTTTTCTGCATGTAGACATCCAGTTGGTCCAGTACCATTTATTGAAGATGCTGTCTTTTTTCCATTAAATGGATTTGGCTTCTTTGTCTAATATCAAGTATTCATAGGTGTATGGGTTTATTTTTGGGTCTTCTATGCAGTTCCATTGATCCTCCTTTCTGTTTCTATGCCAAAACCATGCAGTTTTTATTACTGTTGCCCCGTAGTACAGCTTGAGATCAGGGATGGAGATACCTCCAGATGATCTGTTGTTGTACAGGATTGTTTTGGAGATTCTGGGTTTTTTGTTTCTCCATATGAAGCTGAGAATCTTTTTTACAAGGTCTGTAAAGAATTGAGTTGGTATTTTGATGGGAATTGCATTTAATCTGTAGATTGCTTTTGGCAGCATGGCCATTATCACAATGTTAATCCTACCAATCCATGAGCACGGGAGATCTTTCCATCTTCTGATATCTTCTTCAATTTCTTTCTTCAGAGACTTGAAGTTTTTCTCAAACAGGTTTTTCACTTGCTTAGTTAGAGCCACACCAAGGTACTTGATGTTATTAGTGGCTATTGTGAAAAGTGTTTTTTCCTTAATTTCTTTCTCAGCCTTTTTGTCTTTGGTATATAGCAGGGCTTCTGATTTATTTGAGTTGATTTTGT
Source organism: Meriones unguiculatus (assembly GCF_030254825.1). Taxonomy (NCBI): domain Eukaryota; kingdom Metazoa; phylum Chordata; class Mammalia; order Rodentia; family Muridae; genus Meriones; species Meriones unguiculatus. The sequence continues at coordinate 19,400,910 of NW_026843709.1, forward strand.
ATCTTGCCACTTTGCTGAAGGTGTTTATCAGCTGAAGGAGTTCTCTGGTTGAATTTTTGGGGTCACTCATGTATACTATCATATCATCTGCAAATAGTGACACTTTGACCTCTCCCTTTCCGATTTGTATCCCCTTGATCTCCTTTAGTTGTCTTATTGCTCTGGCTAGGACTTCAAGTACTATGTTGAAGAGATATGGGGACAATGGACAGCCTTGTCTTGTCCTTGATTTCAGTGGGATTGATTTAAGTTTCTCTTTATTGAGTTTGATAGTAGCTATAGGCTTGCTATATATTGCCTTTACTATCTTTAGGTATGTGCCTTGTATCCCTGATCTCTCCAAGACTTTAAACATGAATGGGTGTTGGACTTTGTCAAATGCTTTTTCGGCATCTAAGGAGATGATCATGTGGTTTTTCTCCTTCAGTTTGTTTATGTAGTGGATTACATTGATGTATTCCAGTATGTTGAACCACCCTTGCATGCCTGGGATGAAGCCTACTTGGTCATGGTGGATGATATCTTTGATATGTTCTTGTATTCGGTTTGCAAGTAGTTTATTGAGTATTTTTTCGTCAATGTTCATAAGAGAGATAGGCCTGAAGTTCTCTCTTTTTGTTGGGTCTTTGTGTGGTTTAGGTATCAAGGTGACTATGGCTTCATAGAATGAGTTTGGTAGTGTTCCTTCTGTTTCTATTTTGTGGAATAGCTTGTGGAGAATTGGAGTTAGCACTTCTTTGAAGGTCTTGTAGAATTCTGTGCTGAAGCCATCTGGTCCAGGGCTTTTTTTGGAGGGAAGACTGTTAATGACTGCTTCGATTTCCTTGGGAGATATAGGGCTATTCAATCTTTCTACCTGATCTTGACTTAGTTTTTTTAGATGGAATCTTTCAAGAAAATTATCCATTTCATTTAGATTCTCAAATTTTGTGGCATATAGGCTTTCGTAGTATGACCTAATAATTGTTTGGATTTCCTCAGTGTCTGTGGTTATGTCCCCATTTTCATTTCTGATTTTGTTGATCTGGATAGTTTCTCTCTGCTTTTTAGTTAGTTTGGCTAAGGGTTTGTCTATCTTGTTGATTTTCTCAAAGAACCAGTTTTTTGTTTCATTGATTCTTTGGATAGTTTTATTTGTTCCTAATTGATTGATTTCAGACCTGAGTTTGATTATTTCCAGCAGTCTGCTCCTCTGGGTGTATCTGCTTCTTTTTTTTCTAGGTTTTTCAGTTGGGCCATTAAGTTGTTTCTATGTGATGTTATTAATTTCTTCTTGCAGGCTCTTAGTGCTATAAATTTTCCTTTGAGCACTGCTTTCAATGTGTCCCATAAATTTGGGTATGTTGTGCCTTCCTTTTTATTGAATTCTAGGAAGTCTTTAATTTCTTTATTTCTTCCTCAACCCAGCTGTCATTGAGTAGTAAGTTGTTCAGTTTTCATGTGCGTGTTGGCTTTTTGTTGTTTCTGTTGTTGTTGATGTCTAGCTTTAGTCCATGTTGGTCATATAGTATACAAGGGATTATTTCAATGCTTTTGTATCTGTTGAGGCTTGCTTTGTGACCCACTATATGGTCTATTTCGGAAAAGGTTCCATGTGGTGCTGAAAAGAAGGTGTACTCTTTTGATTTTGGGTGAAATGATATGTAGACATCTATTAGGTCCATTTGATTTAGGGATTCTGTGAGTGCTTTTATTTCCCTATTTGGTGTCTGTCTAGTTGATCTGTCCCTTGGTGAGAGTGGAGTGTTAAAGTCTCCCACTATTAAGGTATTAGGATCAATGTATGATTTAAGCTTCAATAATGTTTCATTTACGAATGTCGGTGCTCTTGTATTTGGGGCATAGATATTCAAGATTGTGATGTCCTCTTGGTGGATTTTTCCTTTGATGAGAATATAGTGGCCCTCTTTATCGTTTTTTATTAACTTGGGTTGAAAGTCTATTTTATTAGATATTAGGGTGGCTACTCCAGCTTGTGTTCTGGAACCATTTGTTTGAAAAACAGTTTTCCAGCCCTTTACTCTGAGGTAGTGTTTATCTTTGTTGCATAGGTGTGTTTCTTGGGTGCAACAGAATGTTGGATCCTGTTTTCTTAACCATTCTTTTAGCCTGTGTCTTTTTATTGGTGAGTTGAGTCCATTGATATTGATAGATAATAGTGACCAATGCATATTAGTTCCTTTTGTAATGTAGTCGGTGATCTAACCCTGTTTCATTGCTTGTTTTCTTTTCATTTTTGTTGGGATATTATCTGTATGCCCTGTTTTCTTGGGTGAATTTGTTTTCATTGGATTGGAGTTTTCCTTCTAGTATCTTCTGTAGGGTTGGTTTGCTGTGTAGATATTGTGTAAATTTAGTTTTGTAATGGAATATTTTGTTTTCTCCATCTATGTTGATTGAAAGCTTTGCAGGGTATAGTAGTCTGGGTTGATATTTGTGATCTCTTAGAGTATGCCCAGGCCCTTGTGGCTTTCATAGTTTCTGATCAGAAGTCAGGTGTGATTCTGTTAGGTCTACTTTCATATGTTACTTGGCTTTTTTTCCTTTGCTGCTTTTAATATCTTTTCTTTGTTCTGTAGATTTAGTGTTTTGACTATGATGTGACATGATGTGTTTCTTTTCTGGTCTAGTCTATTTGGAGTTCTGTAAGCCTATTGTATATTTATGGACATCTCTTTCTTTAAGTTGGGAAAATTTTCTTCTATGATTTTCTTGAAAATATTTTCTGGATCTTGGAGCCTGGAGTCTTCTTTTTCATGAATTCCTATTATTCTTAGATTTTGTCTTTTCATAGTGAAAGGGTTAGGCTAATTTTGTAACCTGTATGTCCTCTAAAGCCTATAGTTTTGAGTTTTATGTCCAGGTTAAGCTAAAGCCTCTTAGTACCTTTCCAGAGAGTGAAGGAATGTGACCCTATCTGTGAGGACAGATATAAAAAAAGGGCAAGCGAGCAATGACCTTCACTCAGTAAAAGAACGACCAGACACTTGTCCTTAAGATAGCATTTCTTAGCAACAAACCTAGACTTCTTCTGAGTAGCTTTTGATCTCCAGCCAAGAGCCTGCAGCCCTAATCTTGAAGGATGAGCTAACCACCCCCACCTTCAATTGCAGCTGCATCCACACTTGGCAGGACTGGCCAAGCTTGAGCACCTAAGACTAGCCAATTATCTTACTTTATAACTTCCTCATCCAATCCTAAATTGCCATAACTCCAACTTCAAATTTCCTGCAATTTTTCTTTTAAAAACCTAAAGGCCTTTGCCTCCCGGTGCCACTCTTTGCTGACCAGCAGGGGTGACCCCTTTGTACAATGGTTAATAAACCTCTTGCTTTTGCAACAAGTCTTGATCTGGGGGAGTTTCTGGGAAGGGCACGATTGAATTCCTGAGCTGTGAGACCCCAGGTCTTACAATAACATCCTTGATTTCTTGGATATTTTGTGATTGGAACTTTTCTGATTTTACTCTTTCTTTGAGAGAAGTATCCATTTCTGCAAGTGTGTCTTCAGCTCCAGAGATTCTCTCTTCCATCTCTTGTATTCTTTTGGTGATGCTTACTTTTGTGGTACCTGATCTTTTCTCCAAGTTCTCCAGCTCAGGGGTTTTCTCATTTTGTGTTTTCTTTATTGATTCTAATTCTGTTTTCATGCCTTGCACCATTTCTTTCATGTGTTTGAATTTGGATTCCTGTCTCTCTACGAAGGCCTCTATTTCTTTTTTCATTTCTTTTTTATATGCCACTAATTTTTCCTCTACTTGTGTATCTATTTGTTTTGCTATGTTTGCCTGTGTTTATTTAAGGATATTGTCTATTTCTTCTTTCTTTGCCTCCAATTGACTGGCCATCTCTTTGAAAGACTTGTTCCTTTCCTCCTTATGAGCCTCAAATAATTGGGCAAGCATGGCTTTAAAATCATTTTCCTGTGCTTCTGCTAAATTGGAGTATCCATCGATTTTGGGGTTTGCTGGTGAAGTCATGATGTCCTGATTTATGTTGGAAGTGTTCTTTTGCCTACCCCTGGCCATTGGCTTATCTGAAACCTTCCCTGTTTATTTTTGGATTCTGCAGATCAGACTGGTACTGTCTCTCTCTGGCATCTGGAGAGTTTTTCAGGAAGCTGAGAAATCTCAGCATGTGCTGAGGACTAGCTGTACCTGTGGGAGGAAAGTACGCAGGTGCAAACGGGGCAAATGCAAGCATGTGTGAGTGTGTGTGCATGCATGTGTGTGTGTGTGTGTATGTGTGTGTGTGAGTGTGTAAGTGTGTGTGGATGTGTGTCTTGAGGGACAGAGTGATGGCTAATGTTGAATCCTTGAGTGTGTGTGAGGGGCTCTGCACTGTATATGTCACAGGTGCCAATGATGATAGCAGCACAATTTTTGGCATTAACTGCCTTAAGTTTTCAGTTAGACCCACAGGGCAGGAATTTCAATGTCCCTCATGCCCCTCTGTTTCCCAAAGTGGTATGTGGGTGGGAGGGGTTTCGATGCCTGGCTTCTGTTTTAGAAGGACCCAGAATCTGGGGAACTGCAGATTTTCAAGGGTGCACTCACTTATAGTCAGGTCACTTGGCAGAGATCGTGGTATCCGGGGCTCTGTGCTCTCTGGTTTGGCCCTACTTCTTTGATGTGCTCCACCAGATCTGTGCTGCTGTCACTGCCAGGTTCTGAGGTCTTGCTGCAGCTGGAGATTTTACGGTAGTCACATCAGCTGGGATGGGGTAACCAGGCTCTCTGTTCTCTGGTTTGGCCCTGGTTAGTCTTAAACTGGAGGGCTGTTGTGCCCCGCCAGCTCAGTGAGGCTGTGCCCCGCCAGCTCAGTGAGGCTCTGCTGCCATGTCCTGCTGAAACTGGAGATTGGGTCGCTAGTCCCGATGCTTTCTGGGAAGTCCTGGGGTCTCTTCACTGTGCTCTCCAAGCTTGGGAGGCCCAGTGCCTGGTGTGTCCAGGTTGTATGATGTTTCTGCCTGGTTTTGGTGAGTATATAGCGTATTCTCTGTCACTGTGGGATTGGGTGGGCCATACTGTCAGTGATCGCAATCCTGTGGAGCTAGTATGGCATCAAGCAGATTGGCACCCTAGGAGGATGGTACAGCTGCTGCGTGAATCTGGGACTACTGCTGGTTTTTGTCTGCCACTAAAGGCCTTGGGGCTCCGTCTCAGCGGCTGTATACCCCAGGAAGTTAGGTCAGCGCTGAGAAAGATGAGTCCCCTGTGCTGCTGTGCCAGAGGAGGAAGGCGGTCTGGGGGAAGGGAGTGCCACAAGATCAAAGGATCGTTTCTCTCCTTCCCCAAACAAGTCCCCGGGTGACTGGAAACCAAAGTTTTCACCTCCTGCGATGTTCCCTGTTGTTTAGAAAGCCTCACCGTGGTTTTCCTGGGTTAGAGGTCCTTCCATTCACCAACTCAGAAGTTCAGGCATCCCACTGCTCAGAAACTGTGTGTGTTAGTCACCATCTTGGCTCTGTCCCGACCTTAAATTTCTTAAATGTTAATGAACAACAAACAACAGCTGCGGAGAGACACTGGGTTATAGAAAAAACTGCTGAGTTGTTTCAACCTATACATTTCAAAGATACCCTAACTTCACAGTGGAGAGTGGGGAATGTGCTATGCTGGGGAAGAGGTTTTGCTTATGTTCATGCAGGAGAAGAGAAATTATGGGTTCCTTCAAAACTAATAAAAATCAGAAATGACAGTGGAAGACCACCAGAAGACCTTAGCCACTCAGAAGAGGAGAGAAATCAAGATAAAACAGAACAGGTAACATAAATTGATAATCCCTTTACCTGGAAATACCTCTGAAACTGACAGACATAAAAAATGTCTCCAGCCAGAACTACATCAATACTTGGGCAGTAATTCTTGGCTATAATATCCTCAAAATGTATTATGCTAACCTTTTAATTTGCATAGATAAAATTGGCTTACAGTTTAGTTTCATCCTGCACATCCCATACATTTATAATTTTAGAACTCTATAATGCTTGTGAGAAATTATATGTTTGCAGAAGAAAAGAACTAGATGACAGAGATGCTAGAGCAAACCTAACAGAATCATTCTTCAGCATGCTGAGAAATTGACACATCTGTTCCAGCATCTTGCATGTTCGAGCATTCTGTTTGTACCTGCCTCAACTTCTTCAACTGCCATTTCACATCAAAGCCTGCTCCCAAAAGAACTTTGAAGAAAGCTACTAATTTTAACTGGTCCAGCATTTTGGACTGTTCCAAAAAGGACTTTTATGAAGCCTGAAATTTCTCAACATTCAAATGTTATTGGACCACAAATGTTATTACTTGCTTAATTAACCATTTTTATTTGGGCCCCCTATAGGATTTCTACATGTCCACAATGTCAGCTAGAAGAAACTCATGAGAACGGCGTCCAATTTCCTTTAAAGGGGGTTAGGTATGTTTTTGGTTGCTTGATATGGCTACAAAATTTTATTGTCACTGGGAGATGTTTATTATTAATGGTCTTATTCAAAGTGAAACAAGGAATATACAGGGATATTTTATAGAAATAGAAAAAGGGTAGATTATTGAATCTACTCAAATTAAGGTTTTATGTGTTATTCACAAATAAGGTTAATTTTAACTCTGGTATAGGATTTTACATATTGATGCAAAAATAAGTATTTTTAATACATTGGTATAAGCTTTGCTATATTGATAGAAAGTCAAGGTTACTTCCAATACTTTTAAACTTCTATTAAAAGGTGATTAGGATATTAGGTATACAAGTTAATTGTTAGTTATTCAACTCAAAGTCATGTCAGACACTAGTCTCATTTATCACACGAGTATATCTCGTAGGTTTGACAGATAGATATGATTTTGTATACAAATCAATTACATAAAGATAGGTAGTGTTCAAAAACTTCAGAGACCTACAGAATATGGCATTTAAAATGTTCTTATTATTTTAAAGATTCTTTGACAATGAGACAAGTCATTTCCTGGCAGCACCCCCCCTACCTGAAAGAAGATAATGAGCATCGAAGAACCTCCATATGGAGATGGCTTCAAATGTGGCAAACAAGCCACTCAGGTAAAGAAAATACCCTCGCTTCACAACAGAGAAATTCGGCCTAAAATGGGCAAGCTTAAATGCAGGATAAGTCGACTGCCAAACTCTGCCAAGACAGGGTAAGCAAGTCCTAAAAAGTACCTGCTTCACATATATGTCTGTCAAAATATTGTGAGGGAGAAGGCTGAAGATGATACTCCGTTATAGAGAGTTATGGGTGACTAACTGTTCAGCAGCAAACTGTCTTTGTCAATTTTTTATTTTTTGGAAGCTGCTAACATGCACTTCCTACTTACTCTCATAACTAATTTTATTTCTTCTCAAGTCTCTGATGGGGTTGAAGACCAAATACTTACAGTACCACATTTAGGCTTAAGTTGTTTAGAAGTTAAGAAATCTTTTTATATAGGTAATACCAATAAGGATAAAAGTTAATTTAGGTATAGAATTTTAAACTTATCAAGATAGATAGGATAATCAGACACTTTCTCCTAAGATACCCTCTCCATGTGCTAAATACACATGGAGTAGACATTGCACGTGTAGATCTTACCTAACATTTTTTATAATTTCATAATTATTCTTGTATTGAAAGAAAAAGAGCCTTTTATTGGACTTAAAGGGGGAAATGTTGGTATAATGTTCTTTTAAAATGTATGTGCCTTACCCTTGTTAATTCAAATCCTGAATTCCCCACCCCCAACTCTCTGGTTTCAATTTGGATATTGCATTGTGATACTCACTATAAGCATCCTGTCTCAACTCTTGTGTAAACAGGACACAAATAAAGCAACTAGATACAATGTTGTGCAATGGGAGGAGCCAGAGGACAGGAAAGATGGGAGGAGCTAGAGAATAGAGAGGGGCGAGAAGGAGGAGGAGTTTGAGGAGAGGGGTCCACGAGGAGAGCAGAGCAGGAGGAGAGAGCTTGGAGGACTTAAAGCATGAACCAGACCTAAGATTTCACAAAAAGCAAGTAAAATGTGGGAAATCTAAATGTTAGGAAACTGAGGGCTTGGAGGTTTAGGAGTCAGTAAATATTGCCCAGCATTGTGTTCTAGGTTAACTAAAAACCCAGTCTCTGTGTGGTGATTTGGTTTTACAGCCGCTGAGGATTAACAGCAGCGTTACTAGAAGATAAACCCATAGTAAATATTAATAACTTATTACAACACACCCTTGTGATGACATAATACTATTGAGATGTCATAATAAAATGGTGACAACCTAACAGCATTCTGATGTCATAATATCAACGTGATGCCATAATATCAATGTGATGTCATAATAACATTGTGAAGTCATAATAGCATTGGGATTTAATAATACCTCTGTGATGTCAAAATAGCATTTTGATGTCATAATATCCGTGTGATGTCATACTAGCATATTGAAGTCATAATGAAATGGTGATGTCAAAATTCCACTGTGATATCATAATTACAATGTGAGATCATAATAGAATTGTGATCTCATAATACCTTTGGAATATCATGACACCATTGTTATGTCATAATACCATTGTTATGTCATAACAGTACTGAGATGTCATGACATGATTGTGATAACATGATGCAATTAAAATGTCATAATAAAGTTTTTGTGTCAAAACACAGTTACGATGTCATAATATCATTGAGATGTCATAGTAGCATTGTGATGATCTCATAATATCTATGGGATGTCATAATATCATATTGAGGACATAACCCCATTGTGATGTCATAATATAATTGTGATATCATCATAGTATTATGATTTGTCATAACATTGTTGGTATAATGTTCTTTTGAAATGTATTCACCTTACCCTTGTTCATTCAAATGCTGATTACTCCTCCCACTCTCTGGTTTCAATCTGGATATTGTATTGTGATACTTATTCTATGCATCCTCTCCCAACTATGTGTAAGCAGGCTTGAGTAAAATAACTAGCCACAATGTTGACCTATGGGAGGAGCCAGAGGGCAGAAAATGAGTGAGAGGGCAGAGGGTGAAGGAGCAGAGCTTAGAGAGCAGAATGGAAAGAGAGAACTTGGAACAGCATGGAGAGAATGAACCAGACCTAAGACTTCAGAGAAAGCAAGTATAATGGGTAAAATCTAAATGTTACAAAACCCTGAAGGCTTGAAGGTTTAGGAGGGAGTAACTGTTGACCAATATTGTGTTCTAAGTTACCTAAATAAACCCATTCTCTGTATGGGAATTGGTTATACAGCTGTTTAGGATTAACAGCAAGCATTAATAAAAGATAAACCAATAGTAATTATTAATCATCACTTAAAACATACCATTGTGAAGCCATTATACTATTGTGATGTCATAACACCATTGCAATGTCATATCATTGTGAAGCTATAGTAGCATTGTGATGCCATAATAGCATTGGGATGTCATAGTAGCATTGCGATGTTCTAATACATTGAAATATCATTTACCATTGGGATATCATGACAAAATTGTTATGTCATCAGACCATTGGGAGCTCATCATAACACTGTAATGTCATACTATTGTGATGTCATAATACCATCATGATATCATTTGTGATAGCATAAAGGCATTGCGATGATATAATAGTATTTTGATGTCATAATGCCATTATGAAGTGAAAATTCTACTGTTATATCATACCACAATGATGTCATATTAGCTTTATGATGTCATAATACAATTGGGATATGATAACAATAATGTGATGTCATAATAGAATTGTGATGTCATGATTTCATCTTTATGTTTTATTATTATTATGATGTTAAAATTCCATTGTGATATCATACCATATGAGGGCATAATAGCATTGTGATATTACAGTAGCTTTGTGATATCATAATTCCATTGTGATATCATAATACATTGTGCTATCATAATAGCATATTGAAATCATAATAGTATTATTGATGTCATAAAAGTATTGTGAGGTCATGATAGCATTGTGATGTCATAATATCATTATGATATTAAAATTACATTTTGCTGTCATACTAGACAATTTTATTAATGACATCTTGAAAGAAATATGTGACAGTATTCCTGAACTAACAGTCTTGGACAGGAACTGGTTTTTGTGCTATTAGCTGCCCAGATTGAGATATATATGGCTGCTCAGCCTTTCTCCCAAGCCTTTCTCAGTGGTCAGCGAGGAACCCTCCTGGTCCTGGGGTTTACAGTTATACCTGGGCTTTCAGGACAGAAAAATGGGTCCATGATATATGCCTAGGACACAAGAGCAGCTGCGTTTACTTCAGTGGTGTTTCAGACAAACCCACTAAAAACAGTGTTAGTTCCAGGACTGATTGTTCAATGGAATCTTTTCTCCATTTTCACAGTCATTGTATAAGTTGTCAACATATTATTTTTACTGATGATGTGGGAATTTCATATAATATACAACACTCCATTTTCCATTGCTCCCTGTTTCAATTCATAACCATGTGTCACATTAATTTTTTTTATTTAATGTTCACCAATTCAATTACATGTTGTTCATATACTTATTGGAACATAATCAGAGTCTCAGTACAAGTCCCTTAAAGAAAACAGAGTACATCCTTGCTACACCGTGCAACCACCTCTAAAAAGAACTCATAGTCCTGAAGAGGTCTATAGTTCATCCCCGTGATCACAGTTTTTCTTGTGTATTTATTTATTACAATTTGTTTACTTTGTATCATCTCTGCTGCTCTCTCCCTCTTCTCCTTCAAGACCCACCCATACTCCTTCTTCTAACCCTATACCCTTTCTCTAGTTCGCTGATAGGGGAGTTCCCTCTCCATTTCTATCTGACCCTAGATTATCAAGACTCATCAAGGCTGGCTGCATCATCTACCTCTGTGGCCTGATTCTCAGGGTTCTTCTTGTTTATTGTTATTGTTAATTGTTCTTCTTGTTTCCTGAATTATGTCTACTTACAACACTCTTCCTACCTACTCTTCTGCAGGCTTCCCAGAGATCTGAGGGGAGGGAGAATTCCATAGAGAAATCACATTTAGAGCTGAGTGCTTTATGGACTCTCTCTTCATAATATTGGACTGTGTGTTTCTGTATGGAATCCCATTTCTGTGGATCCAAGAATATGACACTGATCTATCAGTTGAAGGCAGAAAGCAACATATTTAAATAACAACAGCCTGGGTTACTTGAAAATTTCCATAGGATGATGCCTGGCCCAACAACTTAATTAACTGCCACCCAATCCCCAATTGGAATTTGGGTTGGTCGCAATGGATGACCTAATAGAAATTTATCCCCCCCCCCCAATTAGGGCACCTCCTAATAAGGGAATGCATACCATATTTGTCTTTCTGCATTTTAGTTACTTCACCCAGGATAATTTTTCCTGGTTCTATCCGTTTGCCTGAAAATATCATGATGTCCTTTTCTTATCTGAATGATTCTTGTTTATGGTAATAGAACACAATTTCCCCATAGTAGATTATCAGTCCTGACTTTAGACCTTGGATGTTGCTGGGACTTTAGTCATTATATTTAATGAAAAAATATCCGTAAAACAATGTTCTTTACCACGAGGTCCCTGAACCTTCTTTCACTTCCTTTTGTTTTAAATTGCTATGTCCCCCCAAATCATCTATTTACATGTCACGGAAGGGTTATAAGGTATGGCCTTTTAAGATAATATGATTTCTTTTTTTTTTTCAATGCAGTTTATTCAGGAACATTGAACAATCCTCGGACCCCGGGGAAAGCCAGCCCACAGCTTAAATAGCCTCTGGGTAGCCAACCCAGGCGTGCCACGGGGGCAATGCAGATAGGTCCACATACATGGAAGCAAGCCAGATCCTCAGCCTTAGCCAAATGTGGAATTGTTCATGAGAGAGAGCACTCATCATCGGGAAGGTAGAAGGCGGAAACCAGCTCCATCTTTAAGGCATAGCAATCCGCAGCTCTCTACAGTTCCCTCTTTTTGTTTTAGACGCATCAGGCAAGAGTAGAGGTCTGATCTCTGATATTAGAAATAAATTGGGAGTTTGTACTGATGTTCATTTAGGTGTCATCCACCCAAAGAGCATCAGACCCGTCCGATACCTTTTTCTGAGAGGCGGGACCTGGGGCATCAACCCGCATGCAATCAGACATGCTCTTCTCTGGGTCCAAAGCGGCTGACCCTGAGTGCAGTGCTTAGCCACGCATCCTGAGCGTATCATTTTAGCTTTTTATGGTATCCAACCATGCTTGGGGAGAATGTCCTGCTTCAATGGCTGTAAAGGCCTGAATGATCATGGCTGCATCACACTGTTGTGGGACTCTAATCTTGCATATATACCACAGGCAAACCAAGGAGACCAACACCAGAAGGCCTGCTAACACTCCCATGCCCGCCCATTCCTTCAGATGATTCATGGCTGCAGCAATCCATGTTGATAATCCTGTGGCTAGTCCTGCGTCCACTCCGGTAGAATTTACTGTGACAATGGCCACTCTCAGCTACTCCATCGTAGTATCGAATTCTCCAGTCCAATTACCTAAAATATAGCTCGACAATTGTTTAGACAGATTTGCAGCACAGGAAAAATTCTCATGTTGTGTGCTAGTGACAGCATGAAAAATAAGGAAATCATGAAATTTGCATGTAAATGGTGGGATCTGGAAATGATCATCCTGAGTGAGTTGTCCCAGAAGCAAAAAGACACACATGGTATATACTCACTCATATAGACATACAACATAGGACAAACCCACTAAAACCTGTGCATCTAAAGAAACTAAGCAAGAGAGAGGACCCTAACTAAAACGTCCAATCCCCATCCAGAAAGGCAAAGAGGATGGACATCAGAAGAAGAAGAAAACAGGAAACAACCTAGGAACCTACCACAGAGGGCCTCTGAAAGCCTCTGCCCTTCAGACTATCAAAGCAGATAATATGATTTCTATTGCAGTTATATTATAGGAGGGTGTGCTTTTAGATTGATATGCCAGTGAAAGTGACCAGACAGAAGGGAGTCTCTATCTCTCAGTCTCTGTCACTTTCTATCTTTGTTTTTGTTGGTCTTGACCTCTATTTCTCTGAATCTGTCTCTCTAGCTCTTTGAATATCTGTGTACATCTCTCTGCCTGTTGCTTGTAGTAAGAAAAGCTCTCTGCTCTGCTGAAGGACTACAAAAAGGTTACTACTTCCTGATGTGACATCCTGGATGATCTCTGTAAGAATATAAGCCAGGTACAATTAAATGCTTTTTGTACAAAGATTTGCCTTAGGGAGCATTTTCAAAGTAAGTAATTCACTGACTGAGAATGTGTCTTTCCATTTAACAAATAATAATGAAATTTGTGATGATATAAAAGTCACATGTCAAAGACACATGATTTTATTAATGACCACTTGAAATAAATATGTGTCAATTTTGCTGAATTAAGAGTCATGGACACAGGAACTTTCATCTCTGGGTTGTGTGCTTTCATATGCCCAGGTTGAGGCATATAGGGCTGAGCAGCCTTTCTCTCCAGCAGGCTGTCTACTTGGCCCTTTTAATAACTGGCTGCTGAAAATCTTACTGGCTCTCATCTGTTGCATGACATCATTCTTTCTCAGCCATTCAGCAACTGAGAGAATCTTGAGGTGTCCTTGGTAATGAGTAAACAACCTTTCAAAAGTGTACAATATCTCTGAACCTGTGGACGCATGACTTTTCTTGTGAAGCCCAACAAACCTTTGTCTCATCCCTTTATCCAGATCCCACACCTTTACTCCTGTTTACATCTGTGACAATGTCAGGTAGCAAATGAAATTTCATGTTCATGTAATTGGACAGCTTCCGAAGTAGGAAAGCTTCAAAGTAGGATTAAGGGGAATGTACTGAAAGACAAGGTTTTCTCCTACTGTGGTCTCCGATTTGAAATTTTCTAGGTTGTGACTTTGAACTGAGCAGTTACTCACATATTCACTAAATGTACATTAACATTCTTATTGATATGATAGGCTGGCAGGGTCTAGGGTTCCCTGGGATATTGAGTCTTTAAAAGCAGGGAAACGAGAAGGAAACAACACAATTCCTGGGACTGGTTTGGCTGAAAAAGAGAAAGATTCCTGAGTTCAAAAGGAGAAACGAGGGGCAATAAACTATTTGACAGCTGGTGCTGTTCCACACTAGCGTTGACAACTGTTTATGAGCAGGAATGCCTTGGCAGACTAAGCGGGAACCTTCTCAATGGTTATTGAGGAACAAATTCTGGTCCTGGGCTTTAAATTTCAAACTGGCCCTTCAGGACAAAGAAATGGAACTGTTTTATATGCCTGGTACACAAAAGCTGCTGTGTTTCCTGCTCTGGTTCTTCAGACAAACACTCTAAACATACTGTTAGTGCCAGGATGGCTAATTTAGAGGTGCCACCTTTGCACATGGAGTCTGAGTTATCTGGGTAACCACTAGTTCAGGGCTAGGATTCTCTGCTACATAATGAGTAAACCGGAAATCATGCTTTACAAAGACAAACTCTGCCCTCCTTTAGTGGAATCTTTTCTCCATGTTAAAATTCATTGTAAAAGTTATCGATATGTCTTTTTTTATTGCTTATGTGGGAATTTCATATAATATACATTAATCTTCTTTTCCATTGCTCCTCCGTTCAAATTTCTACACATGTATCACACTAATTGTTTTTTTCTTTAAAATAGATCAATTAAAGTATGTGTTGTTCATATACTCATTGAAAGATGATCTGAGTCTCAGGACAAGTCCCTTAAAGAAAACTGCCACCCCCACCCCCAAGAATAAGCCATCAGTCCTAAAGAACTCTATACTTCATCACCTTGATCACAGTTTTTCTTATGTAAGTGTTTATTATGACTTTTTTACTCAAATCCCCTCTGCTATTCCCTCCCAACTTCCTCCGATCTCAAAAAAAAAAAAAAAAAAAAAACCTCCTTCTACCCCTATGCCCTTTCTTTAGTTCCTTGAGAGGGTAGGTCCTCCTACTCCTTCTATCTGATCCTAGCTTATCAGCCTACAAACATACCCTCTAAATGTAGTGTTAGTGCCAAGACTACTTGTTCAGAGGTGTCCCCTTAGTCATGGGGTCTGAGCTAATTGGGTAACCATTAGTTCATGGCTAGGATACTCTGCTACATAATGAGTTATTGGAAAGAATGCCTCACAAAGTCAAACTATGCTCTCCTGTAGAGGAATATTTTCTTCATGTTAAAAGCCATTGTAAAATTGTCATATATTATTTTTACCGCTTATGTGGAAATTTCATATAATATACATTACACTCTTTTTTCATTGCTCCCAGGTTCAAATTTATACCCATGTGTCACAGTAATTTTTTTCTCTTTAAAATAGATCAATTGAGGAGGGGTTCCAAGATGGCAGTGAATAGAGTGCACCATTTTGGAGAAGCAGAGGACATGAATCTCCAAAATTGGTGAGTGAAGAGACAATCAAAACTAGAATTTGGATTTTTAAGCTTTCTAAAGGAGAGGGGACACAAAAGAAACACAGTGTTTGTAGATTTAAATTGGGTGAGGACTTCTCTGGGAATTAATTAAGACAATTAATGCCTTGTCCAGTCCTCCTAAACAGGGAAACCTGCAAACAGCACCAGGTAGCTGAGTGCAAAGCTCATAGCCTGGGGACTCAGAGAGCAGAGACTGTTCTCCAGGCCCGGTAGTGCAGCAGATAGCTGTAACCACCCGTTGAACAACACCCCTCAGACACACATCCAAGGAGCCCATACCCCAGGCCCTTCCAGGAATCTTCTTGCCAAGCTCCTGACCTAAGGAGGTGTAGCCTCCCCCGCCACAAGAAGCAAAGCCGAGCTCATGTCCCTCCAGAAAAACCGCCCTGCCAGAACACACCCACCACAGGAAATCCCTCTTCATGGTACCATTTATACCTCTGGAAACCCATTCACATCAGAGTGCTCACATGTCAAGAACACTACCACACTGGAGGAGCGCAACACCTCAGGAAACCCTGCCACACCAGAAAGCACCCACTGCCAGCTCCAGAGTGCAGGCCCAACCCACAGAGTGTCAACCACAGTGACTTAGTTCCACAACACAATCCTTCCTGGATCCCAAATCCACAAAGTTCATTGACTGGGGCCCAAGACAGCAGAGGCAGGGCTTCAGGCCCCTTAGCCTCAGCAGAGAGCTGTAACCACCCACTGAATGCCATCCCTCACAGCACACATCTGAGGAACCCATACCCCACCTAGTGCCCTCTGGCCAAGCTCTGGACCCTCGAAGCACCCCCCACAGGACCCTGCCATAGTGCATGCACCAACAGAAACCCACCCTGCCAGAGTGCACACCCAAAGAGTGCTAGCCACAGAGATTCAGATCTGCAGTACAATCCTTCCCAGATCCCAAGTATGCAAGTCGCAGCACTGACTACACAGGGCTGTCCATCCAGTGATTGTATAGAACATCCAACACCTCAGTGGCAAATAACCAGCTAAATAGCTGCCAAAGCCTAGGAAACCTGCAAAAACAATACATGCCCTCAATCTTCAACACTGCTTGTGATCCCTTAAGCACCTGCCACACTTTCACTGCCTGCAAGGAACCTCTCTCACACTCGGAAGTCCTCTTCATTCCCAACACCCTGTCCATTAGGACACACCTACAAGCACATGCTCAATCACCTGCTACCCTGCATTTGCCCTTCTGTGCCTGCAAACTTTCCGGTTTACGGTTATAGCTGAATCACCAATGCGCACACTGAAACCACTGGACCTCCCTCATTTTCCTGAAGAATTCTCCAGACACCAGAGAAAGACCAGTCTGATCTGCAGAATCCAGGAACAAACAGTGAACACAATGATAACCAAATGGCCAGGGATTGGAAAAAGAACACAACCAATGAAAATCAAGATATCATGGCTTCACCAGGAACCAGCAAAATTAATGAATATTCCAAGTCAGCACAAGAAAATTATTTTAAAGCTATGATTATCCAGTTATTTGATGAACATAAAGGGTAAACCAAAAAAATTTCAGAGAAATAGCCATACAGATTCAAACAGTTAAAGAGTAAACAAACAAATCTCTCAAAGATTTGGCCTCCCGAATAGAAACAAAGAAAAATGAAGTGAATGAAGCTCTTAAAGAAACACAGGCAAATATAGCCAAACGAAGGCAGAATTAGTGGCAATAAGAGAGGAAACAAACAAAAGCATAGAGATCATCTTGGAGACATAGGAATCCACTTTCAAACAGATAAAGGAAATGTTGCAAGGCATGAAAACAGAATTAGAATCAATAAAGAAAACAGAAAATGAGAAAACCCTGGAACTGGAGGATTTAAAGAGAAGGAACCACAAATATAAGCATCACTAATAGAATACAAGAGTTGGAAGAGAGAATCTCAGGTTCTGAAGATACACTCGCAAAAACTGATAGTTCACTCAAAGAAAAAGTAAAATCAGAAACATCCCAAACACAAAACACCCAAGAAATCAAGGATGCCATGAAAAGTCAAAATCTAAGAATAATAGGAATTGACTAAGAAGAGGATTCCAGGCTCTAAGGTCCAGAAAATATTTTCAAGAAAATCACAGAAGAAAATTTCCCCAACTGAAAAGAAGAGATATCCACAAACCTACAAGAGGCCTACAGAACACCAAATAGACTAGACCAAAAAAGAAACTCCTCACTCCACATCATAACCAAAACACTTAATCTACAGCAAAGAAAAGATACTAAAAGCAGCAAGGGAAAAGGGCCAAGTAACATATAAAGGTAGACCTATGAGAATCACAGAGGACTTATCATCAGAAACTATGAAAGCCAGAAGGGCCAGGGCAGATATCATGCAAGCTCTAAGGGACAATAGATGCCAACATCGACTACTATACCCTGTAAAGCTTTCAATCAACATAAATGGAGAAAACAAAATATTCTGGGACAAACCTATATTTAAGCAATATTTGAACAGCAGACCAGCCCTAAAGAAGATACTAGAAGAAAAATTTCAATTCAACAAAAAGAACTACACCCAAGAAAATATAGGTTATAGATAATCCCCCCCAAAAAAAACAAAATCAAAAGAAAACAAGCAATGAATCACAGTAACACCAACAACTTCACAATAATAGGAAATAACATTAAATCGTCATTATTATCTATCAACATCAATGGACTCAACTCTCCAATAAAAAGACACAGACTAACAGAATGGGTGCAGAAAGAAGATCCAAAATTCTGCTATATCCAAGAAACACACCTACGCAACAAAGGTAAAAACTTCCTGAGAGTAAAAGGCTGAAAAACTGTTTTTTAAGCAAATGGACGCAAAAAAAATTGCAGGAGTGGTTATCCTAACATCTAATAATATCTAATAAATAGACTTTTAACCAAAACTAATCAAAATGTAGAGTGGCACTACATTCTCATCAAAGGAAAAATCCACCAGGAAGACATCACAATTCTGAACATCTATGCCCCAAATACAAGAGCACCTACAATCATAAATGAAATGTTATTAAAGCTTAAATCACACATCGAACCCAAAAATTAATTAGTGGGAGACTTCAACACCCCACTCTCACCAAGGGATAGATCATCTAGAGAGAAGCCAAACAGGGAAATAAAGGCACTTACAAACATCCTAATTCAAATAAACTTAATGGATGTCTACAGAACTTTTCACCCAAACTCAAAAGAGTATACATTCTTTTCAGCACCTCATGGAACATTCTCCAAAATAGACCATATAGCCTCAACAGATACAAGAAGATTGAAATAATACCCTGTTTACTATATGACCCCCAGGGATTGAAGCTGGACCTCAACAAAAATAGAAAAGGCAAAAGGCCTACATGCACTTGGAAACTTAACAAGTTACTTCTCAATGACACCTGGGTTAAGGATGAAATAAAGAAATTAAAGAATTCCTAGAATTCATTGAAAATGAAGGCACAACATACCCAAATTTATGGGACACAATGAAAGGAGAACTTAGAGGAAAACTCAGAGCACTAAGTGCCTTTAAGAAGAAATTTGTAACAGTTCATACAAACAACTTAATGGCACAACTGAAAGCCCTGGGGGGGGGGGGAAGAAGCAAATAAACCCAAAAGGAGCAGACAACTGGAAATAATCAAACTCAGGGCTGAAATCAATCAATTAGAAAACAATAAAACAATTCAAAGACTCAATGAAATCAAGAGCTGGTTCTTTGAGAAATAAGATAGACAAATTCTTAGTAGCCAAACTAAGTAAAAGGAAGAGAGAAACTATCCAAATCAGCAAAATGAGGAAAAAAAAGGGGGACATAACTACAAACAATGAGGAAATACAAACAATAACTAGGTCATAGTACAGAAGCCTATATGCCACAAAGTTCGAAAATTTAAAAGAAATGGACAATTTTCTTAGCAGATTCCATCTACCAAAATTAAGTCAAGACCAGGTGGACAGATTGAACAGCCCTATATCCCCAAAGGAACTGTAGCAGCCATCAACAGCCTCCCTTCCAAAAAAAAAAAAAAAAAAAAAAAAAAAAAGCCCAGAGCTAGATGGTTTCAGAGAAGA
Source organism: Meriones unguiculatus (assembly GCF_030254825.1). Taxonomy (NCBI): domain Eukaryota; kingdom Metazoa; phylum Chordata; class Mammalia; order Rodentia; family Muridae; genus Meriones; species Meriones unguiculatus. The sequence goes on from NW_026843709.1 coordinate 19,420,442, forward strand.
ATTCTACCAGACCTTCAAAGAAGTGCTAACTTCAATTCTCTTCAAATTATTCTACAAAATAGAAACAGAAGGAACATTACCAAACTCGTTCTATGAAGCCACAGTCACCTTAATACCTAAACCACACAAAGATCAGAAAAAGAGAACTTCAAACCAATCTCTCTTATGAAAATTGATGCAAAGATACTCAATAAAATACTTGCAAACCAAATCCAAGAACACATAAAAGAGATCATCCAACATGACCAAGTAGGCTTCATCCCAGGCATGCAAGGGTAGTTCAATATTTAGAAATCCGTCAATCTAATCCACCATATAAACAAATTGAAGGAGAAAAATGACATGGTCATCTCCCTAGATGACAAAAAAAGCATTTGACAAAATCCAACACCCATTCATGTTTAACGTTTTGGAGAGCTCAGGGATAGAAGGAACATACCTGAACATAGTAAAGACAATATACAGCAAGCCTATAGCCAACATAAAACTCAAGGGAGAGACACTTAAATCAATCCCACTGAAATTAGGGACAAGGCAAGGCTGCCCATTGTCTCCATATCTCTTCAACATAGTAATTGATGTCCTAGCTAGAGCAATAAGACAAGTAAGGGAGATCAAGGGAATACAAATCAGAAAGGAAGAAGTCAAAGTTTCAGTATTCGCTGATGATATAATAATATACCTAAGTGACCCAAAAACTCAACCAGAGAACACCTTTAGCTGATCAACAACTTCAGCAAACTTCAATTCACTCAAAAAAATAAATAAATAAAAAGCCCTCCTGTATACACAAGACAAAAGGACGAAGAAAAAAATCAGGGAAACAATAGCCTTCATAATACCCACTAATAACATGAAATAGCTTGAGATGACCCCTAACCTAGCAGGTGCAAGACCTGTTTGGAACAAAAAAAAAAAAAAAAACCTTCAACTCTCTGAAGAAAGAAATCAAAGACAACAGAAGATGGAAAGTTCTCCCATACTCATGGATCAGTAGGATTACAATAGTGAAATTGGCCATCCTGCCAAAAGCAATCTACAGATTCAATGCAATTCCCATCAAAACACCAACACAATTCTTTACAGAACTTGAAAGAAAAATTCTCAACTTCATATGGAGAAGCAAAAAACCCAGAATTTCCAAAAGAATCCTGTACAACAATAGATCCTCTGGAGGTATCTCTATCCCTGATCTCAAGTTGTACTACAGAGCAATAATAATAAAAACTGCTTGGTACTGGCATAGAAACAGAAAGGTGGATCAATAGAACTGAATAGAAGACCCATAAATAAACCCACACAAGTATGAATACTTGATTTTTGACAAAGAAGCCAAAAACATTCAATGGAAAAGAGACAGCATCTTCAACAACTGGTGCTGGTCCAACCATATGTCTATATGCAGAAAAAACGAAAATAGATTTCTACTTATCACCCTTCACAAAATTAAAGTCCAAGTGGATCAAAGACCTCAACATAAAACCAGATACTCTAAATTGGTTAGAAGAAAAAGTGGGGAAGAATCTAGAACTCTTTGCAAAGGAGACAAAACAGAACACCATCAGCACAGGCCCTAAGAGCAAAAATCAATTAATGAGACATCGTGAAATTTAATAGCTTCTGTAAAGCAAAAGACACTGTCAATAGAAGAAAACGACAGCCTACAGATTGGGAAAGCATCTTCACAACCCAACATCTGACAGAGGGCTGATATCTGGACTATATAAAGAACTAAATAATTTAAAAGGCAATAATTCATGTAACCCAATTAAAAAATGGGTTATAAAGCTAAACAAAAAAATTTTCTATAGAAGAATATAGAATAGCAGAGAAGCACATAAGGAGATGTTCAACATCCCTAGCCATCAGAGAGATGTAAATCAAAATGACCCTGAGATTTCACCTTACACCCATCAGAATGGCTAAGATCAAAAACTCAAGAGATAACACATGCTGGAGAGGCTGTGGAGAAAGGCTCTTCCATTGCTGGTGGGTATGTCAAGGTACAACCACTATGGAAATCAACCTGGAACTTTCTCAGTCAATTAGGAATAGTGCTACCTCAAGATCCAGCTGTACCACTCCTAGGCATATATCCAAAAACTGTTCAAGTACACAAGAAGGACATTTGCTCAACCATGTTTGTAGCAGCTTTATTCATAATAGCCTGAACCTGGAAACAGCACAGTTCAATGGAGGAATGGATACAGACATTGTGGTACTTTTACACAATGGAACACTACTCAGCAATTAAAAACAAGGAAATCAGGAATTTTGCAGGCAAATAGTGAGATCTACAAAAAAATCATCCTGAGTGAGGTATCACAATAGCAGAAAGACACACATTGTATATCCTCACTTATATAGACCTGTAAGATAGGATAAATCTACTAAAATATGTACACTTAAAGAGAATAAACAAGAAAGAGCTACAGGTGTAAGATGATCAATCCTCATCTAGAAAGACAATGTCCATCTGGATGGACATTGGAAATAGGAGAAAACAATAAAGAGGATAGTAGCCTACCACAGAAGGCACCTAAAAGACTCTACTTAGCGGTGTATCAAAGCAGATGCTGAGACCCATAACCAAGCCTTCACCAGAGTGTAGGAAATCATATGAATGACAGAGGAATTATTATATCTTAGAGGGGACAGGGAGCCCCACAAGGTCTAAATATATATGACCAATGGGGTCTTCTATGAGACTGTTTATCCAACAAAGGACCATGCATGGATATAACCTACAACACCTGCTCAGACATAGCCCGTAGTAGCTCAGTATCCAAGTGGGTTCCCTAGTAAGGTGGACAGGAATTGTTTCTGACATGTGTTCATAAGCTTCCTCTCACTACCCCTCTTGGGGAGGAGCAGCCTTTGCTAGGCCACAGATCACGACATTGCAACCATCCTGAAGATACCTGATAAGCTAGGGCCAGACAGAAGGAGAGGAGGATACCCCCCCTCAGTGGACTCAGAAAGGGGCAGGGAGGAGATGACTGAGGGAGGGGAGGATTGGGAGAGAAAGAGGGAGAGGGCTACAGCTGGGAAACAAGTGAATGTATAAAATTATTTAATAATAAAAATATTAAAATAAAAATAAATATTTAATATAAAAAACAGTTGAAATATGTGTTGCTCATATACTCATTGGAACATGATCAGAATCTTAGTGGCAAGTCCCTTAAAAAATTAGTTCAAATTAGTTCATCCTTGCTGCACCCTGATACCACCCCCAATAAGAAGCCATCAGTCCTGAAGAGCTTTATACTACATCACCTTGATCACAGTTTTCCTTATGTATTTATTTATTATAATTTTATTACATTGTATCTCCTCTGCTGCCCACTCCATCTTCTTCGTCAAGTCCCACCTACTCTCCTTCCTTTGTACATATTCCATTTTTCTAGTTACCTGATAGGGGAAGTCCTCCTCCTACTTCTAACTGCCCTAGCTTATCAGGTGTCATCATGGTTGGCTGCATCATCTACTTCTGCAGTCTGACTCTTAGGGTTTTATTCTCCTTATAACTTTATTCTCCAGTTCTCTCTACTTATGACACACTTTCTGCCTCCTCTCCTGCAGGTTTAGCACAGATCTGAGGGGAGAGAGAATTTCACAGGGAAATTCCATTTAGAGCTGAGTGTTTTAAGGTTTCTCTCTGCATAATATCGGACTGTGGGTTTCTGTATGCAATCTGATATAATGCATAAGGAAGCATCCTTGTGGATCCATGAACATGGCACTAATCTATTAGTTGAGGGCAGAGAGCAACATATTTTAATAACAGCAGCCTGGGTTGCTTGAAAATTTCTGTAGGATGCCCTGACCCAACAACTCAATTAACTGCCACTCAATCTCCTTAGTGGAAAACTGGTTTGGTCACAATAGATGGCCTATTCTAAATTTATCCCCCACTATTAGGAGACCTCCTAAGAAGTTAATTCATTCCATACTTTTTTTTTCTACATTATGGTTGCTTCACCCAGGATTATTTTTCCAGTGTTCATCTATTTATCTGAAAATATCATGATGTCATTTTCCATTTGAGACATGTAGGGTTATTCAGATTTTCTCTCAAGCAGGCTGTCCTCTTGGCCCTTATAATAACGGGCTCCTGAAACTCTTACTGGCTTTAACTTCTTTCATGACAGCATTCGACCTCTCAGCCAGTCAGCACCTGAGAGAATCTTGATATTTCCATGTAGGTGGGTAAACAATCTTTCCTCAGTGTCCAGTATCCTCTGCACTGGCAACTTTTTCTTGTGAAACCCGACAAGCCTTTAACTCACCCCTTTACGCAGGTCCCACGCCTTACCTCCTGTTTACCTCTGTGACAATGTCTGGTAAGAACTGAAACTTTAATGTTTATTTAACTGGACAGCTTCCTAAGTAGGGAAGCTTCAAAGTGATGTGCAATTGAGGGGAATGTACCAAAAGAGAACGTGGTCTCCTACTGTGGTCTTAGATCTGAAATTTCCTAGGTTGTGACTTTGAACTGAGTGGTTATTCCTGCACTCACTAAATGTACCTTCACATTCTTATTGATATAATAGGCTGGCAGGGTCTATGATTTTCTGGGGTTTTGAATCTTTAAAAGCAGGGAAAAGAAAAGGAAATCAGACAATTCCTGGGACTGGTTTGGCTGAAATAGTGAAAATCGGTGAGTGTAAAAGAAAAACTTAGGGGCAATAAAGTATTTGAAAGCCCTTGCTGTTCCACACCCTCTATGAGCAGGGTTGCCTTGATTGACCTTCCTGGATAGGCAGCTGTGTCCTATTCTTTCAGTGAGGAACCCTCCTGGTCCTGAGGTTTCCAGTTCAAACTGAGCCTTCAGCTCAGAGAAATGGGTCCATGTTATATGCCCTAGAGACAAGAGCAACAGTGTCTCCTGCTACGGTCCTCCTCACAAACCCTCTAAACATAGTGTTTGGGTAAGGATTGCTTTTTCAGATGTTCCACCTGAGCTCATGGGGTCTGAGGCAGTTGGACTAGCTCATTGCTAGGAATCTCTATTAACAAGTACCTGGAATCATGTTTACAGAGTCAAACTCTGCCCCCCTTAAACAGAATCTTTTCTCCATGTTAAAATTCATTGTAAAAGCTGTCAACATTTTTACTGATTATGTGGGAATTTCATATAAAGTACATTACACTACTTTTCCATTGCTCCCAGATTCAAATTCCTACCCTTGTGTCACATTACATTTTTTCTTTAAAATACCTCTGTTGAAGTATGTGTTGTTCATATACACAATGGAACATGATCAGAGTCTCAGTGCCAAGTCCCTTAAAGTAAACTGAGTTCATCCTTGCCGTACCCTTTTACTACCTCCAAGAAGAAGCTATTAGTCCTGAATAGCTCTATAATTCATCACTATGATCACAGTTTTTCTTATGTTTTTATTTATTAGGAAGTGCTCACTTTGTATCCCCTTTGTTGCCCTCTTATCCTTCCATTCCCACCCACCCCCTTTCTATGAAATATCTAAAATTCCCCTGATAGTTGAGGTCCTCTTTTCCCTGTCATTGACCATAGTGTTCTGCCCAGTTCACGAACCCCAAAAGACCAGGAATATCTAGACTCGGCTGTAAATACATGGGTTTCATTTTATTGTAAATTACAAACTGCAGCTTGGGCCCACCACCACCCCACCACCAACGTGGTAAGATTTGAGAGCCCTGGGCTCAGGTTAGTTGGGTGATTTAAAGATTCTAGTCCCTCCCAGCATGCCCAAGGCAGGGGGGATTCCTGCCTGGCAAGCATGTATTGATCAAAATGAGACATTTTGAATTGATTGGCTATAGGAAGGTCCCAACCATTAATGACCTGATGCCCCCCCCCCGGGGGGATGGGCCAGTTTCCTACCAACTATATCTCTAGTGAGTGGGAAAAGAATACAGAAAGGCAGGTTTTTCCCCTCAGGGCATGGCTGGACTTCTCTACCCACAAAGTTCAGGCCTTAATTAATAATAGCTGCTAATTTTTAATCTTTTGGTCTCTGAATAGCTAATCAGTTCTCATCCAGTCTAGCTGCATCATCTTTCTCTGCAGCTTGATTCTCAGGGTTTTGTTCTCCTTGTGTCCTCAATTGCCTTTACTTACGACACTCTTTCTGCCTCCTATCCTGCAGGCTTCCCTGAGCTCTGAGGGGAAGAATTTCATAGAGAAATCGCACTTAGAGCTGGGTGTATTAAGGTCTCTCTCTGCATATTATCTAACTGTGGGCCTTGTTGTCATAATTATTTTTTTTATGTAAACACCTTATACTTGTTCATTCAAATGCTGATTTATACCCCCCACCCTTTGGTTTCAATCCGGATATTACATTGTGATACTTATTCTAAGCATCCTGTCTCAATTGTGTGTAAACAGGCCAAAATAAAACAACTAGCTACAATGTTGTGCAAAGGGAGAATCCAGAGGACTTGAAGTAGGGGAGGAGACAGAGGGCAGGAAATGAATGGGAGGAGAAGGGGACAGAGGAGAGCTAGGAGAGAGAGCTGGAGGAAAGGTCTTGGAATGGCAACATGGAGAAATGAACTGGACCTAATATATCAATAAAAGCAAGTATAATGTAGTGAAATATAAATGTTAGGAACTATGAGGAGTAAATATTGTCTAGCATTGTGTTCTAGGTTAACTCATTAACCCAGTTTCTGTGTGGTGATTTGGGTATACAGCTGTTTAGTACTGACAGCAGCTTTAACAGAAGATAAATCAATGGTAAATATTAATTGTCACATATAACAGGGTGTCTGCATAGAATCCCATTTGAGTCAGAAGGAACCCTCTCTGTGGATTCGAGAACATTGCACCAATCTATTAAGTGAGGGCAGAGAGCAACATATTTTATTAACAACAGCCTGGGTTGCTTGAAAATTTCTGTAGGATGCCCTGGCCCAACAACTCAATTCACTGACACACAATCTCTCTAGTGGAAGATTGGTTTAGTCACAATAGATGGCCTATGGGAACTTTATCCCTGGATATTAGGAGACCTCCTAATAAGTGAATAAATACCATATTTTTCTTTTTGCATTTTAGTTACTTCACCCAGGATTATATTTCCTGGTTCCATCCGTTTGCCTGAAAATATCATGATGACATTTTCTTAGCTTAATAATACCCACTATAGAAATTTTCCAGATTTTCCCCAAAGGAGATTGTCTGTCCTGTTCTTTAGAAATTGGAAGTTGCTGGGATTTTATTCACTGTATTGAATGAGAAAGTATGAGGATAACTGTATTCTTTTCTCCTAGAAGTCCCTCTATCTTCTTCCACTTCCTGGTTGACATTGAATTACAATGTCCACTTGAAGCTCATCTGTTTATTTGTTTAGTGAGGAAATGTCTTTGAAGGGATAGGAAGTATGGCCTTTTTAGATAACATAATTCTTCTTGTAGTTATATTATAATTCCTATTGGGATTATATTATAGGAGGATGTGCTTTGAAATTGACATGCCAATGAAAGAGACCAGAGAGAATTGAGTCTTGGTCTCTAGGACTCTGTCACTCTATGTCTGTTTCTGTAAGTCTTCATCTCTATTTCTGAATCTGTCTCTCTAGGTTTTTCTCTGTTTCTTCCAGTCTCCATCTCTCTGTCTGCCTCTTGTGGTTCAGTACGAAAATCTCTCAGTTCTGCTGAAGGACTACAACAGGATGACAACTTGATGATGTGACATCCACAATACTTTCTGTAAATAATACAAGCAGAGTCCCAATTAAATGCTTTTTGTTCAATGATTTGCCTTGGTCGGGGAGCATTTTTCCAGAAAGTTATTCACTGACTGAGGACATATCTGTGCATTTAACAATTAATAATGGTCAAGGATGCATGACTTTATTATGACCAATTGAAAGAAATATGTGACATTTTCTGAGCTAAGAGTCTTACAGGAACTGTCATCACTGGGTTGTGTGCTTTCAGTTGACCAGACTGAAGCATGTAGGGATGCTCAGCATTTCTCTCAAGCACTCTGTCCATTTGACCATATTAATAACTGGCCCCTGATACTCTTACAGGCTCTTACCTCTTTCATGACACCATTCTCCCTCTCAGACAATTAACTCCTGAGCTAATCTTGAGGTTTCCATGGAGATGACTAAACAAACTTTCCTGAGGGTCCAGGATCTCTGATTCTGTACAAAAGTGATGTTTTCTTGTGAAACCCAACAAGCATTTATCTCATCCCTTTATGCAGATTCTATAACTTTACTCCTATTTGTGCAATATAGGTAGGAAATGAAACTTTAATGTTTATTTAATTGGACAGCTTCCAAAGATGGGAATCTTCAAAGTGATGTGGGATTAAGGGGAATGTACCAAATGATAAGGTGGTCTCCTACTGTGCTGTTGGTTCTGAAATTTTCTAGGTTATGACTTTGAACTGATCAGTGACTGGCGTACTCACTAACTGTACCTTCACCTTCTTACTAATATAATAGGCTTGCAAAGCTTTGGGTTCCCTGGGCTATTGAGTCTTTAAGAGCATGGTAAAGAGAAGAAAACCAGACAATTCCTGGAATTGATTTGGCTTGAACAGAGAAAGTTCAGTGTTTGTAACAGGAGAACTGAGAAGCAATAAACTATTTGACAGTTGGTGCTGATGCTTACTAGGGTTGCCAACCATCTATGAGAAGGGTTGCATTTGATGACCAGGCTGAACCAGCAGCTGTGTCCTACACAGTTGTCAGTGAGGAACTCCCCTCCCTGTCCTGGGATGTACAGTTTAAACTGGATCTTCAGGATAGAGAAATACGTCCATATTATATGCCTAGTACACAAGAGCAGCTGTTGTTTCCTGCTGTGGTCCTGCAGAAAAACTATCTAAAGGTAGTGTTAATGCCTGGACTGCTTGTTCAGAGGAGCCACTGCAAAACCTGCACTCCCGGTGCAGGGTCCGTACCGCTCCCTCCCCCAAAGTGACTCACAGACCACGGTTCAATGCAAAAGCAAGAGGTAGTTTATTCTGATCGCGATGGGGGTCATCCCTTCAAAGCAGGAGACGACCCCGAGCATACAAAACACAGAGTTTTTAATTCCTAAAAAATCAGGCCTTTACATTGATTAGTCAACAGAAAAGGTAGCAGTTATGTGGTTGGCAACTGTAGGGGGAGCTCACAGCTCCAAGGACAGTCCTCCCCTCTTCTCCCATCTCTCAGTTTTGTAGCAGGCCACTTACCTCCCCTAAATTGCCTAACTTGCTCTTTCTTCTTAGCTGGCCCTTATTCAAGGTCCAGTTGTTTTTCTTTCTAATTTGGGATGGTCCCATTTCTCACCACCTGAGCTTATGAGGTCTGTAGTAGTTTGAAAATCACTAATTCACCCTGGCACCACCCCCAAGAAAAAGCCATCAGTCCTGAAAAGCTGTATAATTTATCACCTTGATCACAGTCCCTCTGTTGCCTCCTCCCTCTTCTTCTTCCAATCCAATCCTTTTTCTACCCTATGGCCTTTCTGTAGTTTCTTTATAGGGGTAATTTCTAAAATTCACCTCGTAGTTGATGTCCTCCTTCCCCTTCTCTCTTTACCTAGCCTTTCAAATCTTATCTAGACTGGCTGCATCATCTTCTTCTGTGGCCTTATTTTCAAGGCTTTGTTCTCCTTGCTTACTCAAGTCCCACTAATAATTATACTCTTCCTGCCTCCTCTCCTGCAGACTTCCTAGAGTGCTGAGGGGATGGAGAATTTCATTGGGAAATCCCATTTTGAGCTGGGTGTTTTAAGTTTCTCTTTTCATAATATCGGACTGTGGGTCTCTCTATGCAACCTGATCTGTTGCAGAAGGAAACATCTCTGTCTATTCAAGAAGATGGCAATGATCAATCAGTTGAGAGCATAGAGCAGAATATTATAATAACAACAGTCTGGGTTTCTTTATTTTTTTTTTTTAATTTCTGTAAGATGACATTGCTCAATAGCTCAGTTCACTGGTACCCACCACCCATTGTAGAAGACTGGTTTGGTCATAATTACATGGACTTTTGGAACTTTATCCCCCACTATTAGGAGACCTCCTAATAAGTGAATATGTACCATATTTGCATTTTAGTTACTTTACCCAGAATGGTTTTTCTTGGTTTCATCTATTTGCCTCAAAATATCATGATGTCATTTTCTTAACTGAATAATATTCTGTTTTGGCAATATTCCACATTTTCTCCAAAGGAGAATATCAGGCCCGGTTTTTAGTCCTTGCAAGTTGCTGGGACTTTATTCATTGTATTGAATGACAAACATTCAGGATAACTACATTCTTTTAACCTAGAAGTCCCTGCATCTTCTTCCACTTCATGATGATTTGAATTGCAATGTCTCCTTGAAGCTCATCTCTTTACATGTTTAGTCTCCAGTGAGAAAATTTCTGGGAAGTATTAGGAGGAATGGCTTTGTTAGATAATGTAATTCATATTGGCATTATATGACAGGAGGGTGTGCTGTGAGGTTGATATGCCAATGAAAGTGACCAGACAGAATGTCTCTCTGTCTCTGTCACTTTATATATTTGTTTCTGTAGGTCTTCATCTCTCTATTTCTGAATCTGTCACTCTAGCTCTTTCTCTCTCTGTCTCTCTCAGTCTCAGACTCTCTGCCTGCTTGCTGGTGGTTCAGAATGAAAAGCTCTCAGTTCTGCTGAAGGACTACAACAACTTGTCTGCCTGCTGATGTGACATCATGGATAGTCTTTGTAAAAATATAAGCAAGCTCCTAACTAAACACTTTTTGTTCAAAGATTTGCCTTGTTCAGGCAGTGTTTTCACAGTAAGTAATTCACTGACTGCGGACCTCTCTGTGCATTTAATAAATAATATTGGAATCTGTGATAATATTAAAGACACAGGATTTTTATTAATGACCACTGGAAAGAAATATGTGACAGATTAACTGAACTAAGAGTTGTGTGCTTTCAGCTACCAAGATTAAGGCATTTAGGGCTGGCTCCTCAGTGTTTCTCTCAAGCAGGCTATTCACTTGGCCCTTTTAGTTACCTTTTTGTTTTGTTTTGTTTTGGTCTTTTTGTTTGTTTGTTTGTTTGTTTTAATTTTGTTTTTCCTTTTTTTTTTCCCAGTCCTGAGGACCGAACCCAGGGCTTTGCACTTAGTGGGCAAGCATTCTACCACTGAGCTAAATCCACAACAACCACTTGGCCCTTTTAATAATTGGCTCCAGAAACTGTTACTGGCTTTTGCCTGTTTCATGACTTCATTCTCCCTGTCAGCCAAGCAGCACCAAACCACCATGACATCATAATAGCTTTGGGATGTCATCATAGCATTGGATGTCCTAATATCATTGTAAATTCTTACTGTTGTGAAGTCATAATAGTTTTTGATGTTAAAATTCCACTATGATGTCGTACCAAATTTAAGTTGTATTACCATTGTGATGCTATAATAGTGCAAAACCTGCACTCCCGGTGCAGGGTCCGTACCGCTCCCTCCCCCAAAGAGACTCACAGACCACGGTTCAATGCAAAAGCAAGAGGCAGTTTATTCTGATCGTGTTGAGGGTCGTCCCTTCAAAGCAGGAGACGACCCCGAGCATACAAAGCACAGAGTTTTTATTCCTAAAAAATCAGGTCTTTACATTGAATAGTCAGCAAAAAAGATAGCAGTTATGCAGCTGGCAGCTGTAGAGGGGAGCTCACAGCTCCAAGGACAGTCCTCCCCTCATCTCTCGGTTCTATAGCGGGCTGCTTACAGCTTCAAAGACAGTCCCCTCTTTTCCCTTGTGGGCCTAAATCGCCTGACTTGTTCTTCTTTCTTAGCTGGCCCTTATTCAAGGTTCAGTTGTTTTTCTTTCTAATTTGGGATGGTCCCATTTCTCATTCCCCCCTTTTTCTTTGGCATAATTTTAACCCTAAAATTACACGCTAGATTCAGCTTGCATCTCTAATTGCTGATACTGCTGTCGAAGCATAAGGACCTGAACGGTACTGATCCGTTCTCTCACGAAATTGACTAGCTTGTTAAGAAAGCAGGGGCCAAGAGTTACAATCAGGAGAAGAATTAGCAAAGGGACTAGCAAGGTGGAGATTAAAGTGGTCATCCATGGAGAGGAATTAAACCATCCTTCAAACCATCCTAGGCTTTGGGCTCGTTCTTGCTTTCTCTTTTCTAAGCCCTCTTTGACCTTATCTAGGGTCTCAGTGACAACTCCAGTATGGTTGACATAGAAATGACATAGAAACAGCATTCTTCTTTTAGGGCAGCGCATAAACCTCCTTATTGCAAAAACAATAAATCTAAGCCCCTTCTGTTTTGTAACACCATCTCTGATAATGACTGTAAGGAATCTTTGAGCTCTCTAATTGTGCTTTCTAATGTTTCTATATCCTCATCAACAGCTGCCCTAAGCTCATTTAACCCGCTATGTCTGAGGGCTATAGCCGACCCTCCAGCTGCTGTCCCTACTGCTCATAGCCCGACCCCAAGCATTATGGCTAAGGAAATTCCCAAGTCTCTTTTTGTTCATATCAGCGGTTCCCCCACCGAGTCCCAGTATTGGAAGGGCTCTTCATACAGGTGATAGGTGACTCAGGGGATTACCTGGACCAGGACACAGTAGTCAGATGAATTGACAAGCACCTGAGTACTGACACAAGTAGTAATTCCTGTCGCACAGGCCCACCATCCATCGATTGGTGGTATGAGGTACCCAGACAGACCTGCAACATCATAGGTTTGGTTGCATAAAAAATGATGACTGGGGGGGACTTTACCTACACAGAGTCCTTGCCCTGAAACGGCAGACAGGGAAAGTCTAGACTCCCTTTGTGTCCAACGGCAGGCTGTTGCATCTTGGGAGTTACTTATCTCATCTATAAACGCAATTTTTTCATAATATGGGGGAGCAATTCCAAAGCATAACCAACAAGACTCAGTAACCTTGGGCCCTAACTAACCCAATAACTCAGTTATTTAGGGCCTGGAAGGCCCCCTGTGCTAGGGAAGTAATGTATGGTCCAGGAGGCTTAGGGGAAGAAGAATCTTTACCCATTTTTGAGTTAGGAGTCAGTGAGGGGGTTGCTGGATGTGGGGCCATAGTCTGGGGGTCCGATTTCACTGGGGGAACCAGGTGAGGGCCAGCTTTATTTGGCCCTACTTCAGCAGATGGGGCTGTTATTTTTAATTTGATGGTGAAAAGTAACCCATCATCATATCTTTCCTTATATATTCGTAGGCCCCAAGTGAACCCCGTCACCCAGTTAGTTGAAATCTGTTTTCCAGCGTCTGTGAACCGGATTAGCAGGGGGTGGCACCAGGTGGTACATATTGGCTGATTAGTCCACCTATTGTTTGGGGTTGGGCATGACTGTAATTAGCTTTAACAACAATGTAATCCCAATTGGAGGTAGGCTTCCAGTAAGTATTGCCAGTGGTTTCACACCCCCAATTCTTGCAGTAGAAGTCATTTCTCCCCCCACATTTGTTTACCATTATAGGTTGCTGGTGGGGTCCTGGACATACATAAAAGGTTAGGACTCGCAGCATACTGCAGTGGTTGGTGGTCCTGCAGCCCCCCCCCAGGGATCTAAGCCCCTTCTCTCACTAAAACACCCACGTCTATGGTCCCCAGGAACCATGTTGGGGTCTAGATGGCTTTGCAAATCCCAGTTAGCAGGTGCTCCTAGAGCCATTTTACAAAGGTCAGGGTACAAGTCCGGCCACCATGTGAAGGGTGGGGCTATCTTTGAAACAGACCAAATTATAATATGTCTCTGATTAGTTACTTCCCAAGTCAAAAGTTTGGGCTGGTGAGGACTAGAGCCCAAGCAAGTATTGTAAGTGCTTAACAGAGCCAAAAGCACCAGCAGTTTGTGGATATCACCCACGGCTAACATTCTTAACAAGTTTAAGTTTTAAGGGATTGTCACTGGGCTGGATTTTCCAGTCAGAAGTGGTGTCCTCTGGAGCGGGTTTGATGTGTGATGCGTGGATCCAAGCAGCAATGCCTTCTACCTTCACAGCCGTTGGGGTGGTGAGCAGGATGCAGTAAGGACCTTTCCACCGGGGTTCCAAATTTTGACTACGGTGTCGCCGTATGTAAACCAAGTCTCCAACTTGGAACTGATGTGGCACCTGTAAGGATCCTGGCGCATATGCACTGCCAACCTTGTTCCAGATTTCTTTTTGAATAAGCTGCAGTCCCTTAACCTGGAAAACAAGTCAGAGTTACCACTAGTTATGTCAAGAGGGTCTCCTAGGAGAGTCAAGGGAGCTGGAACTCCATACAATAGTTCAAAAGGCGTGAGATTCAACAAGGAAGGAGTATTCCTGACCCTAAAAAGAGCCAGAGGGAGGAGTACCACCCAGTCACCGCCAGTCTCCATGTTCAATTTAGTAAGGGTCTCTTTTAGAGTTCTATTTATTCTTTTTACCTATCCTGAACTTTGGGGTCTATATGCACAATGTAATTTCCAATTAGTCCCCCAAAATCTGGCCACCTCCTGACTTACCTGAGCAACGAAGGCTGGCCCGTTGTCTGACCCGATGACCTTTGGAACTCCAAACTGGGGAAAAATGTCTTCTAAAATCTTCTTGGCTACAACCAGAGCAGTCCTTTTCTTGGTGGGAAAAGCTTCCACCCATCCTGAGAAGTTCTACAAAGACTAGAAGATATTTATTTCCATACCTGGATGGCTTGATCTTGGTAAATTCCACTTCCCAATGCATTCCAGGTCTAGTTTCCCTTAACCGTTTTCCCAAGCTTTGGAAATTCTTCCCTACGTTTACCTTTTGGCAAGGGATACATGTCTGAGTCACTTTTTTGGTTAGAACAGTGAGGTTTAGTATTCGGTAAGGAGATTGGAGAACAATTTCAGTCAATTTCCTTGCCCCTAAATGAGTCCAGTGATGCATTTGTGCTATTAGTCTCTTAGCATCTTCCTGTGGCAAAATGACCTTACCTTTGGAGTCAATCCATGCTCCCACATTAGCATCAAATGTCCCTTGTTTTCTCTGTATTTGCTCCAGGTCATCTTCTGTTCCTTCTCTGGCAATTTAGTAGTTAATTTCCCTGGAGCAGGACTTCCTCTAGCAGCTGCTTTAGCCTCCTGATCAGCCATGTTATTTCCCTTTGCTGCCTTGGAATTTCCCTTCTGATGTCCCAGGCAGTGAATTATGCTTACCTTGGTCGGCAGTAGTAAGGCATTGAGCAAGGCCAAGATTTTATTTTTATTTTTAATTTCTTTACCGGCTGATGTCAATAGGCCTCTCTGCTGGTAGATGGCCCCGTGCACATGGGCCGTAGCAAGGCATACCTGCTGTCAGTGTAGATGTTTATCTTTTTGTCTTTCCCCAAAGTTAATGCTTGAGTTAAGGCAATTAGTTCTGCTCATTGAGCAGAGGTGCCTTCAGGCAGCGCTTGGGCCCATATTACCTTGTGTCCATCCACCACCGCTGGTCCAGCTTTTTTTTTTTTTTTTCATTTTCCAAAAAGCTACTCCCATCTGTGTAATATGTCACCTCAGCATCTGGCAGAGGCTGGTCTTTTAAGTCCTTTCGCCATCCCTGTTTTTCCACCAATACCTGCGAGCAATCATGCTCTGGGTGCTGAATCTCTGGATCTGGTAACAGGGTGGCAGGGTTTAGCCCCGTTGCTGGGGCAAAAGTAATCTTGTCATTATTTAAAAGCAAAGTTTGATAATGAGTCATGTGCGCATTCGTGAGCCAGCAATCAGGTGGCTGTCTGACAACACTCTCAAGGGCATGAGGGACATAAACAGTAAGATCTTGTCCCAAGGTCAGCTTGTCAGCATCCTTTACCAATGCGGCGACTGCTGCGATTATCTGAAGGCAGGTCGGCCATCCTGCTGCTACTGGATCAAGCTTTTTAGATAGATAAGCTACCGGTCTCTTCCAGGGTCCAATCTTTTGAGTTAACACCCATTTAGCCATTCTCTGGTTCTCGGCCACATAGAGATGAAAAGGTTTAGTGACATCAGGAAGTCCCAAGGCTGGAGCTGACATTAAAGCCTGTTTAATATTATCAAATGCAGTCTGTTCATCTTTTCCCCAGGAAAAAGAGTCATTGCCCTTTGTAAGGTCATACAGAGGGGCTGCCATTTCAGTGAACCCAGGAATCCATAATCGGCAAAACCCCGCTGTACCAAGAAATTCCCTCAGTTGTTTTGTAGTTCGTGGAGGGGGAATATGAAACACAGTCTCTTTTCTAGCCTCCGATAACCATCTTTTTCCTTCCTTTAGTATATACCCCAGGTAACTGACCTGTTTCCATCATTTCTGGGCCTTCTTTGCTGATGCTCTATAGCTGAGTTCACCCAATTCTTGTAACAGTTGGCCAGTGGCTTTGAGACAGGTTTTCTGACAATCTGCAGCTAGTAAGATGTCATCCATGTACTGGAGAAGAGTTACCTGAGTATTTGTGGCCCGGAAGTGTGCCAGGTCTTGGTGCAGGGCTTCATCAAATATGGTAGGAGAATTCTTAAATCCTTGGGGAAGTCCAGTCCATGTTAGTTGGCCCGAGACCCCGGAGTCGGGATCTTTCCATTCAAAAGAGAAAATGTCTTGGCTGGCAGGGCTAAGTTGAAGACAAAAGAATGCATCTTTAAGGTCTAGAACAGTATACCAGGCTCTGTCAGGGGGAAGGGAGCTCAGCAGGTTATACGGGTTGGGGACTGTTGGATGTAAGTCCATAACCTGTTTGTTAACTTCCCTTAGGTCTTGCACAGGCCGATAATCGTTGCTCCCAGGCTTCCGGACTGGCAGTAATGGAGTATTCCAAGCAGATTGACACCTTTTCAAAACCCCTAGGTCAAGGAGTCGCTGTATATGAGGGCGAATCCCATCATGGGCTTCCTTAGACATTGGATACTGCTGCACTGCAACTGGGGCTGCCTGAGGTTCTATCGACTGGTGGTTGCTTTCTTGCTTTCCCTAAGCCAGCTGTTTCAGCCCAGGACTCAGGGTATTTTTTACCCACCAGTCAATGTCTTTTTCCCCCTCTTTTAAATTTTCAAATAGCCGGTATTTATCTTTCAAGTGAATTGTAAGCACATGAATAGGATCCCCTCCTTTATTTGTAATCTGTGGGCCTTCTGTGTTAAAATAGATGTGGGCCCCTATTTTGGTCAGGATATCCCGTCCAAGCAATGGGTATGGGCAGTCAGGCATGACTAAGAATGAGTGGGATACCCGGCCCACTCCAAGGTCCACTGTTCTTCGGGTAGTCCATGTATATTGCTTACATCCAGTGGCCCCTTGAACCCATGATTTTTTTTCTTTCTTAGCCCCTGAGTCTTGCAACAGAACTGAATGCTGAGCGCCAGTATCCACTAGAAAATGGACTGGCTTCCCCTCCACCTTGAGGGTTACCCTGGGTTCGGGGAAGGGAACCAAACCCCGTCCTTCCTAATCGCTGTCATTGTTTAAGGTCAGGACCCTGGTCCCTGTGGCTCGAGAATTCAGCTGCTTCTTCTTCCTTTTGGGGCAATCCCTCCTCCAGTGTCCTGTCTCCTTGCAGTAGAAACACTGGTCCTTAGACAAAGGGCCCTTACGGTTGCCAAGAACTCTCGCCCTTTCAGTACGATTTTCCTGGACTATGGTGGCCAGAATCTTAGTCAATTTTTTATCCTGCCTCTTGTCTCTCTCTCTCTCTCTCTCTCTCTCTCTCTCTCTCTCTCTCTCTCTCTCTCTCATCTCCTGTTCTTTCTGTTTCCTTTCTTCTTTTTCTTCTTCTTTTTCTCGACTATAGAAGACTTTCTCTGCTACTTGCACTAAATCCTTTAACGACTTATCCTGCAGACCTTCTAATTTCTGAAGTTTCCTACGAATATCCCTAGCTGACTGATCTATGAAAGATACAGCTACTGTTGCCCTGTGCTCATCTGAAGCAGGGTCATAGGGAGTAAACTGGCTGAATACATCCATCAGCGGTTCTAAGTAGGCTGCAGGAGATTCCTCCGGCCCCTGGACCACTTCTCTTACCTTAGTCAAATTGGTGGGTCTTTGAGCAGCTCCACGAAGACCTGCCATTAGAGTCTGGTCGTAAACCTTCAAGTGCTGCCTACCCTCTGGTGTCTTGTAATCCCAATCAGGATGAGAGAGAGGAAACCCATTAGTAATCTCGTCGGGGAGAACTGTAGGCCTCCCATCCGCCCCTGGGACATTCTTCCTTGCTTCTAGAAGAACTCGTCCCCTCTCCTCGGTAGTCAGGAGTGTCTGTAAAAGCTGTTGGCAATCATCCCAAGTGGGCTGGTGAGAGAAAAGGACAGATTCAAACAAGTCAGTCAAGGCTTGGGGGTTCTCAGAAAAAGGGGGATTGTGAGCCTTCCAATTGTAGAGATCAGCTGTGGAAAAAGGCCAGTACTGAAAGTGGTATTGCCCATCCCCCTCTGGAAATCCATAGGCTCTCAATGGGAGAGCCACCGAGTCCAGCTGGGTTGCTCTGCAGCTTCGTGTTCCAGCTGCTGGGCCCCATTCATTCTGAGCAGTGTCAGCTGGTGAGTGCAGTGGGACCTCTGGCGGTGTCTGCGGAGGCAGAGGCGCCGATGGTGTCTGCAGTGGCAGGGCTGAGGGACCGAACAGCTCCTGGTGAGCGACGTGTGAGGGGACTAGAAAAGTTGCATGCTAGCCCCACCTTAGGCCCCGAGGGAGAACTGACAGCCTCAGGGAAACTGACAGGGGAAACGGTCGGAGGTCTGGCAGGAGAACCGGCAAGGGAACTGGCAGGGGTAGGGGCCATGGCTGGCGGATAAGGGGTTTAAAGGTCAAAAAGGAGGAGGTCTGCTTCTGGAGAAGTGAGCAGTTTCTTTTTCTCCTCTTCCTTAATGGCACAAACAGTAGTCGACGGAGTCTCTGTGGGGAGAACAAAGGGGCGCACCCAGGGGGGTGGATGGTGAACAATATCCTCCCAGGTTAGGACATAAGGTACCTGATCAGGATGGCCCCACTGTGCTTGGAGGGTCTCAGCCTTAACAGCAAGAATCATGTCAAGGTGAAAGGTGCCCACCGTTGGCCATCCAACCTGAACAGCAGGCCATTCCAAGGAGCAAAAGGCTTGCCACTTTGCTTTTCTAACTTCCACTGAGAGGTTATGTGCCCTATATTTCACTTCTGAGAAGTGGTCAAGGATGAGGGATAAGGGTGTAGTCACAGTCTGTCCCATAATGAAATCTTCCCTCAGAAAAGTCAGAGAGGCAACAAGAACAGAGACAAAAAGAACCAAACAAGCAATCAGACAAGGATGTCCTTGCGGGTGATACCACAGTGCCCTAATGGAACAGAACGGCTCCCAGGCCGGTCTCTACGAAAATCAGATTCAGACGGGAGGAGGACCGTCTCTGATCCAACCTCCCAACAAATGGTACCTGAGGTGTCCCTCAGCTTCCTGGCTTTTCGAGTATCTGACGTGTCCATCAATCGAAATAGCCTAATGAAACAACCAAAATGGTTCAGACAGGCGCCTAACCAGAACAAAACCAGAAGAAAACAGAATCTGCAGAAACCTGAATATCAAACAAACAAAATGACTGACCTGTTTCAACCTGACCTCTGAACCCAGTCTGGTGAGGGTCGGGGAAGGGCCGCATCGGTTTCCAGGACAACGCACCACATGCAAAACCTGCACTCCAGGTGCAGGGTCTGTACTGCTCCCTCCCCCAAAGAGACTCACAGACCTTGGTTCAATGCAAAAGCAAGAGGCAATTTATTCTGATCGTGATGAGGGTCGTCCCTTCAAAGCAGGAGACGACCCTGAGCATACAAAGCACAGAATTTTTATTCCTAAAAATCAGGCCTTTACATTGATTAGTCAGCAGAAAAGATAGCAGTTATGCGGCTGGCAGCTGTAGCGGGGAGCTCACAGCTCCAAGGACAGTCCTCCCCTCTTTTCCCATAGCGGGCCTAAATCGCCTGACTTGTTCTTCTTTCTTAGCTGGCCCTTATTCAAGGTCCAGTTGTTTTTCTTTCTAATTTGGGATGGTCCCATTTCTCAATAGCAGTGTGATGTCATAATAGCATAGTGATATCATAATAGGAATTTGATGTTAACATAGCATTTTGATATAATCATAGCATGTTGAGTACATAAACCCAATATGATGTCATCATAACATTGCAATGTCATCATAGCATTGTGAAGTCCTAATACTATTGTGAAGTCATCCATTTTTAATTCATAATAGGATTGTTATGTCATAATAGCATTGTAATGTCAAGAAAGTGAGGTTATGTCATAATGAATTTTGATGTCAAAATCCATTATGAGGTCATTGTAATGTCATAATAGAATTGTGATGTCATAACACCATTATGATAGCATAAAAGCCTTGTGATGTCTTAGTAGCATTATGATGTCTTAATAACATTGTGAAATCATAATATCATTGGGATTTCATAACATTGTGATGTCATAATACTTTTTGTGATTTTGTAATAGCACTGTGATTTTATAACATTGTGATGTCCAAACAGCACTGAGATATCATACTAGCATTGTGAATTTATAGTATCATTGTTATTGTATCAGAGCATTGTGAACTCATAACACCATTGTGATGTCATAATAATACCTCTGTGAAGTCACACTAAAATTGTGATGTCATAATACCGTTGTGATGTCATCATAACATTGTGACATCTTAATAACATTTAGTTGTTATATCATGGTGCTATCATGATTGCATTGATATGTCATAAGACCATTGTGAAGTTATAATACCTTTGTAATATCATAACAGCATTTTGAGGTCATTGAGATAATAGCATTGAGATGTCATAATAGCATTGTGCTTTCATAATAGAATTGTGAGGTCATAATACCATTGTGAAGTCATAACACCATTGTGATGTTGCAATACCATTGTGATATCATATCTTTGGGAGGATATTATAGTATTGGGGTGTCTAACCATTGTCATGTAATAATTTTATTAGATGTCATAATGGCACTGTCACGGAATAATGTCATTTGATCTTATAATAGCATTTCAATGTCATACTATTGTGATATCATAATAGCAGTGTGATATCATAATCCCATTGGGATTTCATGACATTTTTTATATTTCATAATACCATTGTGATATCATAAAATCACTTATGTCTTGACACTACTGTAATGACATAATACAATTGAGATGTCAAAATAAAGTTGTGACATCATAATTCCATTTTGATGTGATTGTATCAATAAGGTATCATAATACCATTGTAATGTCATAATAGCAATTTGATGTAATAATAGCATTTTAATGGCATAAAGCCATTGTGATATTATAATACTATTGTGATATCATAACATTATGATGTCCTATCATTCTAATGTCATAGTATCATTGAGATGTCATGCAATTTTGAAGCCATTATGATCTCATAATGTCAGTGTGATGTCAAAATACCACTGTTACATCATAATCATATTGGAATGTCATACTATTTAGATTTCCAAATAACATTTTAGTTTCATAATACCATTGTGATGCCATAACACTATTGTGATGACCTATCATTGTTATATCAAAATAGTATTGAGCTTTCAGACCTTTGTGACGTCATAATAACATTTTTGAGGTCATAATGCCATTATGACATCAAAATTCTATTGTTAATATATACAATTATCATGTTGAAATACCATTGTATTGTCATAATAGCCTTTTGATGTTGTAATACCATTGGTGTGTCATAATACCACTGGAATATCATGACACCATTGTGATGTCTTAATATCATTGTGATGTCATAATAGCACTGAGAGGTCATGACACCATTGTGATGACATAAAACCATTGAGGTGTTATAATAAAGTTGTGATGTCATATTATATTTGTGATGTCATGATAACATTGTGATGTCATAAAACCATTGTGAAATCATAAAACCATTGGATGTCATACCATTGTGCTGTCATAATAGCATTGTAATGTCATAATTGCATTGTTACATTATATTGTTTATGTTCTAATACCATATGACATCATAATAGCATTGAGATGTCATAGTTCCATTGTGATGTCATACTATCATTATGATATCAAAATACCTTTGTAATATCATAATAGCATTTTGAGGTCATAATGAAATTGTGATGTCAAAATTCCATTATTATGGCATACAACTATCATTGTCATAATAGAATTGCAATGTCATAATAGCACTGTGCTGTCATACTAGTTAGTTATGTCAAAATTCCAATGTGATATCATACGACAATCATGTTGTAATAGCATTTTGGTGTCATAATATCAATGTGATGTCATAATAGCATTGGGATATCATAAAACTATCGTGATATCATCAAAGCACTGTGATGTCAAAATTCCATTGTGATGTCATAATACCATTTTGAAAACATTATACCATTGTGATGTCAGCATAGCATAGTGTTAGGGGTAGGGTTTAGGTTTAGCCTTAAGGTTAGACATCCTGTAACTGGGTTTTGACATTTGTTTTGGCTTTCTTTTGTTTTTTCCCATTTCAATATTGGATGGACAGACTTGCTTTTTAAACATATGAAGTATATTTTTTGAGGTTTTAGAACTTAACTAGGCTGGTGTGAACTTTGCCAGCTGTAAACCTCCTGTGTCTGTTTTGCATTAGGCATGACCAATATTTATCTCCTATGAAAAATATCTCGTATTGAAAAGATATGTCAGCTTCCAGAGCAGTGTGACATGTTAATTTATTCAGCATTTAATTTTTTTTGATAAGTCAGGCAGTTTGCATGTTTGTCTCCCAGCCTAATTTTACGTTCTGACATTGACCAACAGAGCATATCTCTTAAACCAAAATGACCTTTGGCACCAGTTCTTCTGTGGAAGTCCCACTTTCTGAGATTAGCTGGCCTTCTTAAAGCATTGTGACATGATATCTCCTCATATAAACCTAAAACTGATGTGAATTCAATTTTTAAAACAGTAAGGACATAACATCTATCATAAAGAAAAAAGAACTTATATGGTAACCTTAAGGAAAATTTTGTCATTTTGAATCTTAGACTATCTCTGCAAGTGGTTAAACAGCAGGAGTTTCCATCCTGGTTTTTATTATGTAAATTAGGCTGATCAGGGAGTCACAGATCTGCTTGTTTCTTTTTACTTTGTGTTAGGATTAAAGGCATATGCCTTCATCAACTTGTTCAAAAATTTTTTTTTCAAATCAATATAATTGTAACTCAAAGCTTTTAAATGAAAATTAAGCAAAGATACAAGAAAATTTTAAGTTCTGGGTCAGTTGTTATGCTGTAACAAGCAATGTCCACTTGGTTGTTTTTTGGAATTTAGTTGATGTTTTAGTGAATTGGTGGACCCTTACCAGAAAGAGCTGACAAGTATCTTGCAGCCAGACAGCTTTGAATTTTAGCCATTATTAATCTAATTTTTATTAGGCAGAGTGCCCTTTCTATTGTCTGTAACTTAGTATTCCAGCCCTTGATTGTTTTTCCCATTTCCTCCTTGCACCTTACTTGGAGAAGTCCTCTAGAAAAGCCAACACCATTAAATATATTTCAACCAAATCCATGACTATGATAACCAAAACAAAGTCAAAGTGGATTAAAACACCCTCTGCCATTGCTTTTATTTATTTATTTATTTATTGGATGCAGTTTTAGGCCAAGCTCTGTCTAGAGGTCTGTGTGCCTCCATTTCTTTCTTTCCAGACATGGCTGCTGAGTTTAGCTGAGCTTAGCCAGCCACAGTTTAAGGTAGCAATGCTTGTGTGTCCTCCTGTTAGAACTGTCTTAGTAGCCAGTTTTGTTTTGTTAAGTCTCAGGTCTGTCCACAATAGGCTGTTTAAGAGTCTCTCTTAAAGAAACAGTAATTGATCTGGGAGTTTTTAGGTTTTAAGTTTGGGTTATAGGGGTTGTATTACTGCTGGTTGTATTACTGTATTAGAGCTTATTCACCTCTCCAAATTATGTTAAAATCTGATTTAAAGGGTATGGATACTTAGATTAGTTCGTGGTCATGTATTGTACAGTTATATTAGCTGGGTGCCATTTGTTGATAGTTATTAAAATTTACTATTGAAATATCTTTTAGTTAAGCACTGAAATTTCATGACACAACTGTGATGACATGATACAGTTGGGATGTCATGATGAAGTTGTGACATCATAATGTACTTGTGATGTCATAATATTGAGATGTCATAATAGCATTGTGATGTCATAATATCAATGGGATGTCAGAATAGCATTGAGATTTCATAATATCATTGTTAAGTCACAATAGCATTGTGAATTAATAATATCATTGTGACATCATAATAGAATTTTTATGTCATAATATCAATGTAATATCTTAATAGCATATTGAGGTCATAACTCCATTGTTATGTTATAATAGCATTGTGATATTGTCATACCATTGTTGTTATAATGTTATTTTGAAACGTATACACCTTATCCTTGATACAACTTATCATTCAAATGCTAATTTTTACACCCCACTTTCTCTTCTCAATCCCGATATTGCACTGTGATACTTATTCTAAGTATTTTGTCTCAAATTTTTGTAAACAGGCCGGAATAAAGCAACTAGCCACAATGTTGATCAATTGGAGGAGTCAGAGGGCAGGGAATGAGTGGGAGGAGAGAGGGTTAGGGAGCAGAGATTGGAGAGTAGAGCAGGAGGAGAGATCTTGGAACATCATGGAGAGAATGATCCAGATCTAAGATTTCACAAAAAGTAAGTATAATGGGTAAAATCCAAATGTTAGGAAACTGTAAGAGCTTGAAGTTTTAGGAGGGAGTAACTATTGACCAGACTTGTGTTCTAAGTTAACTAAACAAACCCAGTTTCTGTGTGGTGGATTTGTTATACAGCTGTTTATTATTAACAGCAAACATTAAAAGAAGATAAATCAATAATAAATATTAGTCATCACCTACAACATATCATTGTGAAGCCATTATAGCATTGTGATGGCAAAACACCATTGTGATGTCATATACTTGTGAAGGTAGAATAGAATTGTGATGCCATAATAGCTTTGGGATGTCATAATACCATTGGGATATAATGATAACATGGTTATGTCATCATACCATGGTGATGTTATAATATCATTGTGATGTCATCATAGCATTGTGATGTCACACTATTGAGATGTCCTAATAACATTGTGGTATCATGATATCATTGGGATGTCATAAAAGCATTGTGATAATATAATAGTATTTTGAGGTCTTAATGCTACTATGAAGTCAATATTCCATTGTGATATCACTTCACAATAATGCCATAATAGAATTATGATGTCGTAATATGAATGCCATATGATAACAATAATGTGATTCATGATAGCATTGTGATGTCATTATACCATTTTGATGTCAAAGTTCAATTTATCTGTCATAGCAGATGACTTTATTAATGACCTCTTGAAAGAAATATATGACAATAGTACTGAAAGAGTCTTGAACACAGGAACTGTCATCTCTGTCTTGTATGCTACCAGCTGCCCTGATTGAGGAATGTAGGGCTGCTCAGCCTTTCTTTCAGGCAAGCTATGTCATACTCAGTGGTGTGAGGAACATAATCAGATTCTCAGTGCCAAGTCCCTTAAAAAAACTGAATTCATCATTGTCACACCCTGACACCACCCCCACAAAGATGCCATGAATCTAAGAGCTTTGCACTTCATCCCTTTGATCACAGTTTTTCCTAGGTATTTATTTATTATAATTTGTTCACTTGTATTCCCTCTGCTACACCCTCAGTCTTCCCCTTGCAGTCCCAATAACCATCCTTTTTCAACATCTAGGCCTTTCTCTAATTACCAAGATAGGGGGTTGTCCTACTCCCCCTTATATCTGAACCTAGCTTATCAGGGCTCATCAATGCTGGCTTCATCATCATCTTCTGCAGCCTGATTCTCAGGACATTGTTTTCCTTGTGTCCTTAATTACCTCTACTTATGACACTCTTTATGCCTCCTCTCCTACAGGCTTCTCAGAGCCATGAAAGAAGGGAGAATTTCATAGGGAAATCCCATTTAGAGCTGGGTGTTTTAAGGTCTCTCTGTGCATAATATTTGACTGTGGATCTTTGAATGCAATCGCAATATATACAGAATGAAACATCTCTGTGGACAAAAGAACATGGCTCTGATCTATCAGTTGAGGGGAGAGAGCAACATATCTTACTAACAGCAGGTGTGTTTGATTGAAAATTTCCATAGGATGCCCTGACCCCACAACTCAATTAACTGCCACCCCAATCCCCTAGTTTAATCCCCTAGACTGCTTTGTTCACAATAGATGGCTTATTGGGACTTTATCCCCACTATTAGGAGACCTTCTATAAAGTGAATACATACCATATTTGTCTTTCCGCATTTTAGTTACTTCACCTAGGATGATATTTCCTGTTTCCATCCATCTGCCTTAAAATTAATATGATGTCATTTTCTTAGCTGAATAATACTCCATTATGGAAACATTCCCCATTTTATCCCAAAGGAGATTTTCAGTCCGGCTCTTTAGAATTTGGTAGTTGCTGGAACTTTAATTATTATATTGAATGACAAACAAATGTTCTTTTAGCCTAGAAGTCTCTCCATCTTCTTCCACTTCCTGGTGATTTGAATTGCAATGTCCCTTTGACGCTCATCTAGTTACATGTGGAATCCCCACTGAGGAAAATCTGGGAAGTGTTAGGAGATATGGCCTCGTCAGATAATGTAATTCCTATTGGAGTTATATTGTAGGAGAGTGTACTTTGAGATTGATATGCCAATGAAAGTGACCAGACAAAATGGAGTCTGTGTCTCTTGGTCTCTGTCACTTTGTATCTTTGTTTCTGTTGGTCTTGGTCTCACTATTTCTGAATATTTTGCTCTAGCTATTTCTCTCTGTCTCTCTTGGTCTCTCTTCCTCTGCCTGCCGCTTGTGTTTCAGTAAGAAAATCTCTCAGTTCTGCTGAAAGACTACAACAAGATGAAAGATTACTGACATGACATCAGGGATAGTCTTTGTAAAAATATAAGGAAGGACCCAATTAAATGCTCTTTGTTCAAAGATCTGACTTTGTAAGGCAGCATTTTCACAGTAAGTAATTTACTGACTGAGGACATATCTGTGCTTTTAACAAATTATAATGAAATCAGTGATAATATAGAACTCACAGGGCAAGGGCATGTGATTTTATTAATGAGTACTTGAAAGAAATATGTGATGCTTTTCCTGAACTAAGAAACTTGGACACAGAAACTGAAATCTCTGGGTTGTGTGCTTTCAGCTGCCCTGAAAGAGGCATGTAGGGCTGCTCAAACTTTCTCTCAGGCAGGTTGCCCATTTGGCCCTTTTAATAACTGGCTTTCATCTGTTTCATGACATCATTCTGCCTCTCAGCCAATCAGTACCTGAGAGAAGCTTGAGGTTTCCTTGTAGATGAGTAAACAAACTTTCCTCTGTGTCCTGTATCTTTGATCCTGTGCACAAGTGCATTTTTTTCTTGTGAAACACAACAAGCCTTTTTCTCATCCCTTTATCCAGATCCCTCACCTTTACTCCTGTTTACGTCTGTGACTATATCAGGTAGGAAATGAAATTTATTACTTATTTAATTGGACAGCTTCCTAAATAGGGAAGCTTCACAGTTATGTGGGATTAAAGGTTATATACAGAATGACAAGGTGGTCTCCTATTGTGGTCTTGGACCTGAAATTTTTCAGGTTTTTGACTTTGAACTGACCAGTTTCTGGTGTGCTCACTAAATGTACCTTCACATTCTTTCTGATATAATTGGCTGGCAGGGTCTAGGGATCCCTGGGGAATTGATTCTGTAAGAAAAGGTGAAAGACAATGAAACCAGACAATTCCTGAGATTGTTTGGCAAAAACAGTAAAAGATCATTGTATGTAAAAGGAGAACTTAGGGGCAATTAACATTTTGTCAGCTGGTTCTCTTCCACACTAAGATTGCTAAACCTTTATGAGCAGGGTTGCCTTCGCTCATCTGAGTGGATCGGCAACAGTGTCCTACTCAGTGGTCAGTGAGGAACCCTCCTGGTCCTAGGGTTTACAGTTAAAACTAGTCCTTCAGGACAGTGAAATCAGTCCGTGCCATATGAATAAAACACAAGAGTAGCTGTGTTTCCTATATGTGTCCTCCATACAAACCCTCTAAACATAGTGTTAGTTGCAGGACTGCTTGTTCTAAGGAGCCACCTGAGATCATGCAGTCTGAGGAAGCTGGGTAACACTGGTTCATGGCTAGGATTGTCTGCTAAATAATGAGCTGCAGGAAAGCATGCCTTATAGAATCAAACTCTTCCCTCCTTTAGCAGAAACTTTTCTCCATGTTAAAGGTCATTGTAAAAGTTGACAACATATCATTTTTTATTGATTATTTGGTAATTTCATATAATATACATTACACTCATTTTCTGTTGCTCCGACATTCAATACCGACCCATGTGACAAACTGAAATTGTTTTTCTAAAATACATCAGTTGAAGTATTTGTCTTTGATATACTGATTAGAACATGATCAGTCTCAGTGTCAATTCCCTGAAAGAACACTGAGTTCATCCTTGTCACCCCAGGCACAAGGGCCAAGAGGAAGCCATCAATCCTGAAGAGCTATATACTTCATCACCTTGATCACAGTTTTTCTTATGTATTTACTTATTATCATTTGTTCACTTTGTTTCACCTCTGCTGCCTCCTCCCTCTTCTCCACTCAGTCCCACCAACCCTCCTTCTCCTACCCATTGGCCCTTTCTCTAGTTCCTTGATAGGGGAGGTCCTCCTCCCCCTTCTATATGACCCTAACTTATTAGGTATCAAACAAGGCCGGCTGCATCATGATCCTCTCTGGCCTGATTCTCAAGGCATTATTCTCCTTGTGTGCTCAGTTCCCGCTACTTATGACGCTCTTCCTGCCTCCTTTCCTGCAGGCTTCCCAGAGCTCTGAAGGATGGGAGAATTTAATAGGGAAATCTCATTTAGATCTGGATGCTTTAAAGTCTCTCTGTGCATAATATCAGACTATGGGTTTCTGTATGCAATCCCATTTGATGCAGAAGGAAACTTCTCAGTGGATAAATGAATGGCACAGAATTATAAGTTGAGGACAGAGATCTGAGTATTTGATAACAACAGCATGTGTTGCTTAAAAATTTCCAAAGGATCCTATGGCTCAACAACTCAATTCACTGCCACCCAATCCCCCTAGTGGAAGACTGCTTTGTTCTCAAAAGAAGGCCTAATGGAATTTTGTCCCCCACTATTAGGAGACCTCCTAATAAGTGAATACATACCATATTTGTCTTTCTGCATTTTAGTTACTTCACTTTCTGCATTTTAGTTACTAGGATGATCTGTCCTAGTTCCATCCATTTGCCTAAAAATATCATTTCATTTTCTTGTCTTAATAATACTCTATTATGGAAATATTCCATGTATTCCTCAAAGGAAATTATCAGTCCTGTTTAGACCTTGGACGTTGCTGGGACTTTAATCATTGTATTGAATAACAAATTATCAGTATAACTATGTTCTTTTAGCCTAGAACTCCCTCCATCTATTCCACTTCCTGGTGATTTGAATTGAAATGTCCTCTTGAATCTCATCTATTTTCTTGTTTACTCCCCAGTGAGGAAATGTCTTGGAAATTTTAGCAGGTTTGTCCTTGTTCAACAATACAATAACTACTGGAGTTATATTATAAGAAGCTGTGCTTTGAGGTTGATATGCCAATGAAAGTGAGCAGACAGAATGGAGTCTCTATCTCTCAGTCTCCGACACTGTATATCTTTCTTTAGTTGGTCTTGGTCTCCCTATTTTTGAATCTGTGTCTTGACCTTTTTTTCTGTCTCTCTCTGTGTCCCTCTCTTGTCTACTGCTTGTGGTTCAGTAAGAAAAGCTATCAGTTCTGCTGAAGGACTAAAACAAGAAGACTGCTTCCTGATTTAAAGTCCTGGATGGTAGCTGTAAAAATGTAAGCATGGTGCCAATTATACATATTTGTTCAGAGAGTTTCCTTGATAAGGGAAGATTTTTCTAGTAATCAATTCACTGACTGAGGACATATGGCTGCATTATCAAATATTAATGGAATCTGTGATAAGGTGAAACTCACAGGTCAAGTACATGTGACTTTTTAATGAATACTTGAAAGAAATATGTGACACTGATCCTGAACTAAGAGACTTGGATACGGGATCTTTCATCTCTGGGTTGTGGGCTCTCAGCTATCCAGATTGAGGAATGTAAGGCTGCTGCAACTTTTTCTCAAGCAAGCTGTCCACTTGTGCCTTTTAAAAACTGGCTTCTGAAACTCTTACTGGTTTTCTTCTGTTTAGTGACATCATTCTGCTTCTCAGCCAATCAGCACCTGAGAGAATCTTGAGGTTTTCATGGAGATGAGTAAACATCTCTCAGTGTCTTGTATCTCTGATCCTGTGCACACTTGCCTTTTCCTTATGAAACAAGACTTTATCTCATTCCTGTATCTAGATGCCACTCCTTTACTCCTGTTTACCTCTATGACAAAGTCAGGTAGGAAATGAAACTTTAATGTTTATTTAATTGGACAACTTCCTAAGTAGGGATGCTTCAAAGTGATGTAAGATTAAAGGGAATGTACTGAATGACAAGGTGGTCTCCTACTGTGGTCTTGGATCTTCAAAATAATAAAAAAAAATATTTTTAAATGTCATATTCTGTAGGTCTCTGAGATTTTTGAAGATTACCTATCTTTATATTATTGTTCTACTTATGTTAGAATTTGATATAATATACATTACACTACTTTTCCATTGCTCCCAGATTCAAATTCATACCTATGTGTAACTCTAAAAATGTTTTTTATTTGTTTAAAATACATCAATTCAAATATATGTTTTTCAAAATCATATTGGAAAATGATTGGTCTCAGTGCCAAGTCCCTTAAAGAAAACTGAGCTCATCTTTGACACAATATGGGACTACTGCCAAATGGAAGCCACGGGTCCTTAAAAACTCTATACTTCATCTCCTTGATCACAGTTTTTTATTATATTTATTTATTATTTTTAGTAATAATATAAATATTATTTTATAATAAAGAAATAAATACAATGTGAACATTGTATTCCCTCTGCTGCCCCTCCCTCTTCTCCTCCATTCCCACCCACCCTCCTTCCTCTACCTTTATGCCCTTTCTAAAATTCTGTTTATAGGGGAGGTCCTCCTCACCATTCTAACTGATCCTAATTTATCAGGTGTCATCAAGGAGGGCTGCATCATCTACCTCTGCATTATGATTCTGTGGTTATTGTTGGTTATTATTGTTTCCTCAATTCCCTCTATTTATGACACTCTTCTTGCCTCCCCTTATGAAGGCTCCCCAGAACTTTGAGGGGAGAAGCATTTCATAGGGAAATCCATTTATAGCTAGTTGTTTTAAGGTCTCTCACTGCATAATATCGGACTGTGGATCTCAATAAGCAATCCCATTTGATGCAGAAGAAAACATCTCTGTGCTGTGGATAAAAAAAAACATGGCACTGATCTATCATTTAAGGGTAGAGAGCAGGATATTTTAATAACAACAGCCTTGGTTGCTTGAAGTTTTCCTAAGGATGCCCTGGGCTCTCAACTCAATAAACTGACACCCAATCCCCCTAGTGGTAGACTGGGTTGGTCACAATAGATGGCCAAATGGAATTTTATCCCCCACTATTAGGAGATCTCCTAATAAATGACTTTGCATTTTAGTTACTTCTCCTAGGATAATTTTTCCCGATTCTATCCATTTGCTTGAAAGTCTCATGATGTCATTTTCTTAGCAGAATAATACTCCGTTATGGAAATATTCTGTGTTTTTCCTGAAGGAGATTGTCAGTCCTGTTCTTTAGCCTTTGGATTTGCTGAGACTTTAATGATTGTATTGAATGAAAAACTTTAAGGATAACGATTTATTTTTAGCCTAGAATTCCCTCATTCTTCTTATACTTCCTGGAGATTTTAATTGCACTGTTCTCTTGAAGCCTGTATATTTACATGTGGACTCCTCTGTGAAGAAATATCCAGGAAGTGTTAGGAGGTATGGCCTTGTTAGATAATATAATTCCTTTTGTTTCACCTAATTTCTTTCTCAGTGCTTTTTTTTTTCTTTTGTATACAGGAAGGCTACTGATTTTTTAGAGTTAACTTTGTATCCAGCCACAGTTTTGAAGGTGTTTATCAGCTGTAGGGGTTCCCTGGTCAAATTTTTGGGGTCACTCAGGTATACTATCATATGATATGCAAATAGTGATACTTTGTCTTCTTCCTTTCCAATCTGTATCTGTTTGATCTCCTTAAATTGTCTTATTGCTCTAGGAAGGACTTCCAGATTTATGTTGAAGAGTTATGAGAGAAAGGACAGCCTTGCCTTCTCCCTGATTTCAGTGGGATTGCTTTATATTTCTCTCCATTTAGTTTGATGTTGGTTATAGGCTTACTCTATTGCCTTTACTATATTTAGATATGTGCCTTGTATCCTTGATCTCTCCAATACTTTAAAGATGAATGGAGTTTGGATTTTGACAAATGCTTTTTCAGCATCTAAGGATATTATTGTGTATAATTTTTTCATTCATTTTTTTAATATGTTGGAACACATTGATGGATACACATATATTGAACCAGACCTGCATACCTGGGATGAAGCCTATAGTGGCTGATATTTTCGATGTGTTCTTGTATTCGTTCAAAGAAAAAGTACTTTGGTATGACCCTAACCAAGAAAGTCAAAGACTTGTATCATAAAAATTTCAACTCTCTGAATAAAGAATTAGAAGATATCAGAAGATGGAAAGATCTCCCATGCTCATGGCTTGGCAGGATTAACATAGTAAAAATGGCCATCTTACCATAAGTAATCTACAGAACAATTCAATTCCCATCAAATTACCAACACAATTCTTTATAGAACTTGAAAGAAAAATTCTCAACTTCATATGAAAAAACAAGAAACCCAAAATTGCTAAAACAATCTCCTACAATAAAAGATCTTATGGAAATATCTCCATCCCAGATCTCAAGCTGTGCTATAGAACAACAGTAATGAAAACTGCATGGTACTGGCATAGAAACAGAATGGTGGATCAATGGACCTGAATAGCAGACCAAGACATAAAACCACACACTTATAGATACCTGAGTTTGACAAAGAGTCTTTAAGAATAGGGAAAAGAGAAGGAAACCAGACAATTCCTGGGACTGGCTGAAACAGAGATAGATTGGTGAGCATAAAAGGAGAATTGAGGACAAGATATTTTTTGATAGTGGGGCTGTTAAACACTAGTGTTGTCAACTCTCTATTATCAGGGTTGCCTTGGCTGACCTGGCTGTGTCCTAGCAGTGGTCAGTGAGGAACCCCCTTGGTACTGGTGTTTACAGTTGAAACTGGGCCTTCAGGAAAGAGAAATGGGTCCGTGTTATAGGCCTAGGACACAGGAGAAGCTGTGTCCTCCAGACAAACCCTCAAAATGTAGTATTAGTGCCAGGATTGCTTGTTCAGAGGTACCACCTGAGCTCATTGTGTGTGATGTAGCTGGTTAACCACTAGTTCATGGCTAGGATACTCTGCTACATAATGACTTCCTGGAAAACATGCCTTGCAAAGTCAAACTCTACCCTCTGTTAGTGGAATCTATCTCCATGTTAAAGTCAGTGTAAAAGTTTTCAAGATATTATTTTTATTGATTATGTGGGAATTTCATGTAACATACATTACACTCTTTTTCCATTGTTCCCAGGTTCAAATCCTACCCATGTGTCACACTATTTTTTTCCTTTTCTTTATTTACATCAAATGAAGTATTTGTTTTGGATATACTCATTGGAACATGATCAGAGTCTCAGTACCAAGTACTTTAAAGAAAACTGAGTTCATCCTTGCCTCAACATGGCAAAACCACCCAAGAAGAAGCCATCAGTAACAAAGAAACCTATACTTTATCATCATGAACATAGTTTTCTTATGTATTTATTTATTAT
The DNA here is from genome assembly GCF_030254825.1 of Meriones unguiculatus. Taxonomy (NCBI): domain Eukaryota; kingdom Metazoa; phylum Chordata; class Mammalia; order Rodentia; family Muridae; genus Meriones; species Meriones unguiculatus. Next base: position 19,454,386 of record NW_026843709.1, read on the forward strand.
GATTTGGTCACTTTATATGCATTCTGCTGGCCCTGCCCTCTACCCCTTCCAGTTCTACCAAGCCTCCTTCTTCTACCTATATACCATTTCTCTATTTCCCTGAAGGGGGCAATTCTCCTCCACCTTCTCTCTGACTCTAATTTACCAGGTCTCATCAAGCCTGGCTGCATCATCTTCCTTTGAGGCCTCATTCTCAGGGCAATATTCTCATTATGTCCTCAATTCCCTCTACTTATAACACTCTTCCTCCCTCCTATCCTGTAGGCTTCCCAAAGCTCTGAGGGGAGAGAGAATTTCATAGGGAAACCCCATTTAGAGCTGGGTGTTTTAAGGTCTCTCTTTGCATAATATCAGACTGTGGTTCTCTGTATGCAATCCCATTTGATGGAGAAAGAAGTATCTCTGGATAAACAAAAACAAAAACAAAAACATGGCACCAATCTATCAGTTGAGGGCCAAGAGCAACATGTTTTAATAACAACAGCCTGGGTTGCTAGAACATTTCTGTAGCATGCCCTGACCCAACAGCTCTTTTCAGTGTCACCCATTCCTCCTAGTGGAACTCTGGGTATACTATTCCAAAGGGCCTATTTGAACTTTATTCCCCAGTATTAGAGGACCTCCTAATAAGTAGATACATACTGTATTTCTATTTCTATATTTTAGTGACATCACCCAGGATTATTTTCCTGCTTTCATCCATTTGCCTGAATATCATAATGTCATTTTCTTAGCTGAATAATACTCCATTATAGAAATAATCTACATTTCCCCAAAGAAAATTGTCAGTCCTGTTGTTTAGCCCTTGAAATTTGCTAGGACTTTAATTATTGTATTCAATGAGAAACTCTCAGGGTAGCTATCTTCTTTTAGGCTAGAAGACTCTCCATCTTCTTCCACTTTATGTTGATATGAATTGCAATATCCCTTTGAAGCTCATCTATTTATATATTTACTCCACAGTGAGTAAATGTCTAGGAGGGGTTAGTAAGTATGGTCTTGTAAGATAATATTATTCCTATTGGAGTTATAATATAGGAGGGTGTGCCTTGAGGTTGATATGCCAATGAAAGTGACCAGAGAGAATGGAGTCTCTGTCTCTTAGTCTCAGTCAATTTTTATCTTTGCTTCTGTTATTTTATCTCTCCATTTCTGAATCTCTCTCTCTAGCTCTTTCTCTCTTTCTGTCTCTCTCAGTCTCCCTCTCTGCCTTGTACTTGTGGTTTAGTATGAAAAGTTCTCAGTACTGCTTAAGGACTACAAAAAGACGACTGCTGACTGATGTGACATCCACGATGGTCTCTGTAAAAATATAAGCAAGGACCCAATTAAACTCTTTCTGTTCAACGATTTGCCTTGGTCAGGGAGCATTTTCACAGTAAGTAGTTCACAGACTAAGAACATATCTTTGAATTTAACAAATAATAATGGAAATCTGTCATAATGTGCAAGTCACATATGAAGGAAAAGTGACTTTATTAATGTCAACTTGAAAGAAGTATGTGACACTTTTCCTGAACTAAAAGATCTTGCACACAGGAACTGTCATCTCTGAGTTGGGTTGCTTTCAGCTGCCCAGATTGAGGCTTGTAGGGCTGCTCAGCCTTTTCCTCAGGCAGGGTGTCCACTTGGCACTTTTAATAACTGGCTCCTGAAACTCTTACTGGCTTTCAACTTTTGCATAACATCATTCTCTCTCTTGGCCAATCAGCACTTGAGAGATTCTGGAGGTTTCCATGGAAATGAGTAAACAATGTTTCCTCTGTGTCCAGTATCTCTGATCCTGTGCATATTTGATTGTTATGTCATAATAGAATTGTGAAGGCATGAAAGTATAATGATGTCATAACAGCATTGTGAAATCATAATAACACTGAGACGTCATGACACCATTATAAAATCATACCATTGGTACTTGATACCACTGCTATGTGATCATAGCACTGTGAGTTCATAATAACAGTGTGATGTCATATCATTGTTAAGGCATAAGAGAATTTAGATGTCATAATAGAATTGTGATGTCCTAACATTATGATGTCATCATAGAATTGTAATGTCATGATAGCATTGTGAGGTCTTAATAATTTTGTGATGTCATATAAAATTGTGATGTCATAAAAACATTTTAATTTCACCATATCACTATGATGTCCTAATAATATTGTGAAGCCATACCTTTGTGACACCATAATAAAATTGTGATGTCATAATTAATTTTGATATCATAGCATTGCATTTTCAAAATAGCATTGAAATGTCATACTATTTTGATGTCATTATAGCTTTGTGATGTCATAATATCATAGTGAATCTATATTACCATTGTGATGTCATAATAACATTCTCAAATCATAATAGGATTGTGAAGAAATAATATCCTAATACTATTGTGAAGTCATACCTTTATGAAGACATAATAGTATTGTGACATCTTTGTATCAGTGTGATGTCAAAATACCATAGTAATGTCCTAATACCTTTGTAAAGTCATCATAGCATTGTGATGACATAATACCACTCTGATGCCATAATAGCATTGTGATGTCATAATACCATTGTGAGTTCATACCATTGGGATGTCTTAACATTGTGATGTTATAAGAGCTTAGTGATATCATATCTTTGTGATGTCATAATAGCATTGTGATATCATATGTTTGTGATGTAATTATACAATTTGATGTCATATTACCATTGTAATGATATAATACCACTGTGATATAAAAATAGCATTGTAGTGTCATAACATTCTGATGTCATAATAGTATTGTGATGTCAAATCTTTGTGATGGGATTATAGCATCGTGGTATCATAGTACCATTGTGATGTCATAACATTGTGAAGTATAAAACCATTGTGATGTCATAACACTGTGATGAAATAATACCATTTAGGTGACATACCATCATGATTTTGTTATAGCATTTTGATATAATACCACTATGTAATGGTATTATATCTAATAATGGTATTATAATACCATTATGATGTTGTCAAAACAGCATTGCGATATCATAATTCCATTGTCATAAGACTCATTTGATGTCAGGATAACATTGAGATGTCAAAATTGCATTGTCATATTGTATTATATTTTTGTGATGTTATAATTCCATTGTGATATCATACCATATGATGTCATAATAGCAGTGTGATATCCTAATAGCATTGTAAAGTCATAATAGCACTGAGATGTCATGACACAGTTGAGATGACATAACACCTTTATGACGTCATGAAAAATTGTGATGTTTTAATACAGTCCAAGTGGTTTATATAGTAATGGGAAGAGGAACTGCCTCTGACATAATCTGATTGGCCTGCTCTTTGACCACCTCGCCCTGAAGGGGGAGCAGCCTTACCAGGCCACAGTAGAGAACAATTCAGCCACTTTTGATGAGAACTGATAGACTAAGATCAGAAAGGAAAGGAGAACCTCCCCTATCAGTGGACTTGGGGAGTGGCATGCATGCAGAGAGGGAAGGGAGGGTGGGATTGTGAGGGGAAGAGGGAGGGGCTTATGGGAGGATACAAAATGAATAAAGTATAATTAATAATAATAAAATAAATTTGTGATATTTTAATACAGTTGTGATAGCATAAAATAAATGAGATGTCATAAAATTATTGTGATGTCATATTATTGGGTTATCATGATACCTTTGATATGTCATACCATTGTGATGTCATAATACAATTGATATATCATGTTAGCATTGTGATGTCATATTAGCATTGTGATGCCATACCTTTATGATGATATAAAACCATTGTGATGTTTTAATACCATTGAGATGTCATATTAGCATTATGATATCATAATAGCACTGTGATGTCACACAATTGTGAAGTCATAATAGTATTATGATGTCATGAAACAATCATGTTGTTATAGCATTGTTATGTCATAATAACTTTGTGATGTCATAATAGCATTTTGATGTCATAATGCTATTTTAATGTCCAAATTCCATTGTGATGTCATACCTCAATCATGTGGAAATAGCATTTCATTGTCATACTATTGTGATATCATAATAGAACTGTGATTTCATAATAACATTGTGATATCATAATAACATTTTGAAGTCAAAATATTGTGATGTCTTAATAGCATTGATATGTCATATGAGCAATGTGATATCATAATAACATTGTGAAAAAATACCTTTGTGATGCCATACCATTGTCATGTCATTATATCATTATGATGTCATAATAGCATTGTTATGTCATAATAGCAAAATGACATTTGGATGTCCTATGGGCAATGTGATGACATAATATTATTTTTCAGGTCATAATGCCTTTGTGATGTCAAAATCCATTATGATGTCACTCCACAATCATATCAGAATATCTTTGTGATGTAATAATACAATTGAGATATCATACTTTCCTTGTGATGTCAAAATGCCATTGTGATATCATAATAGCATTTTTAGGTCATAATGAAATTGTGATTTCAAATTCCACTATGAGGTCATAATGACAATGTGAAATCAGAATAGAATGGTGATGTCATATTACCATTGTGATATCATGACACCATTGTTATGTCATAATACCATTGTGCTGACACAATACCATTGTGATGTCTAAATATCATTGTGATGTCATAATATCAATGTGATATCCAATAGAATTGAGATCTCAAAGCACTATTGTGAAGTCATAATAGCAATGAGAATTAATAATACCATTGTGATGTCACAATAGCATTTTGATGTTTAATATCCATGTGATGTCTTAATGGCATATTGAGGTCATAACCCCATTGTGATGTCATAATAGTGTTGTGATATCATAGTATTGTGATTTGTCATAACGTTGTTCTTTGAAATGTATACAATTTACCCTTGTTTATTTAAATGCTGATTACTATCCCCCACTCTCTGATTTCAATCTGGATAGTTCATTGTGATACTTATTCTATGCAACCTGTCTCCACTTTGTGTAAACAGGCCTGAATGAAGCAACTTGCCACAACGTTGATCAATAGGAAGAGCCAGGGGGCAGAAAATGAGTGGGAGGAAAGAAGGCGATGGAGCAGAGCTTGGAGAGGAGAGAGGGAGGACAGATCTTGGAACAGCGTGGAGAGAATGGACCAGACCTAAGACTTAACAAATGCAAATAAAATAGGTAAAATCTAAATGTTAGGAAACTAACAGGGCTTGAAGATTCTGGATGGCAGTAACTATTGACCAGCATTTTATTCTGTGTTAACTAAATGAACCCAGTCTCTTTGTGGTGAATTGGTTATCCAGCTGTTTATATAGCAAGCATTATTAAAATGAAAACCAATGATAAATAAGAATCATCACATACAACATACCATTATGAAGCCATTATACTAATGTGATGTCATAACACCATTGTGATGTCAAATCATTGTGAAGACATAATAGCATTGTGATGTCATAATAGCATTTTAATTTTATAATACATTGGGATGTCATATACCATTGGGGTATCATGACAACATTGTTATGTCATCATACTATGGTGATGTGATAATACCATTGGATGTCATCATAGCATTCTGTTGTCATACAATTGTGATATCATATATCATGATATCATTGTGATGTCATAAAAACATTGTAAAAATATAATAGTATTTTGAGGTCATAATGACATTGTAAAGTAAAAATTCCATTGTGATGTCATACCACAATGATGTTGTAATAGCATTGTGATGTCATTATATGATTGTGCTATGATAATAATGTTATGTCATGATAGCATTGTGATGTCATAATTACATTTTATGTTATATTTTTATAGTGATGTTATGATTCCATTGTGATGTCATAATATCAATATGATATCATAATAGCATAGTGAGGTCATAACCCCATTGTGAGGTCATAATAACATTGTGATGTCAGGATAGCATGGTGACATCATAATACCATTGTGATTTTTGCTGTCATACCAGGTGAATTTATTAATGACCTCTTGATAGAAATATGTGACATTATTCCTGAACTAGGAGTCTTGGACAGGAACTGTTATCACTGGGTTGTGTGCTATCAGATCCCCAGACTGAGGAATGCAGGGCTGCTCACCCTTTCTCTCAAGCTTGTTGTCTACTTGGAACTTTTAAAAACTGGCTCCTGAAACGCTCGCTGTCTTTCACCGTGGAGATGAGTAAACAAACTTTCCTTAGTGTCCAATATCTCTGATCCTGTGCACTCATGACATTTTCTTGTGAAACCCAACAAGCCTTTAGCTCATACCTTTATACAGATTCCAAACATTAACTCCTGTTTACCTCTGTGACAATGTCTGGTAGGAAATGAAACATTAATGTTTATTAAATTGGACACTTTCGTTAGTAGGAAAGGTTCAAAGTGATGTAGGATTAAGGGGAATGTACCAAAAGACAAGGTAGTCTCCTACTGTTGTCTTGGTTCTGAAATTTCCTAGGTTGTGACATTGAACTGAGCAGTTATTTGCATATTCACTAAATGTAGCTTCACATTCTTATTGATATTATAGGCTGGCCAAGTCTAGCATTCCATGGGTATTGAGTCTTTAAGAGCAGGGAAAAGAGAATGAAACCAGAAAATTCTTGGGATTCGTTTACCTGAAAAAGAGAAAGATCACATTTGTAAAAGAGAACTGAGGGGCAATACACTATTTAACAGCTGCTGCTGTTCCACAATAGTGTTGGCAACCCTCTATGAGTAGGGTTGCCTTGTCTGACATGGCTGGATTGGCAGCTGTGTCCTACTCTGGGTCAGTGAGGAACTCTCCTGGTTCTAGGGTTTTCATTTCAAAAGGTTCCTTCAGGGCAGATAAATGGTAAACGGTAAATGTCTAGGATACAAGAGCAGCTGTATTTTCTGCCGTGGTCCTTCATACAAGCCATCTAAACATATTGTTATTGCCAGGACTGCTAGTTCAGTGGTGACACATGAGCTCATGGGGAATGAGATAGCTAGGTAAACACTGGTTCATGGCTGAGCTTCTGTGCTACATAATGAGTTTCAGGAAAGCTACCTAACAGAGTCATTCTCTGCCTTCCTTTACTAGAATATTTTCTCCATGATAAAAATTACTGTAAAATTGGTCTAAATATAATTTTTACTGATTATGTGGGAATTTCATATACTATATACATTACACACATTTTCCATTGCTCACAGGTTCAAATTACTACCCATGTGTCACACTATTTTTTTCTTTACAATACATCAATTGAATTATCAGTTGTTCATTTACTTATTGGAATATGATCATAGTCTCAGTGCCAAGTTCCTTAAAAAATGGAGTTCATCTTTACTGCATGCTGGCACAACCCACAAGTAGCCATCAGTCCTTAAGAACTCTATAGTTCATCACCTTGTTCACAGATTTTCTTATGTATTTACTCATTAAGATTTGTTCACTTTGTATCACTCTGTTGCTCACTCCCTCTTCTCCTTCTAGACCCAACCAATCCCTGATTCTACACCTATGCTGTTTCTGTAGTTTCCTGATAGGGGACGTTATCCTTCTCCTTCTATCTGAACCGAGTTTCTCAGGTCTCAACAAGGCTGGTTGCATTATCTTCCTTTGCTACCGGATTCCAAGGTCATTGTTCTCCTTGTGTCCTCAATTCCCTCTACTTATGACACTCTTCCTACCTCCTCTCCTGCATGCTTCCCAGAGCTCTGAGTGGAGGGAGAATTTCATAGGAAAATACCATTTCGAGCTGGGTGTTTTAAGGTCTCTCTCTCTCTCTGTATAATATCACACTGTGGGTCTCTGTATACATTCCCACTTGATGCAGAAGGAAACATCTTTGTGGATCCAAGAACATGTCACTGATCTATCAGGTGTGAGCAGAGACCAACATATTTTAATAACAACCACCTGGGTTGCTTGAAAATTTCCATAGGTTGCCCTGGCCCAACAACCCAATCAACTGCCACCTAATCCCCCTAGTGGAAGACTGGTTTGGTCACAATACATGGCCTATTTTAACTTTATCACCCACTATTAGGAGACCTCCTAATAAGTGAATACATATCATATTTTTCAGTCTGAATATTATTTACTTCAACCAGGATGATTTTTTTTCCCAGTTCCATTCATTTGCCTGAAAATATCATGATGTCATTTTCTTAGCTGAATGATACTCCTTTATAGAAATATTCCACATTTTCCACTAAGAAGATTGTCAGTCCTGTTTTTTAGTCCTTGGAAGGTGCTGGGATTTTAATCATTGTACTGAATGAGAAACTTTCAGGATAACTATGGTCTTTTTGCCTAGAAAGGCCTCTATCTTCTTTCACTTCCTGGTAATTTGAATAGCAATGTCTCCGTAAAGCTCATCTATTTACATGTTGAATCCCAGTGAGGAAATGTCTGGGTGGGGTTACGAGGTATGGCTTTGTTAGATAATATAATTCCATTTGGTGTTTTATTATAGGAGGGTGTTCTTTGAAGTTGATAGGCCAATGAAAGTGAACAGACAGAAAGGAGCCTCTGTCTCTAGGTCTCTGACACTTTATGTCTTTGTTTTTGTTGATCTTGCTCTCCCTCTTTATCTGTCTGTCTCTCTCGTTCTTTCCCTTTCTGTCTGCCACTTGTGGTTCAGTAGGAAAAGCTGTCAGTTCTGCTGGAGGACTACAACAGGATGACTGCTTGCTGTCATGAATTCTTGGATGGGCTCTGTAAAAATATAAGCAAGATCCAATTAAACTCTTTTTGTTCAAAGATTTGCCTTGGTCAGAAACATTTTTCCAGTAAGTTATTAACTGAGTGAGGACATAACTGTGCATTTAACAATAATAATTGAATCTGTAATGATATGAAAGTCAAATGTCCAGGACAAGTGACTTTATTAATTACCACTTGAAAGAAATATGTGACACCTTTCCTGAACTAAGAGTCTTGGACACAGGAACTGTTATTTCTGAGATGTTTTTTAAACTACCCAGTCTGAAGCATGTAGTACTGCTCAACCTTTCTCTAAGGCAGGCTTTCGTCTTGGCCCTAATACTGCCTCCTGAAACTCTTACTGGCTTTCACATGTTTCATGATATCATGTGCCTCTCAGCCATTCAGCACCTGAGAGAATCTAGAGGTTTCCATGGAGATGACTAACACTAAATAAACTTTCCACAGTGTCCAGTATCTCTGATCCTATGCACTCATGACATTTTCTTGTGAAATCCAACAAGAATTTATCTTATACCTTTATGCAGATCCCACACATTAACTCCTGTTTACCTCTGTGACAATGTCAGGTAAGAAATGAAACTTTAATGTTTATTTAATTGGACAGCTTCCTAAGTAGGGAAGCTTCAAAGTGATGTGGGATTAAGGGGAATGTATTGAAAGACAAAGGGGTCCCCTATTGTGGGCTTGGATCTGAAATTTCCTAGGCTCTGAGTTTGAACTGAGTGGTTACTGTCATATTCACTAAATGTACCTTCACATTCTTATTGATATAATAGGCTGGCAGGGTCTTTAAGAATAGGGAAAATGGTAGGAAACCAGACAATTCCTGGGACTGGTTTGCCTGAAACAGAGAAAATCACTGAGTGTAAAAAGAGAACTTATGGGCAATAAAGTATTTAAAAGCTAGTGCTGTTCCACACTAGTGTTGTCAACCCTCTATGAGCAGGGTTATCTAGGCTGACCTGGCTGGATTAGCAGTTGTGTCCTACTCTTGTGTCAGTGAGGTACCCTGCTGGTCCTGAGGTTTCCAGGTCAAACTGAGACTTCAGCAAAGAGAAATGTGACTGTGTGATATGCCTAGGACACAAGAGCAACAGTGTTTCCTGCTATGGTCCTTAAACAAACCCTCTAAACATGGTGTTAGTGTCAGGACTGCTTGTTGAGAGCATGGAGTCTGAGGTAGTTGTGCAACCACTAGGACATTGGTAGAATTCTCTGCTACATAATGAGTTCCTGGAATCAGGCCATATAGAGTCAAACTCTGCCCTCCTTTCAAGGAATCTTTCCTCCAAATTAAAAGTCATTGTAAAAGTTGTCACCATACTATTCTTACTGATTTTGTGAGAATTTCATATAATGTAAATTACACTTCTTTTCCATTGCTCCCAGGTTCAAATTGCTACCCATGTGTCACATTACATTTTTTCTTTAAAATGCCTCAGTTGAAGTATGTGTTGTTTATATACACACTGAACATGATTAGAGTCTCAGTGACAAGTCCTTTAAAGAAAAACTGAGTTCATCTTTGCCATTCCTTGCCACTACCCCCAAGAAGCCATCAGTCCTGAAGAGCTCTATACATCATCACCTTGATCACAGTTTTTGTTATGTATTTATTTATTATGAAGTGTTCAGTTTGTATACCCTCTGCTGCCCCCTTCCTCTTCTCCTCCCACCCTCCTTCTTCTACCCCTAAGCAATTTCTAAAATACACCTGTATATGAGGTACTCCCCCCCCTTCTAACTGACCCTAGTTTATCCGGTCTCATCAAGGCTAGCTACAACATTTTTCTTTGCAGCCTGATTCTCAAGGCATTGTTCCCTTGTTCCCTCAATTTCCTCTACTTATGACACTCCTCCTGTCTCTTCTCCTGCATGCTTCACAGAGCAGTGAGGGGAAGGAGAATTTCATAGGAAAATCCCATATAGAACTGGGTATCTTAAGGTCTCTCTCTGCAAAATATCAGACTGTGGGTCTTGTTGGAATAATGTTCTTTTGAAATGTATACACCTTACCCTTGTTTATTCAAATGCTGATTTCTCCACCCCCACTCTCTGGTTTCAATTTAGATATTGCATTGTGATACTTATTCTAAGCATCATGTCTCAACTGTGTGTAAACAGGACAAAATAAAACAACTAGCCATAATGTTGTGCAAAGGGATGAGCCAGAGGACAGGAAAACGGCAGGAGCCAGAGGGCAGGAAATGAGTTGGAGGAGAAGGGACAAGAGGAGAGCTAGGAGAGAGAGCTGGAGGACAGATCTTGGATCAACAACATGGAGAGATGGGCTGGACCTAATATATCACTAAAAGCAAGTATAATGTGGTGAAATCTAAATGATAAGAAAGTATGAGGGCTTGGAGGTTTAGGATTGAGTAACTATTACCCAGCACTGTGTTCTTGGTTTATAAATAAACCCCATATCTGTGTGGTGATTTGGGTATACATCTCTGTAGAATTAACAGCAGCATTAGTAAACGATAATTATTAGTAAATATTAATCATCATCTACAACAAATGGCAACCAACTAATCTAAGTATCCACACTCCTTCAATCATATGTAATCATAATTTGTTGGGAGGAATAAGCTTCCAGTTATAAAACCTAAAAGCTCTCAGGTCAATTACTGTCTCTTCAAGAGAGACTCTTAAATAAGCCCAGGAGCAAAATACAGGCCTCCTGTGGGCAGACCTGAGACTTCACAAAACTGGCTGCTCCTGCAGTTTAACTAAGGGGTAAACAAGCATGTCTCCTTTACACTGTGGCTGGTTCAACTGGCTTGGCTCCACGGCATGGCAGGAAAGAAAGGAACTGGAGACATACAAAACTCTAGTCAGAGTTTGGCCTAAACTGCATCTAAAATTTAAAAAAAAAAGCCATGGCAAGGGGTGTTTTAGTCCCAGTTGGCTTCATTTTCGCTGTCATATTCATGGGTCTAGTTTCAATATGTTTAATGATGTTGGTTCTTCTCCATGCCTTCTCCAAGAAAGTTGATGGAGAAAAAAAACAAGGATTGGAATACTGGGTTACAAACAAGAGAAAGGGCACTCTTTCTAGGAATTAGATTAATAAAAGCTAAAATTCAAAGCTCTCTGGCTGCAAAATATTTGTCAGCTCTGCCTGGCAAGGGTCTGCCAATTTACTGAAACATCAACTAAAATATCCAACTGGGCTTTGTTTGTTACAGAGTAAATTGGCACAACTGACCCCAAACTTAAAATTTTCTTGTCTTTTTGCTTTATTTTCATTTAAAGGATTTGAGTTACAATGATACTGACATGAATACATATATGAACAAGTTGGTTAAGGCACAAAGTAAAAAATAAATAAATAAACAGGCATATCTCTGAGTTCAGGATGAAGCTAATTTGTACAATAAAAGTCAGAATGTTAACTGCTGCTGTTTATTCGTTTACACAGATAGTCTAAGATTCAAATGGCAACCTTAAAGTAACCATATAAATTATTTTTTCTTAATAATAGATGTTATGTCCTTACTGGTCTAAAGGCTGAATTCACATCACTTTTAGGTTTATGTACAGAGAGATAATGTCGCACTGCTCTGGAAACTGCCTTATCCTTTTAAACCTGAGATCTTTTTATGGGGGAAAATGTTGGTCATGCCTATTTAAAAAAGACATAAGAGACTTAAAAATTGCAAAGTAAATGCCAACCTGATGTAGTCCTAAAAACTCAAAAATTATATTCATATGTTTAAAAACAAAACTGTCCATTCCATATCAAAAAGGGGTCAAGCCAAAGATAGCCGAAACCAAAGTAAAAACTGACATACAAGATGCCTAGGGATATACTTAAATGCTAATGCTAACAGAGTTTACATAAAGTTCAGCTATAAAGGCATAACTGCCCATCCTGTCTAAAAAAGGGGCAAGCCAAAAAATAGCTTCTATTAATATAAAGCCCAGGTACAAAAGGCCTAGGATATGCTTAAATGCTAAAGGTAAGAGGGAGTATAAATAACGTTTGGCCTTAAAGGTATAAGTGCTCATTCTATATAAAAAATGGGGGATAGGATACATAGCTACAACATATATAAAAATAGAGGGCTAAACCTCAAAATAGGTACAAGATACCTATGGTGTGTTTATATTCTAAATTAAAAAGGAGTTTATATATAGTTTACTTAAAACCTTCATTTTCTATTGCTCAATACAACCAGCTTCTCTTTCTAGTGGAAGGCTTCTCTAGGAAAATAGGTAGCAGCTTGGCCTAATACCACAGGCTTGCAAGAGCCCAAAAAGATATTTTAATCTATCCAACCTTGTTTTGATTTCAACATGATAATGGTTTTATTTTCAATAAAATGGTAATTTATATTGCTCTGATCCCTTTATATGGTAATAACTCTAAAACTAAAACATAAAATATGTCTCCAGAACTCCAACAGTACTTGACCAATAAATCCTTGGCTTTAATATTCTCAAAATGTATTATGTTAATCTTTTAATTTGATATATGAAATTGGTTTACAGTTTAGTTTTATCCTGCACATCTCATACATTCATAATTTTAGAACACTATAATGCTTGTGAGAAGTTAAATGTTTGCAGAATAAAAAAACTGGACACCAGAGATGTTGGATTAACCCTAACAGAATCATACTTCAACATGCTGAGAAATTGGTACATCTGTTCCAGCTTCTTGTATTTTGCAGTATTCTGCTTGTTCCTCAACTGCTTCAATTGCTGTTTCTCAGCAAAGTCTGCTCCCAAAAGAAATTGGAGAAATCTACTAATCTTAATTGGTCCAGCACTTTAGACTGTTCCAAAGAGGACTTTTTTTAAGCCTGAAATTTCTTAACATTCAAACACTGGATCACAAATGTTATTGCTTGCTTAATGAACCAATTTTTCCCAGTTTTATTTGGGCCCCATTCAGGATTTCTACATGTTTAAAATGTCAGCTAGAAGAAATCCAAAGAACAATTTCCACTTTTCCTTAAAGGGAGTTGTGTAATTTCTTGGTTATTTGCTATGGCTATGAAATTTTATTGTCATTGGGAGATGTTTATTATTAATGAACTTATTAAAAGAAAAACAAGGAATATACAAGGATATCTCATAGGAATAGGGAAAAAAAGGTAGAATATTGAATCTACTCAACTTTGGGTTTATTTGTTATTCTCAAATAAGGTTAATTTAAACTCTGGTATAGGATTTGTATACTGATGCAAAATAAGTATTTTTGATACATTGGTATAAGCATTAGTATATTGACAGAAGTCAAGGTTACTCCCAATACTTTTAAACTGCTATTAAAAATTGGTTAGGATATTAGGTATGCAAGTTAGGTATGCTAGTAATTCAACTCGGAATGATGTCAGACACTAATATAATTTATCACAGGTGTATACATCCTAGGTTTAACAGATAGATATGGTTTTGTAGACAGACTGATAATATAAAGATAGGTAGTCATTGAAAACTTCAGAAATCTACAGAATATGGCATTTAAAATATTTTTATTATTTTAAAGATTCTTTGATAATGAGACAAATCATCTTCTGACAGCACCCTGCCTACCCGAAAGAAGATAATGAGCATCAAAGTACCTCTATAAGGAGATGGCTACAAATGTGGCAAACAAGCCAGTTGGGTAAGGAAATATCCTTCCTTCATGACAGACAAATTCTGCAAAAAATGGGCAAGCTTAATTGCAGGAGTAGTTGACTGCTGAACTCTGCCAAGACAAGGTAAACAAGTCCTAAGTAGTTCTTGTTTCACATATATATGTCTGTTACAATATTCTGAACCAGAAAGTTGAAGATGATGCCCCAATGTGACAGAGAATTATGGGTGACTGTTCAGGCAACAAATGGTTTCTGTCATTTAATTTTATTTTTGGAGGCTACTAACAGGTGCTTCCTATTTACTCTAATACCAAATTTTATTCCTTCTCAAGTCTCTGATGGGGTTGAAGACCAAATAATTACAGTGCCACAATTAAGCTTAAGTTGTTTAGAAGTTAAGAAACTATTTATTATAATTAATACCAATAAGGATAAAAGTTAATTTAGGTGCAGAACTTTTAACTTGTCAAAATAGATAAGATGATCAGATACTTTTTCCTAAGTTGCTAAATACACGTGTACTGAACATTGCACATGTAGGTTTTAACTAATAGTTTTCATAATTGTTATTGTATTGAAAGAAAATGAGCCTTTTATTGGACTTAAAGGGGAAAATGTTGGTATAATGTTTTTTTGAAATATATACACCTTACCCTTGTTTATTCAAATGCTGATTTCTCAACCCCACTCTCTGGTTTCAAGCTTATTCTAAGCTTTGAGGTTGATATGCCAATAAAAGTGAGCAGACAGAATGGAGTCTCTGTCTCTAGGTCTCTGTCATTTTATATCTTTGCATTGTGATACTTATTCTAAGCATCCTGTCTTAACTGTGTGTAAACAGGACAAAATAAAACAACTAGCCACGATGTTGTGTGAAGGGAGGAGCCAGAGGACAGGAAAGAGGGCAGAATTCATAGGGCAGGAAATGAGTGGGAAGAGAAGTGACAAAAGGAGAGCTAGGAGAGAGAGCTGGAGGACAGATCTTGGATCAACAACATGGAGATATGGACTGGACCTAATATATCACTAAAAGAAAGTATAATATGGTGAAATCTAAATGTTAGGAAACTATGAGGGTTTGAGGTTTAGGATGGAGTAATTATTGCCCAGCATTGTGTTCTAGGTTAACTATATAAACCCCATCTCTGTGTGGTGATTTAGGTATACAGCTGTTTAGGATTAACAGCAGCTTTACCAGAAGATAAATCAATAGTAAATAATAATAGTCACAAAGAATCTCATTTGAAGCAGAAGGAACCATCTCTGTGGATACAAGAACGTGGCTCTGATATATCATTTAAAGGCAGAGAGCAGCATATTTTTTTAACATCACCCTGGGTTGTTTGGAAATTTCTATAGGATTCCCTGGCCCAACAACTCAATTAAGTGCTATCAAATTTCTCTTGCAGAAGATTGGTTTGTTCACAATATATGGGCTATTGGAACTTTATCCCCCACAATTAGGAGAGATCCTAATAATCGAATACATAGCATATTTGTCTTTCTGCATTTCAGTTACTTTACCCAGGATGATTTTTCCTGGTTCCATCCATTTGCTTGAAAATATCATGATGTCATATTTTTAGCTGAATAATACTTGTTTAAAGAAATTTTCCACATCTTTTCCAAAGGAGACTGTCTATCCTGTTCTTTAGAAATTGCAAGATGCTGGGATTTTAGTCTTTGAATTGAATGAGAAAGCATCAGGATAACAAAATTATTTTAGCCTAGAAGTCCCTGCATCTTCTGCTTAATGGGGATTTGAATTCAATGTCCGCTTGAAGCTCATTATTTTCTTGTTTAGACCCCAGTGAGGAAATGTCTGGGAAGGGATAGGAAGAATGGTCTTTCTAGATAATATAATTCCTCTTGGAGTTATATTACAGAGGTGTGTGCTTTGAGGTTGATATGCCAATGAAAGTGAGCAGACAGAATGGAGTCTCTGTCTCTAGGTCTCTGTCATTTTATATCTTTGTTTCTGTCGGTCTTGGTCTCGAGTTTTGAATCTGTCTTTCTAGCATTTTCTCTGTTTCTCTCAGTCACCCTCTCTCTGCTGCCTCTTGTGGTTCAGGATGAAAATCTCTCAAGTTCTGCTGAAGTACTTCAACAGGATGACTGCTTGCTGACTTATATCCTAATAATTATCTTTGGCATTAGGATGACACAATCGATCTGCCATTAGGATTATTTGGAATGCCTGTTTCATGATTTATAATCACTTCTGCACAAAAACACTGAAAAACTAGACTCACATAGCCTGAGCCATTATCAATTTTTATAATGGAAGGAATACCAATTGCAGAAAAACACTTTAAGCAATGACTTATAGCATGTTTGGTGGCTTCTCCTGTTAAGGGAGGTGCCATGATAAATCCTGAAGGAGTGTCAAATGTTACATGAACATATTTTAGTTTCCCAAATTTTGAAGTTACATCCATTTGTTATAAATGATTGGGAGTCAAGCCACTAGGGTTGAAACCATAATGAGGTACATTAAAATGTTTAGGACAAGAGGAACATGATCTTAAAATTTGGCTTCTCTGGTAATATTAAATTGTTTTATTAAGCTCTTGCAATTTTGATGATATGTAATGAATGAGAATTTTGAGCCAATTTTTCTTGGGTTAATACAACCAAACGTGTGGATTGATCTGCCAAATTAATTCCTAAAGTTAAAGGTCCAGGAAGCCCTGAATGAGCTCTAATATGTCCTACATAGCAAGGCTGCACATGGCTCCAAATATTTTGTTTAATCTCTCTAAACAGATCTTGTATTTGTTTATTATCTGTATTAACATATGTTACAGTCTCTAGGACTTGTAAAGCTTAAGCTCTAAAATGGCCATTAGTGTACAAGTAGAAAGAGGTAGAAGCCAAATTTTTGAAGACTGCAGCAAAAGCTCATAATTCTACAACTTGAGCTGAGGCTGGCAATGTTTGCAAAACAAAAGCTTGTCCCTATAGTACATACACAGCTTTTCCATTTGAAGATCCATCTGTGAATACTGTTGGAATTTGAGGTAATGGCTTTTGTTTAATTATTTACGAAATACAAAAGAATGCTCATTGGCAAATTGAAGTAATTTATCTTTTGGATGATGATTATCAATACGTCCTAAATAATGAGCAAAAGCTATGGCTCAACAAACTGCATTTTGAAATAACCAATCTACTTGCTGTTTGGTAAAAGGGACTCCAATTAAGGCAGGCTCTCTACCAAAATACTTGCGAGATTCTGTGTGTGCCATTTGAACTAAACCAGCCACTGCTTCATACTATGGTGTCAGAACTCGAGCAGGCAAGTGCAACCATAATAATGGTCCTTCTTGCCACAATAGAGCAGTTGGACTATGAACAGTAGCCAAAATATATGCACCCCATTCTTTTGAATAATCAATGTATTGAACATGTTGCTTTTCAATAGCTAATTCTATTTTTTGTAAAGCATCATGAGCTCCTTTTGTAAGTTCTCTTTTTGACAAAGGATTGACCTCTCCTTTAAAAATGTCAAAAGGTGGTTTTAGCTCTCCTGAACTTAATTTTAAATGGTGTCTTAGCCAATTAATATCACCTAACAATTTTTGAAAATCATTTAAAGTTTTTAGGTTGTCTTTTCTTAATTAAATTTTTTGAGGCATAATGGTCTGAGGATATAATTTATGTCCTAAATACAAATAGGGTGGTTTAATCTGCACCTTTTCTGATACAACCACTAAACCTAGATCCTTTAGAGCTTGTTGTAAGTGTGTAAAATCACTTAATAAAATCCCTTCATTTTTATGAGCTAGTAAAATGTCATCCATATAATGAATAATAAACACAGAAGAATATGCCTCTCTAGTTTTAAAAACAGCTTGAGCCACAAATTTTTTACATAAAGTTGAACTGTTTGCCATACCTTGAGTTAATACAAGCCAATGATACCTCTTCATGGGTTCTTTAAAATTTACTGATGGCATGCTAAAAGCAAATATTTTACAATTTTGAGGAGCAAGAGGAATAGTATCCAATTGATGTTCTATTTTCTTATAGATTCTTTCTCCAACAAGTATGTCATAAGTTTTAGGAATTTCCTGAACTTGTTTAAGTTCAGCTGTAGCTTGACAATACTCTCCAAATTTTGACTTCTGTAATAAATTATCTCCTCCTCATAATCATGCTCATGCTAACTGTTTCTAGTCCCCTTGGCAGAGGACCTCAGTAGACAAGAACTCCAACATAGCCTGAGTGAAAGTTGTTGTAGGAGCATACTGGGAGCATGCAGATTTTAATTCTCTTATTGGTTTAAAAGGTATAGGAGCAGGGACACTTGCCATATTTCCCCATTCATCAGGTTGCTCTAGAACTGGAAAACCATAAAACTCAGTTACATCTTCTTCATTTTGCCTAACTTCTTGTAAAGAAGCTTGCAAAGGGGATAGAGTTGTCCATCCAGTGGACAAAGTAAAAGATCCCCTGTGTTTTGGGCCACTGCAACTGTAGCACTCCCAGGAGGAGGGTCCAAAACTGCAACCAATGATGGGATTGGAGTGGGAGATTGAGCTTCATTTTTCCTAGTAGTTAAGTCTCGACATTTTTGTTTATTTCCTCCAAGCCACGCTCCAGTCTTTTAATTTCTTTTTGCCAAGGCTTACACTTTTTAACATGCATAGCCTGAATTGGAGGGTATCTCTCAGAATAATTCTGATCTGGTTCTTCCTCCAACTCTGTAACCTCATTTGGATATAAGTCTTCCTCAAAGTCTCCTTCTGGCAATATATTACTATCATCAGAAGGAAAATATAACTCCTCTGGAGAAGCTTATGGTATAATATAATTTTCTCTTGAATCCTTCCCTCTTTCTAACCTCCTTCTCTCTGAGCCTAAAAGTTTAACTTTCTCAGTTTCCTGCTGCTTATACAGACTAACTTTAATTAAGTTCCATACAGAAAACACTAGTCTAATTCCTTGTCACATTATTATTTTTGTATTTACTTCCATACCCTTCCTACTTAATTCGGGCTCACTAATAACCGTGGTGTCCTTCACTGATTCCCTGTATCTCAAGCCCCATGTTGTGCGCCAATCTGCCTGAGCCCACCAGCAGAGTGGAACAGTTCTTGAGTTTGGAGTGAGGATTAAAATTAATAATAATAAAGGATCATCCTGAGTGAGTTGTCCCAGAAGCAAAAAGACACACATGGTATATACTCACTCATATAGACATACAACATAGGACAAACCCACTAAAACCTGTGCATCTAAAGAAACTAAGCAAGAGAGAGGACCCTAACTAAAATGTCCAATCCCCATCCAGAAAGGCAAAGAGGATGGACATCAGAAGAAGAAGAAAACAAGAAACAACCTAGGAACCTACCACAGAGGGCCTCTGAAAGCCTCTACCCTACAGACTATCAAAGCAGATGCTGAGCCTGATGGGCAATTGTTGGGCAGAGTGAATGGAATTTTAGGTAAGAACTGGGAAATAGTAAGAGATGGAGAGGACAGGGTCTCCACAAGGAGAGCAACAGAACAAGAAAATTTGAACACAGGGAACTTCCCAGAGACTCATACTCCAACCAAGGACTATTCATGGAGATAACCCAGAACCCCTGCACAGATGTAGCCCAGGGCAGTTCAGAGTTCAATTAGGTTACATAGTAATGGGAAGAGGGACTGCCTCTGACATAATCTGATTGGCCTGCTCTTTGATCACCTCCCCCTGGGGGGGAGCAACCTTACCAGGTCATAGTAGAGGACAATGCAGCCACTTTTGATGTGAACTGATGGACTAAGATCAGAAAGGAGAGGAGAACCTCCCCTATCAGTGGACTTGGGGAGTGGCATGCAAGCAGAGGCAGGAGGGAGGGTGGGATTGGGAGGGGGGAGGGAGGGGCTCATGGGGGGATGCAGAATGAATAAAGTGTAATTGATGAAAAATTAAAAAAAAAGATTAAATTAAAAAAATAATAATAATAAAAAAATACACAGCACACAGGAGACTCTTTTTAAGAGGTTCCAGACTCAACAGCCACATCAGCAAGCTACAAGCAATGGCCTTAGCAGCAGCAGCTGCAAGCAGCAAGCAGCCCCAAGCACACACCTGACTTTTTTTTATTGTAGAGAGTTTTTAAGCCAGAGCAAAAACATCTCAGAATAATGGGTTAAATTCACACAAGGAGATGAAATAAGAGGTGTGATCTTCACAAGCTACCCCAGTTGCTGTCACAAAGAAAAGGAGATGGACTTGCAAATTCTTCCCTGACTTAGTGAAGGCCTGGTAAAAGCAGTCTTTCTGCTGAGATTTAAATATCAAAGCAGCAGCCAGAGGCATGGCTCCCAACAATACCTTATTTGTTTTGTTTGTTTGTTTTCAATTTAATTATTTCACTCAGGATGATTTTTTTTTTTTGCCTGAAAATATAATGATGTAATTTTCTTAGCTGAAAAATACTCAGTTCTGGAAATATTCCACACTTTCCCCTAAGGAGATTGTCAGTCCTGTGTTGTAGGAAGTTATTAATATTTACTATTGGTTTATTTTCTAGTAAAGCTTGCTGCTAATCTTAAACAGCTCTATAACCAAATCACCACACAGAGACTGGGTTTTTACTTAACCTAGAACACAATGCTGGGCAATATTTACTCCCTCCTAAATGTCCAAGTCCTCAGTTTCCTAATGTTTAGATTTCCCATATTATACTTGCTTTTTATGAAATCTTAGGTCTTGTTCATGCCCCATGTCCTCCAAGATCTCTCCTATAGCACTGCTCTCCCAGTTCTCCTCTCACCCCTCCTCCTCCAATTCATCTACTGCCTTCTGGCTCCTACCCTCTTTCTTGTCCTCTGGCTCCTCCCTGCTCAAAATTGTGTCTCGTTGCTTTATTTTGTCCTGTTTACACAAGAGTTGAGACAGGATGCTTAGAATGAGTATCACAATGCAATATCCAGATTGAAACCATTGAGTTTAGTGTGGAAGAAATCATTATTTGAATGAACAATGGTAAGGTATATAAATTAAAACAAACAAACAAACAAAAAACATATACCAACATTTCCCCCTTTAAGTCCAATAAAAGGCTCATTTTCTTTCAATAGAATAATAATTATGAAATTATGAAAACTGTTGTGTAAAATCTACATGTGCAATGTCCAGTCCATGTGTATTTAGCACATGGAGAGTGTATCTTTGCAGAAAGTATCTGATTATCCTATCTTGACATGTTTGAAGTTCTATACTTAAATTAACTTTTATCCTCATTGGTATTACCTATATGAAAAGATTTCTTAACTTCTAAACCACTTAAGCTTAAATGTGGTACTGTAACTATTTGGTCTTCAGCCCCATCAGAGACTTGAGAAGGAATAAAATTAGTTATGAGAGTAAATAGGAAGTGCATGTTAGCAGCTTCCAAAAAATAAAAATTGACAGAGACAGTTTGCTGCTGAACAGTCACCCATAACTCTCTATAAAATTGGAGCATCATCATCAGCCTTCTGGCTCAGAATATTTGACAGACATACACATGAAGGAGGAACTATTTAGGACTTGCTTACCTTGTTTTTGCAGAGTTCAGCAGTCCACCTATCCTGCATTTAAGCTTGCCCATTTTAGGCTGAATTTCTCTGTTGTGAAGGGAGGGCATTTTATTTACCTGAGTGGCTTGTTTGCCACATTTGAAGCCATCTCCTTATGGAGGTTCTTTGATGCTCATTATCTTCTTTCTGGTAGGTGGGGTGCTTCCAGGAAATGACTTGTCTCATTGTCAAAGAATCTTTAAAACAATAAGACCATTTTAAATGCCACATTCTGTAAGTCTCTGAAGTTTTTGAAGACTACCTATCTTTATGTAATTGATTTGTATACAAAACCATATCTATTTGTTAAACCTAGGATGTATACTCCTGTGATAAATTAGACTAGTGTCTGATATGTGTATGAGTTAAGTAACTAACAATTAACTTGCATACCTAATATCCTAACCACATTTAATCATAGTTTAAAAGTTCTGGAAGTAACCTTGACTTTCTATCAATATACTAAAGCTTATACCAATGTATTAAAAATATTTATTTTTGCATCCATATGCAAAATCCCATACAGGAGTTAAAATTAACCTTATTTGGGAATAACAAATAAAACCTTAAGTTGAGTAGATTCAATAATCTACCCTTTTTTCTATTTCTATAAAATACCCCTGTACATTCCTTGTTTTACTTTGAATATGACTGTTAATAGTAAACATCTCCCAATGACAAAAATGTTTTGTAGCCATAGCAAACAACCAAAAACATATGCTACCCTCTTTAAAGGAAATTGGACACCGTTCTCATGAGTTTCTTCTAGCTGACAGTTTGGACATGTAGAAATCCTGTAGGGGGCCCAAATAAAAATGGTTAATTAAGCAAGGAATAACATTTGTGGTTAAATAACATTTGAATGTTGAGAAATTTCAGGCTTAATAAAAGTCCTCTTTGGAAAAGTCTAAAATACTGTACCAGTTAAAATTAGTAGCTTTCTTCAAAGTTCTGTTGGAAGCAGGTTTTGATGAGAAAACAGCAATTGAAGCAGTTGAGGCAGGAATATGCAGAATGCTGGAACATACAAGATGCTGGAACAGATGTGTCAATGACTCAGCATGCTGAAGAATGATTCCAATCCTTCCGGTTTGATCTAGCATCTCTAATATTTTTGTCCTACAAAAATAATTTCCCACAAGAATTATAGAGTTCTAAAATTATAAATGTATGAGATGTGCAGGATAAAACTAAACTGTAAGCCAATTTCATCTATCAAATTAAAAGGTTAACATAATACTTTTTGAGAGTATTATAGCCAAGGATTTATTGGCCAAGTATTGTTGAAGTTTGTGGCTAAAAACATATTTTTCTTTTTTATCTCTCAGTCAGTTTCTGAGTTGTTCCCATGTAAAAGGATCAGCAATATAAGGTACCATATTATTGAACATACAATCATTATCATGTTGAAATCAAAACAAGATTGGATAGATTAATACATCTTTTTGGGCTTTAACATGCCTATTATATTAGGCCAAACTGCTACCTATATCGCTAGAGAAGCTCCCCAATAGTGAGAAAAGCTGATTGCCTTGAGCAATAGAAAACACATGTTTTAAGTAAACTTTATATAAACTCCTGTTCAATTTAGACTATAAGCATATTATATGTATCTTGTATCTGTTCTGAGGTTTAGTCCTAGATTTTTATATATGTTGTAGCTGTTTGTACTATCCCCATTTATATATAGAATGGGTAGTTACGCCTTTATAGCCAAACTTTATTTAAACTCCCTCTTACCTTTAGCATTTAAGCATACGTTAGGCATCTTGTACCTGGACTTTAATCTCCTTCTGACCTTTAGCATTTAAGCATACCCTAGGAATCTTGTACCTGGGCTTTACATTGATAGTGCCTATTTTTTGGCTTGCCCCTTTTTTATACAGACTGGAGAGTTATGCCTTTATAGCCAAACTTTATATAATCTCTCTTAGCATTAGCATATAAACTCTCTTACCCTTAGCATTTAAGTATATCCTGGACATCTTGTGCCTGGGTTTTTACATTGGTTTTGGCCATTCTTTGGCTTGCCCTCTTTTTGATATGGGATGGATATTTTTGTTCTTTAAACATATGAAGAATATAATTTTTGAGTTTTTAGGACTAAACTAGGTTGGCATGTATTTTGCCATCTTTAAGCCTCTTGTGTCTTTTTTACATAGAAACAACAACATTATTCCCGTGTGAAAATGTCTCACATTTAAAAGGATAAGGCAGTTTTCAGAGCCGTGTTATCTTATCTCTCTTTACATAAACCTAAAAAATGATGTGAATCCAACCTGTAGAGCAGTAAGGACATAACATCTGTTATTAAGAAAAAAGAATATACAAGGTAACCTTAAGGAAAATTTTGTCATTTTGAATCTTAGACTATCTCTGCAAATGGCTACACAGCTGGAATTGCCATTCTGGCTTTTATTATGTAAATAAGCTTGATCCAGAACTCAGAGATCTTCCTGTTTTTTTTTTTTTTTTTTTGTGTGTGTGTGTGTTTTTTTTTTTTATTACTTTGTTTTGGGAAGAAAGGCATGTGTCTTGACCAACTTCTTCAGATATATAGTTTCAAATCAGTATATTTGTAACTCAAAGCCTTTAAATGAAAAGCAAACAAAGAGACAGAAAATTTTTAAGTTTGGAATCAGTTGTGCTGATTTACACTGTAACAAACAAACCCCAGTTGGTTATCTTTTGTTGATGTTTTAGTGAATTGGCAGACCCTTACCAGAAATAGCTGACAAGTATCTTGCACCCAGAGAGCTTTGGATTTTAGCCGTTATTAACCTAATTATTTGGATGAGTACTATTGTCTGTAACTTAGTACCCCAATCCTTGGCCTTTTCCCCATTTTCTCCTTGAACTTTCTTGGAGAAGGCATGGAGAAGAACAAACACCATTAAACATATTGCAACCATATCCATGAATATGAAAGCCAAAATGAAGCCAAAAGAGATTAAAATACCCTCTGCCATGGCAATTTTTTTTTTTTTTTATTTCAGATGCTGTTTAGGCCAATCTCTGTCTAGAGGTCTGCCTATCTCCAGTTTCTTTCTTTCCTTCCAGGGCTGTGGAGCTGTCTTTTTTATGGAAGTCTCAGGTCTGCACAAAGGAGGCTATCTTTTGCTCCTGGGTGGTTTTAAGAGTCTCTCTTAAAGAGCCAGTAGTTGACCTGCGAGTTTTTAGGTTTTAAGTTTGGGTTTTATTACTGGGAGCTTATTCCCCATTCCAAATTACATTTAAGTATGATTTAAAAGGTGTGGATTCTTAGATTAGTTGGGTGCCATTTGTTGTAGGTTGTTATTAATGTATACTATTGGTTTATCTTCTAGTAAAGCTTGCTGCTAATCTGACTCAGCTGTATAACCAAATCACCACACAGAGACTGGGTTTTTACTTAACCTAGAACACAATGCTGAGCTATATTTACTCCCTCCTAAATGTCCAAGTCCTCAGTTTCCTAACATTTATATTTCCCACATTATACTTGCTTTTTATGAAGTCTTAAGTCTGTTTCATGCCCCATGTCCTTCAAGATCTCTCCTCCAGCTCTGCTCTCCCAGTTCTCCTCTCACCCTTTCTCCTCCCACTCATCTATTGCATTCTGGCTCCTCAACTCTTTCCTGTCCTCTGGCTCCTCCCTGCTCAACATTGTGTCTCGTTGCTTTATTTTGTCCTGT
The DNA here is from genome assembly GCF_030254825.1 of Meriones unguiculatus. NCBI lineage: Eukaryota > Metazoa > Chordata > Mammalia > Rodentia > Muridae > Meriones > Meriones unguiculatus. Next base: position 19,479,891 of record NW_026843709.1, read on the forward strand.
TTACACAAGAGTTGAGACAGGATGCTTAGAGTATCACAATGCAATATCCAGATTGAAACCAGAGAGTTGAGGGTGGGGTGGGGGAAAAATCAGTATTTGAATGAACAAGGGAAAGGTGTATTCATTATATATATATATATATATATATATATATATATATATATATATATGCCAACAGTCCTGTTCTTTAGACATTAGAAGTTGCTGGGACTTTATTCAATATATTGAATGAAAAACTATCAGGATAACAATGTTCTTTTAGCCTAGAATTCCCTCCAATTTCTTCTGTTTTCTGGTGTTTTGAATTCTAATGTCCACTTGAAGCTCATCTATTTACATGTTGTGTTCCCGTTAAGGATATTTCTGGGAAGAGTTAGGAGGTATGGCCTTGTTAGATAACATATTTACTAATGGAGTTATATTATAGGAGGGTGGGCTTTGAGTTACTTATGCCAATGAAAGCAACCACACAGAATGGAATCTCGGTCTCTTGGTCTATGTCACTTTATATCTTTGTTTCTTTCAGTCTCAGAGTCTCTATTTCTGAACCTTTTTCTCTAGCTCTTTCTCTGTTTCCTGGGCATGTGCATTTGGTTTAGTATGAAAAGCACTCACTTCTACTGAAGAACTAGACAAAGATGATCAATTTCTGGCTGCCTCATGGATGGTCTCTTTAAAAATATAGTGAAGTTCCCAATTAAAAGCTTTTTGTTCAAATATTTGCCTTGGCCAGGGACATTTTCCCAGTAAGGAAATCACTGACTGAGGACATATCTGTGAATTTAAGAAATAAAAATGGAATCTGCCATAATGTGAAAATCACCTATAAAGGACAAGTGAAATGTCCTTTATTAATGGCTATGTGAAAGAAATATAGTTTTCTTGACCTAAGTGTCTTGGACACAAGAACTGTCATCCCTGGGCAGCTTTCAGTGCCAAGATTGAAGCACATATGGCTGTTCAGCATTTCAAGCACTCTGTCTACGTGGCCCTTTTAATTACTGGCTCCTAAAACTCTTACTGGCTTTCCCCTGTTACATGACATCATTCGCCCTATCAGCCAATCAGCACCTGAAAGAGTCTTGATGTTTCCATGAGATGAATAAACAAACTTTCCTCAGTGTCCCATATCTCTGACACTGTGCATATGTGACTTTTTCTTTTGAAACCCAGCAAGCCTTTATCTCATCCCTATATCCAGATCCCACACATTTACTTATGTTTACCTCAGTGAAAATGTCAGATGGGAAATGAAAGTTTAATGTTTATTTATTTGGACAGCTTTCTAAGGAGGGAAACTTCAAAGTGATGTGTGGTAAAGGGGAATGTAATGAATGACAAGATAGTCTCCTAATGTGGTCTTTGATCTGAAATTTCCTAGGTTGGGACTTTGAACTGAGCCATTACATCATACTCACTAAATGTACCTCCACTCTCTTATTGATATAATAGGCTGGCAGGGCCATGGGTTCCCTGGGCTATTGAGTCTTTAAGAGCATGGTGAAGAGAAGGCAACCAGACAATTCCTGGAACTGTTTTGGCTTAAAGAGAGAATGATTGATTAGCATAATAGGAGAACTAAGAAGCAATAAACTATTTGAGCATTAGTGCTGATCCTTACTACTGTTGCCAACCACCTATGAGAAGGGTTGCCTCTGGTAACCCAGGAGTCTCCATGTAGAAAAATGCAAATAGATCCATACTTATCACTCTGCAAAAACATAAAATCCAAGGACATCAAAACCTCAACATAAAACCAGACACATTAAATCAGTAAGAAGGAAAAGTGGTGAAGGGCATTGAAGTCATTTACAAGTTCCTGAACAGAACACCAATAGCAGAATAGCAGAAGCTCTAAGGGGAAAAATCAGTGAAAGGGACTTCATGAAACTGAAAAAATCCTGTAAAGTAAAGGACACTGTCATGAAAACAAAAAGAATGCCTACAGATTGGAAAAGAATCTTCATGAAGTCTATGTGACTGAAGGCTTATATCAAATATATATAAAGAACTAAAGGAGTTGAAAAGCAACAAATCAAGTAATCCAATAAAAAATGGGGAACAAAACTAAACAAAGAATTCTTGATAGAGGAATATCAAATGAGAGAGAAACACTTAAAGAAATGCTCAACATCATTAGCCATCAGGGAAAAGCATTTCAAAACCACACTGAAATTTAACCTTACATCCATCAGAAAGGCCAATATCAAAAACTCAAGTGACAAAACATTCTGGAGAGGTTGTGGAGAAAGGGGAATCCTCCTCTACTGCTGGTGGGAATGCAAACTTGTACAACCACTCTGGAAATCAATCTGTTCCTCTCTTAGACAACTAGGAAAAGCTTTTCCTCAAGATCCAGCTCTACCACTCCTAGGTATATACCAAAACAAGACTCAAGTACACAATAAGGACATTTTCTCAACCATGTTTGTAGCAGCTTTATTTGTAATAGCCAGAAACTGGAAAAAAATCCATATACCCACCAACTGAAAAATGGATACAGAAATTATGGTACATCCACAAAATCGAATATACTCAGCAATAAAAAACAAGGAAATCATTAAATATGCAGGTCAGTGATATGACCTGAAAAAGTTCATCTTGAGTTAGCTACCAGAAGCAGAAAGATACACATGATGTATACTCACTCATATAGTCATATAATATAGGGTAAACCTACTAAAATCTGTACCCATAAAGAAACAACTCAAGAGGAAGGACTCTGGCTAAAATGTTCAAACCCTACTCCAAAGGACAAAGAGGATGGACATCAGAAGGAGAAATCAGGGAACAAGTTAGCAGCCTGCCACAGAAGGCCTTGGAAAGGCTCTGCCATGCAGACGATTAAAGCAGTTGCTAGAACTTATGGCCAACTATTGGGCAGAGGGAATGGAATCTAATGAAAGAAGTGGGAAATAGTAAGATCTGGAGAGGCCTGGAGCTTCACAAGGAAAGCAATAGAACCAAAATATATGTGCACAGGGTTCTTTTCTGAGAGTCACACTCTAATCATGCACCATGCATGATAACCTAGAACCCCTGCAAAGATGTAGCCTATGGCAGTTCAATATCTAAGCAGATTACATAGCAATGGGAAGAGGGACTGCCTCTGACATGAACTGATTGGTCTGCTCTTTGATCACCTCACCCTGTTAGGGGAGCAGCTTTACCAGGCAACAAAGGAAGGCAATGCAGCCCCTCCTGATGATATCTGATAGCCTAGAATCAGAAGTAAAGAGAGGAAGACCTTCCCTACCAGTGGACTTGGGGAGGGGCATGTATGGAAAAGTGGGAGGGAATGTGGGAATTGGATGGAAGAGGGGTTATTGGGGTATACAAGGTGAATAAAGTGTAATTGATAAAAATTGAAATTAAAAATATTAAAAATACATAATTGCTTTTGGATTTCTATTATAGGAGGGCATACTTTGAGGTTGATATGACAATGAAAGTGACCAAAAAGATGGAGTCTCTGTCTCTTAGTCTCTGTCAGTTTGTATCTTTGTTTTTGTTGGTCTTGTTCTCTCTATTTCTGAATCTGTCTCTCTAGCTCTTTCTTTCCCTGTGTCTTTTAGTCTCCTTTTCTTTGTCTGCCACCTGCGATTTCAGGATGAAAAGCTCTTAGTTCTGCTGATGGCCTACAACAAGATGATTACTTGCTGACATAACATTCTGAATGGTCTGTGTAAAACTATAAGCAAGGTCCAAATAATATGCCTTATGTTCAAAGAGCTGCCTTGGTCTGGGAGGATGTTCCCAGTAAATATTTCCATGAGAAAGGACATATCTGTGCATTTATCAAATTATAATGTAATCTGTGATAATGTAAACGTCACATGGAAAGGACACCTGACATTACTCATGACCACTTGAAAGAAATATATGACACTTTTCCTGAACTAAGATTCATGGATAATATAAGAACTGTCATCTTTGGTTTGTGTGCTTTCAGCTGCTCAGATTGAGGCATGTAGGGCTCTTAAGCCTATCTCTCATGCAGGCTGTCCACTTGGCACTTATAATAAATGGCTCTTGAAACTCTTAGTGGCTTAAAACTGTTTTGTGATATTTTTCCCCTCTCAGCCAATCAGCACTTGAGAGAATATGAGGTTTCCATGGATATGAGTAAACAAACTTTCCTCACTTTCCAGTATCTCTGATCCTGTGCACACCTGACTGTTTTCTTGTGAAACCAAAAAGCCTTTATCTCATTCATTTATCAAGATCCCGCACATTTAATCTTTTTTACCTCTGTGACAATTTCAGGAAGAAAATGAAACTTTGATGTTTAGTTAATTAGCTGCCTAAATTGGAAGCTTCATAGTGATGTGGGATTAAGGTGGATTATATTGAATGACAAGGTGGTCTCCTACTGTGGACTTGGCTCTGAAATTTCCTAGGTTGTGACTTTGAACTGAGCAGTTACTGGCATACTGACTAAACAGACCTTCCTGTTCTTATTGATACATTAGGATGGCAGGATCTAGGGTTCCCTTGGGTATTGAGTCCTTAAGAGCAGGGGAAAGAGAAGGAAACCTGAAAATTTCTGGGACTCATTTGGCTGAAACAGAGAAAGATCTCTGAATGTAAAAGTAAAACTGAGGGGCAATAAACTATTTGACCACTAATGATGTTCCACCTCTAAAAAAAGGGTTGCCTTCCCTTACCTGGCTGGATTGATAGCTCTGTCCTACTCAGTGTTCAGTGACCAATCCTCATGGTCCTGGGGTTTACAACTAAAACTGGACATTCAGGACAGAGAAATGGGTCCTTGTTATATGCCTAGGACATAAGAGCAGCTCTGTTTCCTACTGTGGTCTTCTAGACAATCCATCTGAATGTAGTGTTAATGTCATGGCTGCTTGTTCAGAGGTGCCACCTGAGCTCATGGGATCTGAGGTAGCTGAGTAACCACTTGATCATGGCTAGGATTCTTTGCTACATAATGAGATCCTTGAAAGCATGCATTACAAACTCAAACTCTTCGTTCTTTAGTGGAATGTTTTTTTGCATGCTAAAAGTCATTGTTAATGTTGTCAGCATATTATTTTTATTGATTATGTGGTAATTTCATATAATATATGTTACACTCCTTTATCATTGTTCCCAGGTTCAAATTCCTACTGATGTGTCACACTAAAAATTTGTTTTTCTTTAAAATACATAAATTGAAATAAGTGTTGTTCATATACTCATTGGAACATAATCAGAGTCTCAGTGCCAAGTCCCTTAAAGAAAACTTGAGTTCATCCTTGCTGCACACTGGCTCCACCCCGGAGAAAAAGCCATCAGTCCTGAAGAGCTTTATACTTCATCACCTTGATCACAGTTTTTCTTATGTATTTATTTATTACAATTTGTTCACTTTGAATTACCACTGCTGCCCACTCCCTCTTCTCCTGCCAGGCCCACAGACCCTCCTTGTTCTACCCCTATGCCCTTGCTTTAGTTCCCTGATAGGGTAAGTCCTCCTCCCTTTTCTCTCTGACCCTAGGTTATCAGGTCTGATAAAGCCTGGCTGCATCATCTTCCTCTGCAGCCTGATTCTTGGGGCATTGTTCTCCTTGTCTCCGTAAATCCCTCTATTTATGACACTCTTTCTGCCTCCTCTACTACACTACAGGCTATCCATATCTCTTAGGGGAGGGAGAGTTTCATAGAAAAATCTGATTTAGAACAGGGTGTTTTAAGTTCTGTCTGTGGGACTCTGTATTCAATCCATTTGATGCAGAAGAAAGCATCTCTATGGATACAAGAACATGGCACTGATCTATCAGTTGAGGGAAGAGAGCAACATATTTTAATAACAACAGCTTGGGTTGTTTGAAAATTTCTGTAGGATGCCCTGGCCCAATTACTCAGTTAACTTCCACCTAAACACACCAAGTGGAACAATGGTTGTTCAGAATAAATGGCCTTTATGTAATTTTATCCCCCCCCCATATAAAGAGACCTCCTAATAAGTGAATAAATATCATATTTGTCTTTCTACATTTATTTACTTCACTCAGGATGATTTTTCCTAGTTCCATCCATTTGCCTGAAAATATCATGACATCATTTTCTTAGCTGAAGAATACTCCATTATGGAAATATTCCACATTTTCCCCAAAGGAGATTGTTAGTCCTGTTCTTTAGTCCTTGGAAGTTGCTGGGACTTTAATCATTGTATTGGATGGCAAACTCTCAGGATAACTCTGTTCTTTTAGCCTAAAATTCCCTCTATCTTCTTCCACTTCCTAGTGGTTTGAATTGAAATGTTCGCTTGAAGATCATCTGTTAACATATGTAGTCCCAAGTGAGGTGATGTCTAGGAAGTGTTATGAGGTATGGCGTGTTAGATAATATAATACCTATTGAAGTTATAGAAGGGTGTGCTTTGAGGTTGATATACAATGATTGTGACCAGACAGAATGGAATCTCTGTCTTTTGGTTAATTTCACGTTATATCTTTTTTCTGTTGGTATAGGTCGCTCTATTTCTTATTCTGTCTCTATAGGTCTTTCTCTCTTTGTCTCTGTCTTCCTCTCTCTGCTTGCTGCATGTGGTTCAGTACGAGAAGCTGACAGTTTTGTTGCAGGACTACAACAAGATGACCTCTTGGTGATGTGACATCCTGGATGGTCTCTGTAAAAATATAAGCAAGGTCCCAATCAAAAGGTTTTGTTCAAAGAATTGCCTTAATCAGGGAGCATTTTCCCAGTAAGAAATTCACTGACTGAGGACATATCTGTGCATTTAACAAACAATGGAATCTATAATTATGTGAAAATTGCATGTCAAGGAAACATGACTTTATTAATAGACTCTTAAAGAAATATATGATACTTTTCCTGAATTAAGATTCTTGGACACAGAGACTGTCATCTCTAGGTTGTGTGTTTTCAGCTGCCCTTATTGAAGCATGTAGGGCTGCTCAGCCTTTCTCTCAAGCAGGCTGTCCACTTGGTCCTTTTAATAACTGGCTCCAGAAACACTTACTTGCTTTCACCTGTTTCATGAAAACAATTTTCCCTCTCACAAAATCAGCACATAACAATTGTAATATCACAATACTATTGGGATGTCATCATAGCATTGGAAATCCTAATATCATTGTGAAGTCTTACTGTTGTGAAGTCATAATAGTTTTTGATGTCAAAATTAAATAATGATGTCATAAAAATTATGTCATAATAACTTTGTGAAGTCATAATAGAATGGTGATGTCATAATACCCTTGTAAAGTCCTAATACCATTGTGATGTCATAATAGCATTATAATGTCATCATAGCATTGTGATGTTTTGCTAGCATTGAGATGTCATAATAGGATTGTGGTATCAAAATTCATTTGTTATGTCATCATAGTATTGTGATTTCCTACCATTGTGATGTTGTAATAGCATTGTGAAGGCAAAATAATATTGTGATATCATAATAACTTTTTGCAGTCATAATAGAATTTTGATATCATAATACCATTGTGATGTCATCATAGCACTGGGAAATCATATCATCGTGAAGTCATAATACCATTTTGATGTCCAAATTCCATTGTGATATCATAAAACAGTCATACCACTGTAATGTCCTATTAGCATGGTGATGTCATAATACCATTTTAAAGTCATAATACCATTGTGTTGTCAACATAGCTTTTTTTGTCATAATACCATTGTGATTTTATAATAGCATTGTGAATTCATAGTAGCAGGGTGATATCATAATAGCATTGTGATATAATAATAATATATTATTATTAATATTTTGAAATCATAATACCATTAGTATGTTATAACATTGTAATGTCGTAATTGCCTTCTGATGTCAAAATACTTTTGTGATGATGTAATAGCATTGAGAGATCATAATAGCATGGTGATATTATAATAACATTGGGTGTGTCATAATACCATTGGGATATTATGACACCGTTTTGATGTCACAATACAATTGTTTTATCATAATAGCACTGAGATATAATGATACCATTGTGATGACATCATAACATTGAGATGTCATAATAAAATTATGATATAACTTTGATATCATAATATAATTGAGATATCATAATACCATGGTGATGTTATAACAGCACTGAGATATCATAACACAATTGTGATGACATAAACCATTGAGATGTAATAATAAAGTTGTGATGTCATTTTATAATTATTATGTCATAATACATTTAGATGTCATAATGCCATTGTGTTATCATAGCACTGTGATGTTGTAATACCCTTGTGAATCGATTAGGCAACTGTGATGTCATAATACAAATTTGATGTCTTTTTATTGTGAAGTCATAATAGTATTGTGATGCCACAATAGGATTGGGATATCATAATGACATTGGGGTATCATGACACAAATGTTATATCATAAAACCATTGTGATATCATGATACCATTGTGATGTTATAATAGTATTTGCTTGTCATACTATTGTGATGTCATAATACCATTTTGATATCATGATACAGTTGTGATGAGGTTATAGTATTATGATAGTCATAATACCATTGTGAAATCATAATACAATTATGATGCTATAAGAGCATTGTGATGATGTAATAGTATTTTTAGATCATAATGGAATGGTGATGTCAAAATTCCATTGTGATGACACATCACAATTAAGTCAGAAGAGCATTATAGTGTCATAATAGAATTGAGATGTCACAAAAGCATTGTGATATCATGACAACTTTGTGCTGTCATACTAGCATTGTGATGTTCTATTAACATTGTGAAGTCATAATACCATTGTGATGTCATAAAACTATTGTGAAATCATAATACCATTGCATATCATACAATTGTGCTGTCATAACAGCATTGTGATCCCATAATTACATTGTTATTTTATAGTATTATTTTGATGTTCTAATTTCTTTGTAATATAGTACCATATGATGTCATAATACATTGTGATGTCATAATATAATTATGATGTCAAAATACCATTGTGATATAATAATAGCATTTTGAGGTCATAATAAATTGTGATAACATATTCCATTGTTAAGTCAAACAACAATCATGTCATAATAGAATTGAGATGTCATAATAGCACTGTGCTGTCAAAATAGCATTGTGATGTCAAAATTTCAATGTGATGTCATATGACAATCATTTCATAATAAAATTGTGATCTCTTAATAGCACTATGGTGTTATAATAGCTTTCTGATGTCAAAATTCCATTGTGATGTCATATGAAAATCATGTTGTAATAGCATTTTGGTGTCATAATAACATTGCAATGTTATAATAACATTCTGATATCATGACACTATTGTGATGCCATCAAAGCATTGTGATGTCATAATTCCATTGTGATGTCATACCATCATTGGGATTTCTAAATGGCAAAGTGATATCATAATAGCATTTTGAGGTTATAATACCATTATGATGTCAAAATTCCATTGTGATGTCACAATACCATATTGAAGCCATTATACCATTGTGATGTCAGCATAGCATATGGTTAGGGTTAGTGTTAGGGTTAAGGTTACTGTTAGGGTTAGGGATTAGGTTTATAGTTAGGGTTAAGCATCGTGTACCTGGTTTTTGACATGTTGGCTATCTTTTTTTTGTGACCTTTATGATATGGGATGGTCATGTTTGCCTTTTAAAATATGAAATATAATTTTTGAGTTTTTAGTACTTAACTAGGCTGCTCTGTACTTTGCCAGCTGTGAACTTCCTGTGTCTATCTTGCATTAGGCATGAGCAATGTTTATCCCTCGTGAAACTATCTCATGTTGGAAGGATAAATCAGCTTCCAGGGAAGTGTGATATGTTAACTTAATCAGCATGTAAAAGGTTTTTTGACATGGCAGGCATGCACTTTGCATAATTTTGCTCCCAGCCTAATTTCAGGTCTTACACTGACCAACAGAACATATCTTTTAAGCCAGTTCTTCTGTGAAAGTCCCACTCTCTGAGATTGGCTGACCTTTTTAAAGCATTGTGACATGATCTCTCCACATATAAACCAAAATTGATGTAAATTCAATCTTTAAAACAGAAAGGACATGACATCTATCAGTAAGAAACCAGGCAGAAACGTCAAACAATCTGGACACACCAGGCGCTGGGCCTCCTAAGCTTGGAGAGCACAGTGAAAAGACCCCAGGACTTCCCAGAAAGCCTTGGGACTAGCAACCCAATCTCCAGTTACAGCAGGACATGGTGGCAGAGCAGCACTGAGCTGGCGGGGCACAACAGCCCTCCAGTTTAAGACTAACCAGGGCCAAACTAGAGAACAGAGAGCCTGGTTACCCCATCCCTGCTGATGTGACCACCCTGAAATCACCAGCTGCAGCAAGACCGCAGAACCTGGAAGTGACAGCAGAACAGAATGGGTGGAGCACATCAAAGAAGCAGGGCCAAACCAGAGAGCAGAGAGCCCTGGATACCACAATCTCTGCCAAGTGACCTGCCTGTGAGTGAGTGCACCCTTGAGAGTCTGAAATTTCCAGATCCTGGGTCCTTCTAAAACAGAAGCCAGGCATCAAACCCCCTACCACCCACATACCCACTTTGGGAAACAAAGGGGCACTAGGGACATTGAAGTTCCTGCTCTGTGGGTCTAATTGAGGAGTTAAGGCAGTTAATGCCTGATATTGCTCTGCAATCATCACTAGCGTCTGTGACATATACAGTGCAGAGCCCCTCCCACACACTCAAGGGTTCAACATTATCCATCACTCTGTCCCTCAAAACACACGTCCACGCACAGTTACACACACACACACACACACACACACACACACAGACACACACACACACGCGCACACATGCTTGCATTTGCCCTGTTTGTGCCTGCATATTTTCCTCCCCCAGGAACAAGGTACTCCTCAGCACACGCTGAGAGTTCTCAGCTTCCTGAAGATCTCTCCAGATGCCAGAGAGAGACAGCATCCGTCTGATCTGCAGAATCCAAAAATGAACAGGGAAGGTTACAGATAAGCCAATTGCCAGGGATAGGAGAAAGAACACTTCCAACATAAATCAGGACATCATGACTTCTAAAGCAAACCACAAAATCGATGGATACTCCAATTTAGCAGAAGCACAGGAAAATGATTTTAAAGCCATGCTTGCCCAATTAGTTGAGGCTCATAAGGAGGAAATGAACAAATCTTTCAAAGAGCTGACCAGTCAATTGGAGGCAAAGAAAGAAGAAATAGACAATATCCTTAAAGAAACACAGGCAAAATAGACAAACAAATAGATACATAAGTAGAGGAAAAAGTAGTGGCATATAAAAAGGAAATGAAAAAAAAATAGAGGCCATCGTAGAGAGACAGGAATCCAAATTCAAACACATGAAAGAAATGATGCAAGGCATGAAAACAGAATTAGAATCAATAAAGAAAACACAAAATGAGAAAACCCTTGAGCTGGAGAACTTGGAGAAAAGATCAGGAACCACAAAAGTAAGCATCACCAACAGAATACAAGAGATGGAAGAGAGAATCTCTGGAGCTGAAGACACACTTGCAGAAATGGATACTTCTCTCAAAGAAAAAGTAAAATTAGAAAAGTTCCAATCACAAAATATCCAAGAAATCAAGGATGCTATGAAAAGACAAAATCTAAGAATAATAGAAATTCATGAAAAAGAAGACTCTATGCTCCAAGGTCCAGAAAATATTTTCAAGAAAATCATAGAAGAAAATTGTCCCAACCTAAAGAAAGAGATGTCCATAAATATACAAGAGGCCTACAGAACTCCAAATAGACTAGACCACAAAAGAAACACATCACGTCACATCATAGTCAAAACACTAAATCTACAGAACAAAAAAATATTTTAAAAGCAGCAAGGGAAAAAGGCCAAGTAACATATGAAGGTAGACCTATCAGAATCACACCGGACTTCTCATCAGATACTAAGAAAGCCAGAAGGGCCTGGGCAAGTATCATAGAGACTCTAAGAGATCACAAATGTTAACCCAGACTAGTATACCCTGCAAAGCTTTGAATCAACATAGATGGAGAAAACAAAATTTTCCATGACAAAACTAAATTTACGCAATATCTACACAGCAAACCAACCCTACAGAAGATACTAGAAGGAAAACTCTAATCCAATGAAAACAAATTCACCCAAGAAAACAGGGCATACAGATAATGTCCCAACAAAAATGAAAAGAAAACAAGCAATGAAACAAAGTTAGATCCCCGAGTCCATTACAAAAGGAACTAACATGCATTGGTCACTATTATCTATCAATATCAATATACTCAACTCACTAATAAAAAGACACAGGCTAACAGATTGGTTACAGAAATAGGATCCAACATTCTGTTCCATCCAAGAAACACACCTATGCAACAAAGACAAACACTACCTCAGAGTAAAGGGCTGGAAAACTGTTTTTGAAACAAATGGTTCCAGAAAACAAGCTGTAGTAGCCATCCTAATATATAATAAAGTAGACTTTCAACTCAAGTTAATCAAAAAAGAAAAGGAGGGCCACTATATTTTCATCAAAGGAAAAATCCACCAAGAGGACATAACAAACATGAATATCTATATATCCTAAATACAAGAGCACCAACATTCATAAATAAAACATTATTAAAGCTTAAATCATACATCAATCTAATACCTTAATAGTGGGAGATGTCAACACTCCACTCTCACCAAGGGACAGATCAACTAGACAGAAACCAAATAGGGAAATAAAAGCACTCACAGAGACCCTAAATCAAATGAACCTAATAGATGTCTACATATCATTTCACCCAAACTCAAAAGAGTACACCTTCTTTTCAGCACCACATGGAACCTTCTCCAAAATAGACCATATAATGGGTCACAAAGCAAACCTCAACAGATACAAAAGGATTGAAATAATCCCTTGTATACTATCTCACTACTATGGACTAAAGCTAGACATCAACAAAAACAGAAACAACAAAAAGCCGACATGCACATGGAAACTGAACAACTTACTACTCAATGACAGCTGGGTTGAGGAAGAAATAAAGAAACTAAAGACTTCCTAGAATTCAATGAAAAGGAAGGCACAACATACCCAAATTTATGGGACACATTGAAAGCAGTGCTCAGAGGAAAATATATAGCACTAAGAGCCTGCAAGAAGAAATTAATAACATCACATAGAAACAACTTAATGGCCCAACTGAAAAACCTAGAAAAAAAAGAAGCAGATACACCCAGAGGAGCAGACTGGTGGAAATAATCAAACTCAGGTCTGAAATCAATCAATTAGAAACAAATAAAACTATCCAAAGAATCAATGAAACAAAAAGCTGGTTCTTTGAGAAAATCAACAAGATAGACAAACCCTCAGCCACACTCACTAAAAAGCAGAGAGAAACTATCCAAATCAACAAAATCAGAAATGAAAATGGGGACATAACCACAGACACTGAGGAAATCCAAACAATTATTAGGTCATACTACAAAAGCCTATATGCCACAAAATTTGAAAATCTAAATGAAATGGATAATTTTCTTGAAAGATTCCATCTACCAAAACTAAGTCAAGATCAGGTAGAAAGACTGAATAGCCCTATATTTCCTAAGGAAATTGAAGCAGTCATTAACAGTCTCCCCTCCAAAAAAAGCCCTGGGCCAGGTGGCTTCAGCGCAGAATTCTACAAGACCTTCAAAGAAGTGCTAGCTCCAATTCTCCTCAAACTATTCCACAAAACAGAAACAGAAGGAACACTACCAAACTCATTCTATGAAGCCCCAGTCACCTTGATACCTAAACCACACAAAGATCAAACAAAAAAAGAGAACTTCAGACCTATCTCTCCTATGAACATTAATACAAAAAATACTCAATAAAATACTTGCAAATGGAATCCAAGAACATATCAAAGATATCATCCACCATGACCAAGTAGGCTTTATCCCAGGCCTGCAAAGGTGCTTCAACATATGGAAATCCGTCAATGTAATCCACCACCTAAACAAACTGAAGGAGAAAAACCACATGATCATCTCCTTAGATGCCAAAAAAGCATTTGAAAAAGTCCAACACCCATTCATGTTTAAAGTCTTGGAGAGATCAGGGATACAAGGCACATATCTAAAGATAGTAAAGGCAATATACAGCAAGCCTATAGCTAACATCAAACTCAATGGAGAGAAACTTAAATCAATCCCACTAAAATCAGGGACAAGACAAGGCTGCCCATTGTCTCCATATCTCTTCAACATAGTACTTGAAGTCCTAGCCAGAGCAAGAAGATAACTAAACAACTAAAGAAGATCAAGTGGATACAAATCAGAAGGGAAGAGGTCAAAGTGTCACTATTTGCAGATAATATGATAGTATACATGAGTGACCCCAAAAATTCAACCAGAGAACTCCTTCAGCTGATAAACACCTTCAGCAAAGTGGTAGGATAAAAAATCAACTCAAAAAAATCAGAAGCCCTCCTTCTGATACCAAAGACAAAAAGGCTGAGAAAGAAATTAGGGAAACAACACCCTTCACAATAGCCACTAATAACATAAAGTACCTTGGTGTGACTCTAACCAAGCAAGTGAAAGACCTGTTTGAGAAAAACTTCAAATCTCTGAAGACAGAAATTGAAGAAGATTTCAGAAGATGGAAAGATCTCCTGTGCTCATGAATTGTTAGGATTAACATTGTGAAAATGTCCATCCTGCCAAAAGCAATCTACAGATTCAATTCAATTCCCATCAAAATACCAACTCAATTCTTTACAGACCTTGAAAAAAAAAGATTCTCAGCTTCATATGGAGAAAGGAAAAACCCAGAATCTCCAAAACAATCCTGTACAACAACAGATCATCTGGAGGTATTTCCATCCCTGATCTCAAGCTGTACTACAGGGCAACAGTAATAAAAACTGTATGGTATTGGCATGGAAACAGAAAGGAGGATCAATGGAACTGAATAGAAGACCCAGAAATAAACCCACACACCTATGAATACTCGATATTTGACAAAGAAGCCAAATCCATTCAATGGAAAAAAGACAGCATCTTCAACAAATGGTGCTGGACCAACTGGATGTCTACATGCAAAAAATGAAAATAGATCCATATTTATCACCCTGCACAAAACTAAAGTCAAAGTGGATCAAGGACCTCAACATAAAACCAGATACTCTAAATCAATTGGAAATATAATTGGAGAACAGCCTAGAACTCATTGGCACAGGAGACAACTTCCCGAACAGAACACCAACAGCACAGGCTCTAAGAGCAACAATCAGAAAATGGGACCTCATGAAACTGAAAAGTTTCTGTAAAGCAAAGGATACCGTCATCAAAACAAAACGACTGCCTACAGATTGGGAAAGAATCTTCACTAACCCTTTATCTGACAGAGGACTAATATCCAGTATATACAAAGAACTAAAGAAGCTGAAAAGCAGCAAACCAAGTAATCCAATTAAAAAATGGGGAACAGAACTAAACAGAGAATTTTCAACAGAGGAATATCGAATGGCAGAGAAACACTTAAAGAAATGTTCATCCTCATTATCCATCAGGGAAATGCAAATCAAAACGACCTTGAGATATCACCTTACACCTGTAAGAATGGCCAAAATGAAAAACTCAAACGACAACACATGCTGGAGAGGTTGTGGAGAGGTTGTGGAGAAAAGGGAACACTTCTCCACTGGCGGTGGGAATGTAAACTGGTACAACCTCTCTGGAAAGCTATCTGGCACTTTCTAAGACAATTAGGAATAGTGCTTCCTCAAGACCCAGCTATACCACTGCTAGGGTGTATACCCAAAGTTCTCTCAAGTACACAAAAGGGATACTTTGCTCAACCATGTTTTTAGCAGCTTTATTTGTAATAGCCAGAACCTGGAAACAACCCAGATGTCCATCAACAGAGGAATGGGTACAGAAATTTTTGTATTTTTACACAATGGAATACTACTCAGCAATCAAAAAGGAGGAAATCATGAAATTTGCAGGCAAATGGTGAGATCTAGAAAAGATATTTCTGCGTGAAATATCCCAGAAGGAGAAAGACAAACATGGGATATACTCACTTATATAGACCTATAAGATATGATAAACATAATGAAATCTATACACCTAAAAAAGATAATCAAGAGAGTGGACATGGGGTAAGATGATCAATCCTCATTTAGAAAGACAGATGGGATGTGCATTGAATGTATGACAGGAGTCTACTGAGCGCATCTGAAAGACTAACTAGCAGTGTTTTCAAAGCAAAGACTCATGACCAAACCTTTGGCAGAGTACAGGGAATCATAAGAACGAAGGGGAGTTAGTCTGATGGGGAAAGGATAGGAGCTCCACAAGGACCAAATATATCTGGGCACAGAGTCTTTTCTGAGACTGACATTCAACCAAGGACCATGTATGGATATAACCTAGAACCTCCACTCAGATGTAGGCTGTGGTAGCTCAGTAACCAATTGGTTTCCCAAAATGAGGGGAGCAAGGAATATTTCTACAGGAACTCAATGAGTGTCTCTTTGGCCTCCCCACCCCCCAGGGAGGAGCAGTCCTGTTAGGCCACAGAGGAGGGTTTTGCAGCCATTCCTGAAGATACCTGCTAAAACAGGATCAGATGAATGGGGAGGAGTTCCCCCCATCATTGACTTGGAAAGGGGCCGGGTGGAGATGAGGGAGGAAGGATGGACTGGGAAGGAATGAGGCATTGGGACACGGCTGGGATACAGAGTTAATAAAATGTAACTGATAAGAAAAAAAATAAAATTAAATAAAAGAAAAAAAAAGAACTTACATGTTTTCTTAAAAATATTGTCATTTTGACACCTAAATGAACATCAGTACAAAGTCCCAATTTATTTCTAATATCAGAGATCAGACCTGTACTCTTGCCTGATGCATCTAAAACAAAAAGGGGGAACTGTAGAGAGCTGCGGAATACTATGCCTTAAAGATGGAGCTGGTTTCTGCCTTCCACCTTCCAGATGGCGAGTGCTCTCTGTCACGAACAATTCCTCATTTGGCTAATGCGGAGGATCTGGCTTGCTTCCATGTATGTGGACCTATCTGCATTGACCATGTGGCACGCTGGGGTTGGCTACCCAGAGGCTCTTTAAGCTGTGGGCTGGCTTTCCCCAGGGTCAGATGATTGTTCAAGGTTTTTGAATAAACTGCATTAAAAAAAAAAGATTGTCATTTTGAATCTTAGACTATCTCTAAACAACTTTAATCCTAATATCAGAGGAAGGTGTCCAATTCAATAAACATTACAGTTTCATTTCCTTCCTGAAATTGTCACAGAGGTAAAGGCGTGCAATCTGGATGAAGGGAATAAATAAAGACTTGTTGGGTTTCACAAGAAAAATTCACATGTCCACAGATCAAAGATACTGGACATTGAGGTAAGTTTGTTTACTCATCTCCATGGAAACCTCAAGATACTCTCATGTGATGATTGGCAGTAGGGGTAGAATGATATCAGGTAAAACAGGTGAAAGCCAGTAAGAGTATTAGGAGCCAGTTATTAAAAGGGAAAAGTGGACAATGTGCTTGAGAGAAAGGCTTAGCTTCCCTAGATGCCTTAATCTGGACATCTGAAAGCACCCAAACCAGACATGACAGTTTCTTTGTCTAGGACTCTTAGTTTAGGAAAGTGTCAAATATTTCTTTTAAAGGGTCATTAATAAAGTCACGTGTCCTTGACATGTGAGTTTCACATATCACAGATTCCATTATTTTTTGTTTAATGCATAGATATGTCCTCAGCCAATGAATTACTTAATGGGAAATCACTCTTTAAGCATGGCAACTCTTTGAACAAAGAGCACTTTGGGACTGTGCTTGTATTTTTACACAGACCATTCATGTTTTCATGTCAGCAAGCAGACATGTTGTTATAATCCTTCACCAGAACTGAGAGTTTTTCATACTGAACCATAAGCAGCAGGCAGAGAGAGGGAGACAGAGAGAGAAAGAGCTAGAGAAATAGATTCAGAAATATTGAGACCGTGATCGACAGAAACAAAAATATAAATTACCACAAAGAGACAGACAGAGACTCCATTCAGTCTGGTCACTTTTATTGGCATATGAACCTCCAAACACACCCTTCTATAATAATCAAAAGAAATTATTTTTTTTAGTATTTTAGTTTAATTTTTAGTAGTTATTCTTTATTCACTTTTATCTCCCCATAAACCCTTCCCTTCTCTCTTCCCAATCCCACCTTCTTTCCCCATTCCATGCATGCCCTTCCCCAAGGACACTGACAGGGTCTACCTTCCTCTCCTTCCTTCTGATCCTAATCTATCAGCTTTAATCTGGAGTGGCTGCATAGTCTTCCTCTTGGCCTGGTAAAGCTGTTCCAGCATCAGGGTGAAGAGGTCAAAGAGCAGACCAATCAGTTCAGGTCTCCGAATAGAGGGGCATAAAGTTCCAATTGGCCATCTGTTGTGACCAACCCAGTCTACCACTGTGGAGATTTGGTGTCAGTTAATGAGTTGTTGGGCCAGGGAATCCTATGGAAAATTTCAATCAACTGAGATTATTGTTATTAAAATGTGTTGCTCTCTGTCCTCAACTGATAGATCAGTTCCATGTTCTTGCACCCAAAGTAATAATTCCTTCTGCATTAAATGAAATTGTATAGAGACCCAGGGTCCAATATTATACAGAGAGACCTTAAAACACCCAGCTCTAAATGGGATTTGTACTGAAAATCTTGCTCCCTTCAGATCTTGCTCTCCTCAGCCTGCAGGAGAGGAGGCAGGTAGAGTGTCATCAGTACAGATAATTCAGAACACAAGAAGAAAAAGGCCCTGAGGATCAGGCACAGATGAAAATAATGCAGCCAGCCTTGATGAGGCCTGATAAGCTAGTTAGAAGGGGAAGTAGGACTCCCCTCTCAGGAAAGTAGAAAAAGGGCATAGGGGTAGGTGAAGAAGAGTGGGTGAGAAAGGAAGCTGAAGAGGGATGGGGAAACAAAGGGGATTCAGATTGAATAAAATGTAATAAATAAATACATAAAAACTGTGATAAAGGTGATGAAGTTTATACAGCTATTC
Organism: Meriones unguiculatus; assembly: GCF_030254825.1. Classification (NCBI taxonomy): domain Eukaryota; kingdom Metazoa; phylum Chordata; class Mammalia; order Rodentia; family Muridae; genus Meriones; species Meriones unguiculatus. Next base: position 19,498,907 of record NW_026843709.1, read on the forward strand.
AGGTCTGATGGCTTCTTCTTGGGTTTGGAGGCAGGGTATGATAAGGAAGAACTCAATTTTTTTAAAGGCCTTGGCACTGAGAATCTGATCATGTTCCAATGCATATCGAGCCACCCATGATAAAATTGATGTATTTTAAAGAAAAAAATTAGTATGACACATGGGTAGGATTTTCAAGCTAGGAGCAATGGAAAAAGAATACAACATATTTTACATGAAATTCCCCCATAAGCAATAAAAATAATATGGTGAAAACTTTTACAATGACTTTTAAGATGGAAAAAAGATTTCACTAAAGAGGGGAGAGTTTGACATTGTAAGACATGCTTTCCAGGAATTTATTATTTTGCAGAGAATCCTACCCATGAAGTAGTGGTTATACAACTAACTCAGACCCCATGGAATCTCTGAACAAACAGTCCTGGCATTAAAAGTATGTTTAGAGGTTTTGTCTGGAGGACCACAGGAGGAAACACGGTAGCTCTGGTATCCTAGGCCTATAACAAGGACCCATTTCTTTGTCCTGAAGGCCGAGTTTTAACAGTAAACATCAAGACCAGAAGTATTGCTCAGTGACCACTGTGTAAGACACAGCTGATGGACCAGTCAGGTCAGTGTTGCTCATATAGGGTTGCCATCACTCATGTGTAACAGCACCAGCTGTGAAATAGTTTATTGCCACACAGTTCTCTTTTTATATACAGCAATATTCTCTGTTTCAGGGAAAGAAGTCACAGAAATTGTCTAGTTTCCTTCTCATTTCCCTGCTCTTAAAGAATCAATACATGAAGGTAAACATTCTTATCAATAAGAATGTGAAGGTACATTTAGTGAGGAAGCAAGTAACTGCTCAGTTCTGAGTCACAACCTAGGAAATTTCAGATCCAAGACCATAGTAGGATACCACCTTGTCATTTGGCACATTCCCCTTAATCCCACATCACTTTGAAACTTCCCTACTTAGGAAACTGTCCACTTAAATAAACATTAAAGTTTCATTTCCTACCTGTATTTTTCACAGAAGTAAACAAAGTAAAAGTGATCTGGATAAAGGGATAAAATAAAGGTTTGTTGGGTTTCTCTAGAAAAAACATGTGTGCACAGGATCAATGATACTGGACACTGAGGAAAGTTTGTTCACTCATCTCAACCGAAACCTCTAGATTTTCTCAGGTACTGCGTGGCTGAGGGAGAATGATGTCATAATACAGGTGAAAGCCAGAAAGAGTTTCAGGGGCCAGTTATTAAAAGGGCCAAGAGGACAGCCTGCTTGAGAGAAAGGCTGAGCAGCCCTACATGCCTCAATCTGAGAAGCTGAAATCACACAACCCAGTAATGACAGTTCCTGTGTCCAAACTCTTAGTTCAGGAAAAGTGTTATATTTTTCTTTCAAGGGGTCATTAATAAAGCCATATGTCCTTGACATGTGACATTCACATTATCACTGACACCATTATAATTTGTTAAATGCACAAATATGTTCTCAATAAGTGAATTACTTCCTGGGAAAAAGCTCGCTGAAGAAGGCAACTTTTTGGACAAAAAGCGTTTTATTGAGTCCTTGTGTATATTTTTACAGAGAACACCAGGATATCATGTCAGCAAGCAGACATCTTCTTGTAGCCCTTCAGCAGAACTGAGAGCTTTTCATAGTGATCCACAAGCATCAAGGCAGAGAGATGGAGACAAAGAGAGAAAAAAACTCGAGTCACAGATTTAGAAATAGATCGAGAATGACAGAAACAAAGATATGAAGTCACAGATACTGAGAGACAGAGACTCCATTCTTTCTGGTCACTTTCATTGGCATATCAACGACACAGCACACCCTTCTATAATGATGCCAATAGGAATTATGATATCTCACCAGGTCATACACCCTAACCTTTCCCAGGCATTTCCTCATTGGGAATTCAATATGTAACTAGATGAGCTTCAAAGGGACATTACAATTCATATCACAAGGAAGTGGAAAAACATGGAGGGACTTCTAGATTAAAAGAAAATAACCTGATAGTTTGTCATTCAATACAGTGATTAAAGTCCCAGCAAATTCCAAGGTCTAAAGAACAGGACTGACACTCTCCTTTGGGGAAAGTGTGGAATATTTCCACAACACAGTATTCTTCAGCTAAGAAAATGACATCATGGTATTTTTAAGCAAATGGATGGAACCAGGAAAAGTAATTATTGGTGAAGTTACTAAAATTCAGAAAGACAAATATGGTATGTATTCACTTATTAGGAGATCTACTAGTAGTGGGGGATAAAGTTCCATTAAGACATCTATTGTGACTAAACCAGTCACTCACTAGATAAATTGGGTGGCAGTGAATTGAGTTCTTGGACCAGAGCATACTACGGAGATTTTCAGGAAACAGATGCTCTTGTTATTAAAATATGTGGCTCCCTGACCACAAATGTATGATCAGAGCAATGTTTTTTTAATCAAAGAGATGCTACCTTCCACATCAAACGTGAATGAATACAGAAACTCAAAGTCTGATATTATGCACAGAAAGATCTTAAAACCCTCATATCTAAATGTGAGTTCCCTATGAAATTCTGCCTCCCCTCAAATCTCTGCTAAGCCTGAAGGAGAGGAGGAAGGAAGAGTGTCAAAAATAGAGGGAATTGAGGACACAAGGAAAACATTACCCTGAAAATCATAATGCAGAGGTAGTTGATGCAGCCAGCCTTGATGACACCTGATAAGCTATGGTCAGTTAGAATGGGGAGGAGGACCTCTATGATCAGGGGAATTTTAGACAGGGCATGGGGTAGATGAAGGAGGCTGGGTTGGACTGGAAGGAGAAGGGGCGTGGGCAGAAGAGGGGATACAAAATGAACAAATAGAAATAAAAATATATAAGAAAAACTGTGATCAAGGTGATGAAGTATAGAGATCGTCAGAACTTATGGCTTCTTCATGGGAGTGATACCAGGGTGCAGAAAGGATGAACTCAGGTTTCTTTAAGAGATATGGCACTGAGACTCTGCTCATGTTCCAATTAATAGATGAATAACACATACTAGAATTGTTGTATTTTAAAGGAAAAAAAATAATGTGAAACATGAGTAGGAATATGAACCTGGGAGCAATTCCTGGGAGCAATGGAAAAGGAATGTAATGTATATTATATGAAATCCCCACATACGCAATAAAAATAATATGTTGACAACTTTTACAATGACTTTTAACATGGAGAAAAGATTCTGCTAAAGGATGACAGAGGTTGCTTTTGTAAGGCTTGCTTTCCAGGAAATCATGTAGCAGAGAATCCTAGCCAAGAACAAAGCTTACCAAGCTACCTTAGACAGCATGAGCCCAGGTGTCACTTCTGAATAAGCAGTTCTCGCAATAACACTATATTTAGAGTGATTGTCAGGAGGACACAATAAGAAACACAGCTGCTCTTAATTTCTAGGAATATAACATGTACCCATTTCTCTGTACTGAAGGACCAGTTGAAAACTGCAGGACAAGGATGGTTCCTCACTGACCACTGGTTACCTGTTTTCTCCTACTGATGTCCATCCCGTTTGGCTTTCTTGATGGGGATTGAGCATTTAGCCACAGTCCTCTCTCATGACTAATTTCTTTAGGTAAAAAGATTTTAGTATTATTATATTATATGCTATATGAGGGAGTATATACTGTGTGTGTCCTTCTGCTTCTGGGATAGCTCACTCAAGATGTTCCTTTCCAGATCCCACAATTGACTTGCATATTTCATGATTTCCTTTTTTTTCTGATTAATATTCCATTCTGTAGATGTACCACAATTTCTGTATCCATTTTTCAGTTTCAGGGCTTCTGGGTTGTTTCCAGGTTCTGGCTATTACAAATAAGGCTGCTACAAACATCATTGAACAAATGTCCGAAACATAAAACATACAGAGATGTCCATAAACATACAAGAGGCTTACAGAACAACAAGTAGACTAGACCAGAAAAGAAATTCTTCACATCACATCATAGTCAAAACACTGAACCTACAAAATAAAGAAAAAAAAAATCTAAAAGCAGGAAGGGAAAAAGACCAAGTAACATATGATGGTAGACCTATCAGAATCACACCAGATTTCTCATCAAAACTTATGAAAGTTCGAAGAACCTGGACAGAAAATTAAGGGAACATAGATTCCAACCCAGACTACTATACCCAGCAAAACTTTCAATCAACATACACGGAGAATTCAAAATATTCCATGACAAAACCAAATTTAAACAATATCTACATAGTAACCCAGCTCTTCAAAAGTTACTAGAAAGGAAATTCCAAACCAAAGAAAACAACTACATCTAAGGAAAAAGAAGAAATAGATAACTATACACACACACACAAAAAAAAAAAACAAAGACAAAAGAACACAAGCAATGAAACTCAGTGACACCACCAGCACCATATCAAAAGTATGTAACAATTGTTGGCACTAGTATCTACCAACATCAATGGACTCAAGTCCCCAATAAAAAGATACAGACTATCTTTTTAACAGAATGGTTGCAGAAACAGGATCCAACATTCTGTCGCATCCAAGAAACACACCTATGCAACAAAGACAAACACTACCTCAGAGTAAAGGGCTGGAAAAATGTTTTTCAAGCAAATGGTTCCAGAAAAAAGCTGAAGTAGCCATCCTAATGTCTAATAAAATAGACTTTCAACACAAGTTAAAAAAAAAAAAGAAAAGATAAGGAGGGCCACTATATTCTGATCAAAGGAAAATTCCACCAAGAGGACATAACAATTTTGAATATCTATGCCCCAAATACAAGAGCACCTACATTCGTAAATGAAACAATAGTAAAGCTTAAATCACACTTTGATCCCAATACCTTAATAGTGGGATATTGCAACACTCCACTCTCACCAAGGCCAGATCAACTAGACAGAAAACAAAAAGGGAAATAAAATCACTTACAGAGTCCCTAAATCAAATGCACCTAACAGATGTCTACAGATCTTTTCATCCAAACTCAAAAGAGTATACCTTCTTTTCAGCACTGCATAGAACCTTCTCCAAAATAGACCATATAGTTGATCATAAGGCAAGTCTCAACATAAACAAAAAGATTGAAATAATCTCTTGTATGCTATCTGACCACCATGGCCTAAAACTGGACGTCAAAAACAAGAGAAATAAACAAAAGCCTACATGCACATGGAAACTGAACAACTTGCTACTCAATGACAGCTGGGTTAAGGAAGAAATGAAGAAAGAAATTAAAGACATCCTAGATTTCAATGAAAATGAAGGCACAACATACCCAAATTTATGGAACACATTAAAAGCAATGTTCAGAGGAAAATTTATAGCACTAAGTGCCTTCAAGAAGAAAATCGTAATATCACATACAAGCACTTTAATGGCCAAACTGAAAATCCTAGAAAAAAAAAGCAGATACACTCAGAGGAGTGCATGGCTGGAAATAATCAAACTCAGGGCTGAAATCAATCAATTATAAACAAATAAAACTATTCAAAGAATCAATGAAATAAAAAGCTAGTTCTTTGAGAAAATCAACAAGATAGACAAATCCTTAGACAAAGTAACTAAAAATCAGAGAGAATCTATCCAAATCAGCAAAAGCAAAATCAGAAATGAATAGGGTGACATAACTGCAGACACTGAGGAAATTCAAACAATCATTAGGTCATACTACAAATACCTATATGCCACAAAATTTGAAAATCTAAATGAAATGGAAAATTTTCTTGATAGATTCCATCTACCAACATTAAGTCAAGATCAGGTAGAAAGACTGAATTAATTGAAGCAGTCATTAACAGTCTCTCCTCCAAAAAAAGCCTGAGATAGATGATTTCAGTGCAGAATTCTACCAGACATTAAAAAAAGTGCTAACACCAATTCTCCTCAAACTATTCCACAAAATAGAAACAGAAGGAACATTACCAAACTCATTCTGTGAAGCAACAGTCACCTTGATACCTAAACCACAGAAAGACCCAATAAAAAAAGAGAACTTCAGACCTATCTCTCTTATGAACATTAACACAAAAAGTACTCAATAAAATACTTGCAAACAGAATACAAGAACACATAAAAGATATCATCCATTATGACCAAGTAGGCTTCATTCTAGACATGCAAGGGTGGTTCAACATATGGAAATCCATCAATGTAATCCACCACCTAAACAAACTGAAGGAGAAAAACCACAAGATCATCTCCTTAGATGCCAAAAAAGCATTTGACAAAGTCCAACACCCATTCATGTTTAAAGTCTTGGAGAGAACAGGGATACAAGGCACATACCTAAAGATAGTAAAGGCAATATACAGCAAGCCTATAGCCAACATCAACCTCAATGGAGAGAAACTTAAACCAATCCCATTGTAATCAGGGAGAAGACAAGGATGCACACTCTCTCCAAATCTCTTCAACATAGTACTTGAAGTCCTAGCCAGAGCAAGAAGACAACTAAAGGAGATCAAGGGGATACAAATCAGAAAGGAAGAGGTCAAAGTGTCACTATTCTCAGATGGTATGATAGTATACAAGAGCGACCCCAAAAATTCAACTAGAGAACTCCTTCAGCTGATAAACACTTTCAGCAAAGTGGCAGGATACAAAATCAACTCAAAAAAATCAGAAGCCCTCCTACATACCAAAGACAAAAAGGCTGAGAAAGAAATTAGGGAAACAACACCTTTCACAGTAGCCACTCATAACATAAAGTACCTTGGGGTGACACTAACCAAGCAAGTGCAAGACCTGTTTGAGAAAACCTTCAAATCTCTGAAGAAAGAATTTGAAGAAGATTTCAGAAAATGGAAAGATCTCCCATGCTCATGAATTGGTAGAATTAACATTGGGAAAATTGCCATACTCCCAAAAGCAATCTACAGATTCAAGGCAATTCCCATCAAAATACCAACTCAATAATTTACAGACCTTGAAAAAAAGATTCTCAGCTTCATATGGAGAAACAAAAGACCCAGCATCTCCAAAACAATCCTGTACAACAACAGATCATCGGGAGGAATCTCCATCCCTGATCTCAAGCTGTACTACAGAGCAATAGTAATAAAAACTGCGTGGCATTGGAACAAAAACCTGAAAGGAGGATCAATGGAACTGAATAGAAGACCCAGAAATAAGCCCACACACCTATTAATACTCAATTTTTGACAAAGAAGCCAAAACCATTCAATAGAAATGGTGCTGGTCCAACTGGATGTCTACATGCAAAAAATGAAAATAGATCCATATTTATCACCCTGCACAAAACTAAAGTCTAAGTGGAACAAAAACCTCAACATAAAACCAGATCCTTTAAATCTGTTAGAAGAAAAATTGGGGAACAGCCTAGAACTCATTGGCACAGGAAACAACTTTCTGAACAGAACATGAACAGCACATGCTCTAAGAGCAACAATCAATAAATGGGACCTCATGAAACTAAAAAGCTTCTGTAAAGCAGAGGACACCATCATCAAAACAAAACGACTGCCTACTGATTGGAAAAGAATCTTCACCAACCCTTTACCTGACAAAGTGCTAATATCCAGTATATACAAAGAACTAAAGAAGCTGAAAAGTAGCAAACCAAGTAATCCAATTTAAAAAATGGGGAACAGAGCTAAACAGAGGAATATCGAATGGCAGAGTACTTAAAGAAATGCTCATCCTCATTAGCCATCAGGGAAATGTAAATTAAAACGACCCTGACATATCACCTTACACCCATCAAAAGGGCCAAAATGAAAAACTCAAGTGACAACACCTGCTGGAGATTTTGGAGAAAGGGGAACCCTCCTCCACTGCTGTTGGGAATATAAACTGGTACAATTACTCTGGAAATCTATCTGGCTCTTTCTAAGACAATTAGCAATAGTGCTTCCTCAAGACCCAGCTATACCACTTCTAGGTATATACCCAAAGTTTGCTTAAGTACACAAAAGGAATACTTGCTCAACCATGTTTATAGCAGCTTTATTTGTACTAACCAGAACCTGGAAACAACCCAGATGTCCATCAACAGAGGAATGGTACAGAAATTGTTGTATTTTTACACAATGGAATACTACTCAGCAAACAAAAAAGAGGAAATCATGAAATTTGCAGGCAAATGGTGAGATCTAGAAAAGATAATTCTGAGTGAAATATCCCAAAAGAAAAAAATAAAAACACGGTATATATTCACTTATTTAGACCTATAATATATGATAAACATAATGAAATCTATACACCTAAAAAAGATAATCAAGAGAGTGGACATGGGGTAAGATGATCAATCCTCATTTAGAAAGACAGATGGGATGTGCATTGAATGTATGACAGGAGTCTACTGAGCGCAACTGAAAGACTCTAACTAGCAGTGTTTTCAAAGCAAAGACTCATAACCAAACTTTTGGCAGAGTACAGGGAATCATAAGAACGAAGGGGAGTTAGTCTGATGGGGAAAGGATAGGAGCTCCACAAGGACCAAATATATCTGGGCACAGGGTCTTTTCGGAGACTGACATTCAATCAAGGACCATGTATGGATATAACCTAAATCCTCTGCTCAGATGTAGCCTATGGTAGCTCAGTAACCAATAGGTTTCCCAAAGTGAGGGGATCAAGGAATGTTTCTAACAGGAACTCAATGATTGGCTCTTTGACCACCCCACCCCCAAGGGAGGAGCAGTCCTGTTAGGCCACAGAGGAGGGCTTTGCAGCCATTCCTGAAGATGCCTGATAAAACAGGATCAGATGAATGGGGAGGAGGTCCCCTCCTATCAGTGGACTTGGAAATGGGCAAGGTGGAGATGAGGGAGGGAGGGAGGGAGTGGAAGGGAATGAGGGATCAGGACAACAATCTTCCTCCCTCCTCTCTTGCAGGCTTCCCTGAAGGAATGGGGAACTCTATGAGGAGGAAGAATTTCATAGGGAAATCTCTTTGTGAGCTGGATGACTTAAGGTCTCTTATCTCTGCATAATATGAGTGTGGTTTCCTGTATGCAATTCCATTTGATGCAGAAGGAAGCATCTCTGTGGGTGCAAGAACATTGCATTGATCTCTCTGTTGAGGGCAGAGAACAACATATTTTAATAACAACAGCCTGGGTTGCTTGAAAATTTCCATATGATGGCCTGACCCCACTATTCAAATAACTGCTACTCAATCTCCCTCGTGGAAGACTGGTTTGCTCACAGATGGTATATTAGAAATTTATCCCCCACTATTAGGAGATCCAGGATGATTTTTCCTCGTCCCATCCATTTTTCTGAAAATATCATGATGTCTTTTTAATAATACTGAATAAGCTGAATAATACTACTTTATGGAAGTATTCCACATTTTCCCCAAAGGAGATTGTCAGTCCAGTTATTTGGAAATCGGAAGTTGCTGAGACATAATCATTGTATTGCATGATAAACTATCAGGATAAGTATGTCCTTTTAGCCTATAAGTCCCTCCATCTTCTTCCACTTCTAGGTGATTTGAATTGCAATAGCCACTTGAAGCTCTATGAGCAGGGTTGCCTTGGCTGAAATCACTGGATCTGAAGCTGTGCCATATTTAGGGGTCAGTGAGGAACCCTCCTGATCCTGAGGGCCTTCAGGACAGAACAATGGGTCCATGTTATATGACTAGCACATGTAGTCAAATTCTTCCCCACTTTTGTGGAGACTTTTCTCCATGTTAAAAGACATTATGGTACCTCTACACAAACAAATATTGCTCAGCAATAAAAAACAAGGAAATCATGAAATTTGAAGGTAAATCGTGGAAACTCTAAGTGAGCTATCATAGAAGCAGAAAGACACACACATTATATACTCACACATATAGACATATAAAATAGGATAAACCTAATAAAATCTGTACAACTAAAGAAAGTAATCAAGAGGGAGGAATCTGGCTAAAATGCATAATCCCTGTCTAAAAGGGGAAAGAGTACAGACATCAGAAGAAGGAGAAAACAGGGAACATGTTAGGAGCTGCCACAAGAGGCACCCTGGTACTACCCCCAAGAAGAAGCCATCAGTCCTGATGAGTTCTAAACATCATCATCTTGATCACAGTTTTTCTTCTGTATTTATTTATTTTGATTTCTTCACATTGTTTCCTCTCTGCTTCCCCTTCTCTCTTCTCTTCCTATTCCCACCCACCATCCTTCTCCTACCCTTAGGCCCTTTCTCTAGTTTTGTGGTAGGGAGGGCCGCCTTCCCCTTCTATCTGACCCTAGTTCATCAGGTATTGTCAAAGCTAGCTGCAACATCTTCCACTGAGGTCTGATTCTCAGGGTTTTGGTCTCCTTATGTTTCTAATTCCCTCTACTATGACATGCTTCCTGCTTCCTCTCCTGCAAGCTTCCCAGAGATCTGAGGGGAGGGAAAATTTCATAGGGAAATCCCATTTAGATTGGTTGTTTTAAGGTCTCTCCCTGCACAATATCAGACTGTGGGTCTCTGTATGCAATCACATTTGATGCCTGAGAAAGCATCTCTGTGGATTCAAGAACATTGCACTGATCTATCATTTGAGGGCAGAGAGCAACATATTTTATAAACAACAGCCTGTGTTGCTTGAAATTTTCCATAAGATTCCCTGGTCCCACAACTCAATTAACTGAAACACAATCTCCCTAGTTGAACACTGGTTTGGTCACAATAGATGGCCTATTAAAACTATTAAGTAGACAGCCTGATAAGTGAACACATACAATATTTGTCTTTCTGCATTTTCATTACTTCATACAAGGTGATTTTTCCAGGTTCCATCCATTTGCACAAAATATCATGATGTCATTTTCTTACCTGAATAATACTCCATTATGGAAATGTTGTACATTTTCCCCAAAGGAGATTGTCAGTCCTGTTCTTTAGTCCTTGGAAGTTGCTGGGACTTTAATCATTGTATTGAATAAAAAAAACTATCAAGATACTTATGTTCTCTTAACCTAGAAGTTCCTCCATTTTCTTCCACTTCTGGTGATTTGAGTTGTAATGTCCCATTGAAGCTCGTCTATTTACATGTGGTGTCCCCAGAGAGGAAGTGTCTGGGGAGTGTTACACAGCACAGCCTTCTTAGATAATTTAATTCATATTGGAGTTACATTAGAGGAAAGTGTGCTTTGAGGTTGATATGCCAAATAAAGTGACCAGACAGAATAGGTCTGTCTGTCTCAGTCACTTTGTATCTTTGTTTCTGTAGGTGTTGGTCACTATTTTTTAATCTGTCTCTCTAGCTCTTTTTCTCTCTGTCTTTCTCAGCCTCCCTCCCTCTTCCTGCCCCTTGTGTTTAAGTATGAAAAGCTCTCAGTTCTACTTGCTGATGCAATATCATGAGAGTCATTGTAAAATTGTAAGGAAGGTCCCAATTAAATGCTTTTTGTTCAAAAAGTTGCCTTGGTCAGGAGTGTTTTCCCACTAAGTAATTCACTGACTGAGGACATATCTGTGCATTTAATAAATATTGGAATCTGTGATAATATGAAAGTCACATGTCAAGGACATGTCAAGGACATGTGACTTGACCACTTAAAGAAATGTGTGACAGATTAACTAACCTAAGAATCTTGGACACAGGAAATGTCACCTCTTAGTTGTGTGCTTTCAGATGCCCATATTGGGGCATGTAGGGCTGCACAGCCTTTCTCTCAAGTAGGCTGTCCACTTGGAGCTTTTAAAAACTCACCCCAGAAACTCTTACTGGTTTTCACCTGTTTCATGACATCATTCTCCCTCTCAGCCAAACAGCAGTTAACCATTTTGATGCCATATTACCATTGTGATGTTATACCAGATCATGTCGTAATAGCATTGTACTGTCATAATAACATCAGGATGTCATGATGAATTTGGATGTCATGATGCCATTTTGATCTCATAAAAGTATGATGTCATCATAGCATTGGATGTCCATACCATTTTGAAGTCTTTACTGTTGTGAAGTCATAACAGCTTTTTGATTTCAAAATTCCATTGTGATATCATAACACAATCGTGTTGAAATACCATTGCCTAGTCATAATAGAATTATGATGTCATAATAAAATTGTGAAATCATAATACCATTGGGAAGTCATAATATTGTAATGTCATAATGAAATAGTGATGTCAAAATACTTTTGTAATGTCTTAATAGCATTGTGGTTTCCTATCATTGTGATGTCATAGCATTAAAATATAATTGCATTGTGATGTCATAAAAGCATTGTAATATCATAATAGCACTGAGATGTCCTAATATCATTGGAAAGTCATACTATTGTGAAGTCATAATAACACTGTAATGTCATAATTCCATTGGGATATCATAACACAATCTTTTTTTAATTAATTAAACTTTATTCAGTTTGTATCCCCCCATAAGCCCCTCCATCCTCCTATCCCTATCCACCCTCACTCCCCCTTCTTCACGATTGCCCCTCTCCAAGTCCACTGATAGGGAAGGTCTTCCTCTCCTTCCTTCTGATCTTAATTTATCAGATCTCATCAGGAGTGGCTTCATTGTCATTTTCTGTGGCCTAGTAAGGCTGTTCCCCCCTCAGGTCTAGGTGATTAAAAAGCAGGCCAATCAGATTTTGCCAGAGGCAGTCCCTTTCCCATTACTATGTAACCCACTTGGACACTAAACTGCCATGGGCTACATCTTTGCAGGGTTTCTAGGTTATCTCCATGCATGGTATTTGGTTGGAGCATCAGTCTCTGGGAAGACCCCTGTGTTCAAAATCTGGTTAGGTTGCTCTTCTTGTGGAGTTCCTGTTCTCTCTAGATCTTACTATTTCCCACTTCTTTCATGAGATTCCATGCATTCCAACAGTTGGCCATAGGCCTCAGCATCTGCTTTGATAGTCTGCAGGACAGAGCCTTTCAGAGGCCCTTCATGGCTGGTTTCTAGCTTGTTTCCTATTTTCTTCTTCTTCTGATGTACTTCCTCCTTGCCTTTTGGGCTGGGGATTGAGCATTTTAGTCAGGGTCCTCTCACTTGATTAGTTTCTTTTTAGATGTACAGATTTTAGTAGGTTTATCCTATATGACATGTCTATATGAGTGAGTATACCATGTGTGTCTTTCTGATTCTGGGACAGCTCACTCAGGATGATCCTTTCCAAGTCCAACCATTTACCTGCAATTTTCATAATTGCCTTATTTTTCATAGCTGAGTAATATTCCATCATATAGATGTACCACAATTTTTGTCTCCATTCTTCAGTTGAGGAGCATTTCAGCTGTTCCCTGCTTCTGGCTATTACAAATAAAGTTGCTACAAACATGGTTGGCAAAATGACCTTATTGTGCACTTGAGCCTCTTTTGGAAAATGCCTAAGAGTGGTATGGCTGGATCTTGAGGAAGTAGTATTTCTAGTTTTCTGAGAAAGCAACAGATTTATTTCCAGAGTGGTTGTACAAGTTTACATTCCAACCAGCATTGGAGGAGGGTTCCCCTTTCTCCACAGCCTCTCCAGCATGTGTTGTCACTTAAGATTTTCATCTTGGCCATTCTGATGGTTGTAAGGTGAAATCTCAGGGTCGTTTTGATTTGCATTTTCCTGATTGGCTAATGACATTGAACATCTATTTTTAATTGTTTCTCTGCCATTTTGTATTCTTCTAGAGTAAATTCTCTGTTTAGCTATGTTCCCCATTTTTTAATTGGATTCCTTGGATAGCTGCTTTTCAGCTTCTTTAGTTCTTTATATATACTGGATATGAGTCCTCTGTCAGATAAAGGATTGGTGAAGATTCTTTCCCAATACTTAGGCAGTTGTTTAGTTTTGATGATGGTGTCCTTTGTTTTACAGAAGTCAGTTTCATGAGATCCCATTTATTGAATTTTGCTCTTAGAGCCTGTGCTGTTGGTGTTCTGTTCAGGAATTTGTCTCCTGTACCAATTAGTTCTAGGGTCTTCCCCACTTTTTCTTCTAACCAATTTAATGTGTCTGGTTTTATGTTGAGGTCTTTGATCCACTTAGACTTAAGTTTTGTGCAGGCTGATAATTATGGATCAATTTGAATTTTTATACATATATCCAGTTAGACCAGCACCATGTGTTGAAGATGCTATCTTTTTTCCATTATATGGTTTTGGTGTCTTTGTCAAAGATAAGTTGTCCATAAATTTGTGGATTCATTTCTGGATCTTCTGTTCAGTCCCAGTGATCAACTGTTCAGTTTCTATGCCCAAACCATACATTTTTTTTATTACTGTTGCTCTATTGTATAGCTTAAGATAAGGAATGAAGATACCTCCAGAAGATCTTTTATTGTAGAGGATTGTTTTAGCAATTCTGGGCTTCCTGTTGTTCCATGGGAAGTTGAGCATTTTTCTTTCCATGTCTATAAAGAATTGTGTTGGTATTTTGATGGGAATTATATTGAATCTGTAGGTTGCTTTTGGCAAGATGGCCATTTTTACTATATTAATCCTGCCAAGGTATGAGCATGGGAGATCTTTTCATCTTCTGATATCTTCTTCTAATTCTTTCTTCAGAGATTTAAATTTTTTTTCATACAAGTTTTGACTGGCTTGGGTAGGTTCACACCATGCAGTACTTTATGTCCTTTGTGGCTAATGTGAATGGTGTTGTTTCCCTAATTTCTTTCTCAGCCCTTTTGTCTTTTGTACACAGGAGGGCTACTAATTTTTTTGAGTTAATTTTGTACCTGGCCACTTTGCTGAAGGTGTTTATCAGCTGGACAAGTTCCCTGGTAGAATTTTTGAGGTCACTCAGGTATATTATTATATCATCTGGAAATAGTGATAATTTGACTTCTTCCTTTCCAATTTGTTTCCCCTTAATATTTTTCAACTGTTTTATAGCTCTAGCAAGGACTTCCAGAACTATGTTGAAGACGTATGGAGAAAGTGGTTAGCCTTGTCCTGTCCCAGATTTCAGTGGGATTTCTTTAAGTTTCTCTCTGTTTAGTATGATGTTGGCTGCAGGCTTGCCGTATATTGCCTTTACTATATTTAGATATGTGCCTTGTATCCCTGATCTCTCCAAGACTTTAAGCATGAATGGATGTTAGATTTTCTCAAATGTTTTTTGATATTGATGTTAGCTCTTCTTTAAAAGTCTTGTAGAATTCTGTGCTGAAAGCATCTGGCCCTGGGCTTTTTTTTTTTTTTTTTTTTCACGGTAGACTTTTGATGTGAGCTTCTATTTCCTTAGGGGTCATAGGACTATTTAATTTATTTACCTGGTCTTGATTCAGCTTTGGCATTTTGAATCGGTCAAGAAAATTTTCCATTTCAATTAGATTTTCAAATTTTGTGGCATGTAGCCTTTTTAAGTAAGTCCTAATTATTGTTTGCTACTAAATGTCAGCTGGGTTAGAGAAGAAAGAAAGAAAGAAAGAAAGAAAGAAAGAAAGAAAGAAAGAAAGAAAGAAAGAAGAAAGAAAGAAAGAAAGAAAGAAAGAAAGAAAGAAAGAAAGAAAGAAATTAACGACTTCCTAAAATTCAATGAAAATGAAGGCACATTATACCCAAACTCATGGGGCACAATGGAAGCAGTGATAAGAAAGTTCATAGCACTAAGTGCCTTCAAGAAAAAATTCAAGTCAACTCATTCAATCAACTTAATGGCTCAACTAAGCACCCTAGAATAAGAAGAAGCATACACACCACCAAAAAGGAGTAGACGGCTAGAAATAATCAAACTCAGGGCTGAAATCAGTAAATTAGAAAAAATAAAAAAAATCAAAGAATTAATGAAACCAAGAGCTGGTTCTTTGAGAAAATCAAAAAGATAGACAAACCTTTAGCCAAGCTAACTAAAAGACAGGGAGACAGCATCAAAATCAACAAAATCTGAAATGAAAAGGGGGACATAACTACAGACACTGAGGAAATCCATACAATCATTAGGAGTTACCTCAAAATCTATATGCCACAAAATTTGAAAATCAATTCCTCTTACCAAAACTGAATCAAGACCAGCTAAATCAATTAAATATTCCTATATTTCCCAAGAAAATAGAATCAGTCATAACACAATCTTATTGTAGAGGATTGTTATGACATCAAGCCTTGTGATGTTTAATGTCATTGTGATGTTATAATAACATTGTTATGTCCTAATAGTATTGAAATATCATAATAGCATTGTGATGTCATAATAGCATTGTGATGTCATGTCATTTTGATATCATAGTAACATTTTGGTGTCATAATAGCATTGTATTGTTATTAGAGCATTGTGATGTAATAATAGCTCTGTGATATCATAACATTGTGATGCCATAATATCACTGAGATTCTCAAATTTCCTTTGTGATGTCATAAACAATCATGTTGTAATAGCATTTTGACATCAGAATAGCATTGTGATGTCATGATGAATATGGATATCTTAATGCCATTGTGATAGCATAATCGTATTGTGATGTACTCAGAACATTGAGATATCATACCATTGTGAGGTTATCATAGCATTGTGAAGTCACACTGCTTTGAAGTTATCATAGTATTTGATGTCTAAATTCCATTATGATGTCATAGCACAATATTGTTTTAATACCACTATATTAATAGCATGGTGATGTCATAATACAATTATGAAGTCATAATACCATTTTGATATCTACATAGCTTTGTGATGTCAAAATTCAATTACGATGTCATAATACAATCATGTCTTAATATTGTTGTGCTGTCCTAAGAGCAATAGTGTTATGATGAATTTTGATGTCATAAGCACATTGTGATATTATAATGGCATTTTGAAGTCATCATAGCACTGTGGTGTCATCACAACATTCTGATTTCTTAATCACATTGTGATGTCATACCATTATGATGTCATACTTGCATTGTGATGGCTTGATATCATTGTGATGTGAAAATTCCATTGTGATGTCATACCACAATAATGTCATAATAGCATTGTGAAATCAGAAGAGCATTGTGATGTCATGATGAATTTAGTTGTTATGAGGACATAATGATGCCATAATATCATTGGGATGTCATCATAGCATTGGGATGTCATCATAGCATTGGAATGTCCTAATATCATTGTGAAGTCATGCCCTTTTGAAGTCATAATAGAATTTTGATTTCAAAATTCCACTGTGACATCACGTTGTAATACCGTTGTGTTTTCATAATAGCATGGTGATGTTATAATACCATTTTGAAGTCATAACATGATTCTGATGTAATACAATTGTTATGTAAAAATTTCATTCTGATGTCCTACCACAATCAGTTCTTAATAGCATTGTTCTGTCATCATAGCAATGGATGTCAAAATGAATTCTGATAACATAATGCCATTTTGATATCATAATGACATTGTGATGTCATCATAGAATTGTGGTATCATCATAACCTTGTGATTTCAAATAGCAATGTCATGTCATAATAGCATTGTTATGTCCTATTAAAATGTCATAATAGCACTTTGATGTCATAATAGCATTGTGATATCATACCATAATCATGTTGTAATAGCACTGTGGTATCATAATACCATTGGGATGTCATGATGCCATGGTGATATCACGATAGCAGTGTAATGTCATAATAACATTGATATGTGAGATCATTGTGATGTCATAATAGCCTTTTTAGATCTTAATGTCATTGTGATATAATATCCTTGTGAAGTTATAACAGCATTGTGATGATATAATAGTATTTATAGGTCATAATGTCATTGTGATGTCAAAATTCTATTGTGATGTCATACCACAATTTTGTTTGAATAGCCTTGTGATGTCTTCATAGCATTGTGATGTTCTAATACCATTATGAACTCATACTATCATTGTGATGTTAAAAGTCATAGTGATATCATAATAGCATTTTGAGGGTATGAGGCCATTGTGATGTCAAAATTCCATTGTGATTTCATAATTGCTTTTTGATGTCAAACTTCCTTTGTGATGTCATAATAGAATTTTTAAGCCAGTATACCATTGTGATATCAGCATAGTATAGAGTTAGTGTTAGTTTAGGATTAGGATTAGGGTTAGGGTTAGGGTTAAGCATCTTTTACATTCGTTTTGACACTTGTTTTGGCTATCTTTTGCTTGAGCCTTTTTTGACATGGGATGGACAGTTTTACCTTTTAAACATATGAAATATAACTTTTGAGTTTTTAGTACTTAATTAGTCTGGTTTGTACTTTGCCAGCTGTAAGTCTCCTGTGTCGGTCTTGAATTAGGCATGACCAATATTTATCCCCATTGAAGATATCTCATGTTGAAAGGATAAGTCAGCTTCCAGGGCAGTGTGACATGTTAATATAGTCAACATTTAAAAGTTTTTTGACATGGCAGGTGTGTAGTTTGCATGTTTGTCTCCCTGCCTAATTTTTTTTTCAATGCAGTTTATTCAGGAACCTTGAACAATCGTCTGACCCTGGGGAAAGCCCCACAGCTTAAATAACCTCTAGATAGCCAACCACAGATTGCCACGTGGGCAATGCAGATAGGTCCACATACATGGAAGCAAGCCAGAACCTCAGCCTTAGCCAAATGTGGAGTTGTTCGTGACAGAGAGCACTCACCATCTGGAAGGTGGAAGGCGGAAACCAGCTCCATCTTTAAGGCACAGCATTACGCAGCTCTCTACAGTTCCCCCTTTTTGTTTTAGATGCATCAGGCAAGAGTAGAGGTCTGATCTCTGATATCAGAAATAAATTGGGACTTTGTATTGATGTTCATTTAGGTGTCATCCACCCAAAGAGCATCAGACCCGTCCGATACCTTTTTCTCAGAGGCGGGACCTGGGGCATCAACCTGCTTGCAATCAGACATGCTCTTCTCTGGGTCGAAAGCGGCTGACCCTGAGTGCAGTGCTTAGCCTCGCATCCTGAGCATACCATTTTAGCTTTTTATGGTAGCGAACCATGCTTGGGGAGACTGTCCTGCTTCAATGGCTGTAAAGGCCTGAATGGTCATGGCTGCATTACGCTGTTGTGAGACTCTAATCTTGCATATATACCACAGGAAAACCAAGGAGACCAACACCAGAAGGCCTGCTAACGCTCCCATGCCCGCCCATTCCTTCAGATGATTCATGGTTGCAGCAATCCATGATGATAATCCTGTGGCTAGTCCTGTGTCCGCTCTGGTAGAATTTACCATGACAATGGCCACTCTCAGCTGCTCCATTGTAGTATCGAATTCTCCAGTCCAATTACCTAAAATATAGCTAGACAATTGTTTAGACAGATTTGCAGCACAGGGAAAATTCTCATGTTGTATGCTAGTGACTCAAAGTCCAGCATACTTTCATTGACAGCCAAGTAGAGCGATTTGCCATAGGGTATCAATTTGCTCCTGCACGAGGTCAATCCTCTGATTGAACACCATCAAGCCTCCTTTTAGTTGATCATTAATTCCTTTTTGTTCATCTAAGGCATGAGCTACATTGGCTAAATGATTATTCAGGGTCTGAGCAGTCTGCACAGGATGACTCCTGGCTAATGCCATGGTGGTAGCTCCAACAGCCGCCAATGAAATAGCAGTAACAATGGCGGCTGTAATTCCAAGACTCCTTTTCTGTCTGAAGAGAGTCATAGCGTGAGGGGCATCAACGGGCACAGGCACCCAGCGAGACATGTGAGTAACCAGCTAGTAAATTTACTAGCATTAAAGCATTAGGCAAAAAAGCAAGTATCATTACCACAATTACTTGGCTCTATCTGGCTGATAATGAATAAAAATTGGGGATATAAACAAACAGATGTGGGCTTGTAGGAAATCTTATGAGAAGCCTTAACCCCCTCGTTGGAACATCCTGCATCAGTTCTAGAATTAGCAGTGGTAGTGTCCGAGGTCTGAGTAGGTTCAGGAGACCATTGCCCCCAGGGGCGAGACGTGCTCCATGTAAATTGACTAACTCCATGTTTTCCTCCACTTTTGAAAGTCCTTTAAGGTTCTCAATTATTTTTTCCAATTTTTAAATTTTTCATAACTTTATTCATTCTGCATCCCCCCATAAGCTCCTCCCTCCTCCCCTCCCAATCCCACCCTCCCTCCTGCCTCTGCATGTATGCCACTCCCCAAGTCCACAGATAGGGGAGGTTCTCCTCTCCTTTCTGATCTTAGTCCATCAGTTCACATCAAATGTGGCTGCAGCTGCATTGTCCTCTACTATGGCCTGGTAAGGCTGCTCCCCCTCAGGAGGAGGTGACTAAAGAGCAGTTCATGTCAGAGGCAGTCCCTCTTCACATTACTATGTAACCCAATTGAACTCTGAACTGCCCTGGGCTACATCTGTGCAGGGGTTCTGGGTTATCTCCATGAATAGTCCTTGGTTGGAGTATGAGTCTCTGGGAAGCTCCCTGTGTTCAAATTTTCTTGTTCTGTTGCTCTTCTTGTGGAAACCCTGTCCTCTCCAGCTCTTACTATTTCCCAGTTCTTACATAAAATTCCATTCACTCTGCCCAACAGTTGCCCATCAGGCTCAGCATCTGCTTTGATAGTCTGTAGGGAAGAGGCTACCCTGATAGTCTGTACCATCAGAGGCCCTCTCTGGTAGGTTCCTAGGTTGTTTCCTGTTTTCTTCTTCTTCTGATGTCCATCCTCTTTGCCTTTCCGGATGGGGATTGGACATTTTAGTTAGGGTCCTCTCTCTTGCTTAGTTTCTTTAGATGCACAGGTTTTAGTGAGTTTGTCCTATGTTGTATGTTTATATGAGTGAGTATATACCATGTGTGTCTTTTTGCTTCTGGGACAACTCACTCAGAATGATCCTTTCCAGATCCCACCATTTACCTGCAAATTTCATGATTTCCTTATTTTTCATTGCTGAGTAATATTCCATTGTGTGGATGTACCACATTTTCTGCATCCATTCTTCAGTTGAGGGGCATCTGGGTTGTTTCCAGCTTCTGGCTATTATAAATAAAGCTGCTACAAACATGGTTGAGCAAATGTCTTTTTTGTGTACTTGAGCCTCTTTTGGATATATGCCTAGGAATGGTATGGGTGGATCTTGGGGAAGCACTATTCCTAGTTGTCTGAGAAAACACCATATTGATTTCCAGAGTGGTTGTAAAAGTTTACATTCCCACCAGCAGTGGAGAAGTGTTCCTCTTTCTCCACAACCTCTCCAGCATGTGTTGTCACTTGAGTTTTTGATCTTGGCCATTCTCATGGGTTTAAGGTGAAATCTCACGTTTGTTTTGATTTGCATTTCTCTAATGGGTAGTGAGGTTGAGCATTTCTTTAAGTGCTTCTCTGCCATTCGATATTCCTCTACAGAGAATCTCTCTTTAGCTCTGTTCCCCATTTTTTAAGTGCGTTACTTGGTTTGCTGCTTTTCAGTTTCTTTAGTTCTTTATATATACTTTATATGAGTCCTCTGTCAGATAAAGGGTTGGTAAAGATTCTTTCCCAATCTGTAGGTGGTCGCTTTGTTTTGATGATGGTGTCCTTTGCTTTGTAGAAGCTTTTCAGTTTCATGAGGTCCCATTTATTGATTGTTGCTCTTAGAGCCTGTGCTGTTGGTGTTCTATTCAGGAAGTTTTCCCCTGTACCAATGAGTTCTAGGGTATTCCCCAATTTTTTTCCAAGCCGATTTAATGTGTCTGGTTTTATGTTGAGGTCTTTGATCCACTTGGACTTCAGTTTTGTGCATGGTGATTAGTATGAATCTATTTTCATTTTTCTACATGTAGACATCCAGTTGGAACAGCACCATTTGTTGAAGATGCTATCTTTTTTCGATTGAATGGTTTTGGTGTCTTTGTCAAAGATCAGGTGTCCATAAGTGTGTGGGTTTATTTCTGGGTCCTCTGTTCCGTTCCATTGATCCACCATTCTGTTTCTATGCCAGTACCATGCAGATTTTACAACTCTTGCTCTACAGTACAACTTAAGATCAGGGATGGAGATACCTCCAGAAGATCTTTTCTTGTAGAGGATTGTTTCAGCAATTCTGAATTTCTTGTTATTCCATATGAAGTTGAGAATTTTTCTTTCCAGGTCTGTAAAGAATTGTGTTGGTAATTTGATGGGCATTGCATTGAATCTGTAGATTGCTTTTGGTAAGATGGCCATTTTTACTATGTCAATCCTGCCAAGCCATGCGCATGGGAGATCTCTCCATCTTCTCATATCTTCTTCTAGTTCTTTCTTTAGAGATTTGAATTTTTTTTTCCTACAAGTATTTGAATTCCTTGGTTAGGGTTACTCCGAGGTACCTTATGTCATTTGTGGCTATTGTGAAGGGTGTTGTTTCCCTAATTTCTTTCTCAGCCCTTTTGTCTTTTGTATACAGGAGGGCTACTAATTTTTTTTAGTTAATTTTGTATCCGGCGCATTGCTGAAGGTGTTCATCAGCTGTAGGAGTTCCCTGGTAGAGTTTTTCGGGTCACTCACATATACTTTTCCTGAACTAAGAGTCTTGGACAAGGATCTTTCATCTCTGACTTGTGTGCTTTAGCTGCCCAGATTAAGGAATGTAGGGCTGACCAACCTTTCTCTGCAGAAGGCTGTCCTCTTGGCCCTTTTTAATAACTGGCTCCTGAAACTCTTATTGGCTTTTACCTATTTCATGAAATCATTCTCCCTCCCAGCCAATTAGCACCTGAGATAATTTGAGGCTTCCATAGAGATGAGTAAACAAACTTTTCTCAGTGTCCAGTATCTCTGATCCTGTGCACATGTGACATTTTCTTGTGAAACACAACAAGCCTTTCTCTCATCCCTTTATCCAGATCGCACAGCTTTGATCCTATTTATCTCTGTGACAATACCAGGTAGGATATGAAACTTAACTGTTTATTGAACTGGAACTTCAAAGTGATGTGGGATTAAGGGGAATGTACTGAATGACAAGACGTTCTCCTACTGTGGTCTTGGATATGAAATTTCCTAGTTTGTGACTTTGATCTGAGCTGTTACTTTTGTACTCACTAAATATATTATATTCTTACTGATATAATAGCAGGGCAGGGCCTAGCATTCCCTGGAGTATGGAGTCTTTAAGAACAGGGAAAAGAGAAGGAAACTAGATAATTCCTGGCACTGTTTTGGTTGAAACAGAGAAAGAATGATGTACGTAAAAGGAGAACTGAAGGGTAGTAAAGTATTTGACAGCTGGTGCTCTTCCACACTAGTTTTGGCAACTCTGCATGATCAGGTTTTCCTTGGCTGACATGGCTGGATTGGCAGGTGTCTCCTACACCATTGTCAGTAAGGAACCCTACTGGTCCTGAGATTTACCCTTTTAAAACTAGATGTTCAGAACAAAGAAACGGGTCTGTGTTATATGACTAGGACAGGAACAGCTGTGTTACCTGCTATGTTCTTCCAGACAAACACTCTAAATGTGGTGTTAGTGCAGGACTGCTTGTTTAGTGTCAAACTCGGTCCTCCTTTAGAAGAAATCTTTTCTCCATGTTAAAATCACTGTAAAAGTTGTCAACCCATTATTTCTATTGTTTATGTGTAAATTTCATATTATATACATTACCCTCTTTTGTCAATTCTCCCAGGTTCAAATTCTTACCCATGTGTTATTTTTTTAATACATCAGATCAAGTATGTGTTGTTCATATATTCATTGTAACATGATCAGATTCTCAGTGCCAAGTCCCTTAAAGAAACTGAAGTCATCAATGCAGCATTGTGATACCACAACCAAGAAGAAGCCATCAGTCTTGAAGAGCTGTATACATCATTACCTTGATCAATATCTTTCTTATGTATTTATGAACATTTGTTCACCTGTATCCTCACTGTTGCCCCCTCCCCCTCCCTCTACTCCTTCAAGTCCCATTCAGTTCTACCCCTATGCCCTTTCTCTAGTTCCCTGATAGGGGAGGTCCTCTTCCACCTTCTATCTTATCCTAGCTTATTAGGTCACATCAAGTTTAGCTGCATCATTTTCCTCCAGCCTGATTCTCAGGGCCTTTTTCTACTTGTGTCCTCAATTCCTTCCAATCAGGAGACTCCTCCTGCCTCCTCTCCTACAGGCTTACCTAGGCTCTGAGGGAAAGTAGAATTTCATAATGAAATACCATTTAGACCTGGGTGTTTTATGGTCACTCTCTGCATAATATCAGACTGTAGGTATCTTTATGCAATCCCATTTGATGCAGATGGAGGCACCTTTGTAGATACAATAATATGACACTGATCTTTCAGTTGAGGGAAGGAAGCAACATATTTTATTATCAGCAGCCTGGGTTGATTAAAAATTTTCTTAGTGGGCCCTGGCACAACAAGTCAATTAACTGACACCCCCATCCTAGTGGAACACTGGTTTCATAACAATTAATGGCCCATTGGAACTTAATCCCCCACTGTTAGAAGACCTTCTTCTAATAAGTGAATAAATAATAAATTTGTCTTTCTGTATTTCAGTTACTTCTCACAGAATGATTTCTCTTGGTTCCATTAATTTCCCTGAAAATATCATGTTGTGATTGTTTTTAGCAGAATGATGCTCCATTTAAGGAATATTCCACATTTTCCTTTAAGGAGACTGTGAGTCCTGTTCTTTATTTCTTGGAAGTTGCTATGAGTTTAATCATTGTATTGAATTAACTTTCAGGATAACTATGCTATTTTAGCCTAGAAAGTCCTCCATCTTTTTACACTTCTTGGTGATTTGCATTGCAATGTCCCCTTTAAGCTCATCTATTTACACATTCAGTCACCAGTGTAAAAATGTCTGGGAAGGGTTAAGATGTATAACCTTGTTAGATAATATAATTCCTCTTGGAGTTATATTGTAGGAGGGTGTGCTTTAGAGTTTGATATTATCATGTTTTTTTTTCTTTCTTTCACTTGGTTAATATGGTGCAATACATTGATGGATTTCTGTATAACAAACAAACCCGGCATACCTTGGATAAATCTTACTTGGTCATAGTGGATAATATCTTTGTTGTGTTCTTGTATTTGGTCAATACTAATGAAAGTGACTAGACAAAATGGACTCTGTGTCTTTTGGTCTAGGTCATTTATATCTTTGTTCCTGTAGGTCTCAATCTCTCTATTTCTGATTCTGTCTCTCTAGCATTTTTTCTCAGTATGAAAAGCTTTCAGTTCTTTTGTAGGATTACAACAAGATGAATGGTCCCTGTAAAAATATAAGCAAGGTCCCAATTAAATGCTTTTGTACAAAGTGTTGCCGTGTAAAGGGAGTGTTTTCCCAGTATGTGTTTCACTAAGGACCTATCTGTGCATTTAACAAATAATAATGGAATTTGTGATAATGTGAAACTCACAAGTCAAGGACAGGTGAGTTATTAATGAAAACTTGAAAAAAAAATATGTGACACTTTTCCTGAACTAAGAGTCTTGGACAAGGAACTTTCATCTCTGACTTGTGTGCTTTAGCTGCCCAGATTAAGGAATGTAGGGCTGACCAACCAACTTCTCTGCAGAAGGCTGTCCTCTTGGCCCTTTTTAATAACTGGCTCCTGAAACTCTTACTGGCTTTCACCTATTTCATGACATCATTCTCCCTCTCAGCCAATCTGCACTTGAGAGAATCTAGAGGTTTCCATGGAGATGAATATACAAACATTCCTCAGTATTTTTGATCCTGTGCACATGTGACTTTTTCTTGTGCAAACCAACAAGCCTTATCTCATCCTTTTATCCAGATCCAGTACCTTTACTCCTGTTTACCTCTATGAAAATGTTAGGTAGGAAATGACAATTTAATGTTTAATTAGACAGCTTCCTACGTATGGAACCTTCAAAGTGATGTGGAAATAAAGGGAAATACTGAATGACAATGTGTTCTCCTACTGTAGTCTTGGATCTAAAATTTCCTAGGTTGTGACTTTGAACTGAGCAGTTACTCATGAATGCACTAAATGTAACTTCACATTCTTATTGATATAATAGGCTGGCAGAGTCTAGGGTTCCTGGAGTATTGAGTCTTTAGGAGCATGGAAAAGAGAAGGAGACAAGACAATTCCTGAGACTGGTTTGTCTGAAAGAAAAAAAGAATGTTGAGTATAAAATGAGAGCTGATGGGGAATAAACTATTTGACAGATGGTACTCTTAATAAGTGAATACATACAATATTTTCCATATGCAATTTAGTTTCTTCAACCAGGATGATTTTTTCCTGGTTCCATCCATTTGCCTGAAAGTATAATGATGTCATTTCCATAGCTGAATAATACTCCATTATGGAAATATTCCACATTTTTTCCAAAGGAGACTGTGAGGCCTGTTCTTTAGTCTTTAGAAGTTGTTGTGCTTTTAATCATTTTATTGAATGACAAACTATCTGTATAACTATGTATTTTAGCCTAAAAGTCTCTCCATCTTCTTCCACTTCCTGGTGATTTGAATTGCAATGTCACCTTTAAACCCATCTCTTTACATGTGGAATACAGTGAGGAAATGTCTGGGAAAGGTTAGAAATCAAGGCATTTTTAGATAATATAATTCCTTTTGTTTTCCTAATTTCTTTTTCAGCCCTTTTATCTTTTGTATACAAGAGGGCTACTGATATTTTTTAATTAATTTTGTATATAGCCACTTAGCTGAAGTTGTTTATCAGCTATAGGATATCCCTGGTAGAATTTTTTATGTCACTTAGTTATATTATCCTATCATCTGCAAATATCAATAGTTTGATTTCCTTTTTTCTGATTTCTAGTCCCCTCTTCTCCATCAATGTTCTTATAGCTCTAGCAAGGACTTCAAGAATTCTGTTGAAGAGATATGGAGAAAGTTTGCAAACTAGCTTTGTTCCTGATTTCAGTGGGATTGCTTTAAGTTTCTCTCCTTTTAGTTTGAGGTTGGTAATAGGCTTGCTCTATACTATGTTTAGATATATGCCTTGTATCCATAATCTCTCCAATACTTTAAAAATGAATGGAGGTTGGAGTTCATCAAATTCTTTTTAAGCATCTAAGGATATTATCATGTATTTTTTTTCTTTCTTTCACTTGGTTAATATGGTGCAATACATTGATGGATTTCTGTATAACAAACAACCCTGCATACCGTGGATAAATCTTACTTGGTCATAGTGGATAATATCTGTGTTGTGTTCTTGTATTTGGTCAAAAACATTAAGTAACTTGTTGTGACCATATGCAAGCTAACTAAAATTTCAAGTCTCTGAAATAAGAATAAGAAAAAGATAACAGAAGATGGAAAGCTCTCCCATGCTCATAGCCTGGCAGGCTTAACATTGTAAAAATGGCCATCCTATCAAAAGAATCTACAGATTCAAGGGAATTCCCATCAAATTACCAACACAATTCTTTACAGATATTAGAAAGAAAAATTTTAATCTTCATATGTAAAAAAAAAAAGAAACTCAGAATTGCTAAAACAATCCTCCACAATAAAAGATCTTCTGGAAATATCTCCATACCTGATCTCAAGCTATGCTTTAGACCAACAGGAATAAAAATATGTAGTGTCCTGGCATTTAGTCAGAATGGTGGATCTATGGAACCAAAGAGAAGACCCAGAATTAAACCCAACCACTTCTGAAAAACTGAGTTTTGACAAAGATGCCAAAAGGATACAATGGGAAAAAAAAAAAGATAGCACCTTCAACAAATGGTGCTGGTCTAACTGGATGTCTACATGTAGAAAAATTCAAATAGATCCATACTTAATCACCCTGCACAAAACTAAAGTGAAAGTAGATCAAAGATATCAACATAAAACCAGACTCATAAAATCAGTTAGAAGAAAAAGTGGTGAAGAGTCTTGAACTCATTGGCACAGGAGAAAACTTCCTGAACAGGACATTAACAGCTTAGGCTCTAAGAGCAACAATCAATGAATGGGTCCTCGTGAAACTGAAATGCTTTTGTAAAGCATAGGACACTATCATCAAAACAAAACAAATGCATATAGATTGGGAAAGAATCTTCATCAAGTCTCTAAGGCACAGAGGGCTAATATCCAGTATATATAAAGAACTAAAGAAGTTGAAAAATCAAGAAATCAAGTAATCCAATTCAAAAATGGTGAACAGAACTAAACAGAGAATTCTTACACTTCAAATCTCAATGCCATTTAGCCATCAGAAAAATGCAAATCAAAAGAAGCCTGATTTTACCTTACACCCATCAGAATGGGCAAAATAAAAAACTCAAGTGACAACACATGCTGGAGAGGATATGATTAAAGAGGAACCCTCCTCCATTGCTGGTGAGAATATAAACTTGTAGAACCACTCTATTAATAAATCTGATGCTTTCTAGGACAACTAGGAATAGCACTTCCTAGAGATTCAGCTATACCACTCCTAGGCATACATCCAAAAGAGGCTCAAATACACAATAAGGACATATGCATAACCATGTTTGTAGCAGCTTTATTTGTAATAGCCAAAACCTGGAATCAACACAGATGACCACCAACTGAAAAATGGATACAGAAATTGTGACACATCTACACAACGGAATATTACTCAGCAATAAAAAAAAAGAAAGAAAATCATGAAATTTGCAGGTAAATGGTTGGAAATAAAAATGCTCACCATGAGTAGGCTCTCCCAGAAGCAGAAAGACACATGGTATATAGACATATAGACATATAATACAGGATAAACCTACTAAAATCTGTACACTTCAAGAAACTAACCAAGAGGTATGATTCTGGCTAAAATGTTCAATCCCCACCCTGAAAGTCAAAGAGATGGACATCAGAAGAAGGAGAAAACAGGGATCAAGTTAAGAGCCTGCCACAGAGGGCATCTGAAAGACTCTGTCCTGACGACTATCAAAGTAGGTGCTGAGACTCATGGCCAACTATTCAGCAAAGTGCATGGAATCTAATGAAAGAAATGGGAAATAGTAAGATCTGGAGAGGACATGAGTTCCACAAGGAGAGCAACAGAACCAAAAAATCTGAGGTCAGAGGTCTTTCCTGAGACTCATACTCCAACCAAGTACCATGCATGCAGATAACTTAGAAACCCTGCACAGGTGTGGCCCATGGCAGTTCAGTGCCCAAGTGGATTCCATATTAATGGGAACAGGGACAGCCTCTGACATGAAGTGATTGGCCTGCCCTTTGATCTCCTCACCATGATGGTGGAGCAGCCTTACCAGGCCACAGATGAAGACAATGAAGCCACTTCAGATGAGCTCTCATAGAGTAGGATTAGAAGTAAGGAGAAGTCCTCCCCTATTAGTGGTTTGGGGAAGAGCATGCATGGAAAAGGGAGAAGGAAGGTGGGATTGGGAGGGAAGAAATGAGGGGTTAATGAGGAGAGACAAAGTGAATAAAGTGTAAATAATAAAATTAAAGTGAAAAAATATTAAAAATAATTCTTTTTGGAGTTATAATATAGGAGGTTTTGCTTGTAGGTTGATATGCCAATGAAAGTGACCAGACAGAATGGAGTCTCTGTCTCTAAGTCTAGGTAACTTTATATCTTTGCTTCTGTTGGTCTTGTTCTCTCTATTTCTGAATCTACTTCTCTGTAGCTCTTTCTCTCTCTGTCTGTCTCAGTCTCCATCTCTCAGCCTGCTGCTTGTGGTTCAGTATGAAAAGCTCTCAGTTCTGCTGAAGCACAACAAGATGACTGTCTGCTGACATGACATCCTGGAGGGTATCCATAAAAATATAAGCAAGGTCCCAATAAAACTCTTTTTATTCAAATATTTGCCTTGGTCAGGGACCATTCTTGCAGTAAGTAAGTCATTGACTGAGAACATATCTGTGCATTTAACAAATAATAATGGAATCTGTGATAATGTGAAACTCACTTGTCAAGAACATGTGACATTATCAATGAAGACTTGAAAGAAATATGTGGCAGTTTTCCTGAACTAAGAGTCTTGGACAGTAATTTACATCTCTGTGTTGTGTGCTTTTAGCTGCCCCAAATGAGGCATGTAGGGCTTCTCAACCTATCTCAAGCAGGCTGTTAACTTGGCCCTTTTATTAACTGGCCCTTTCACTTCTTTCATGATCTTATTTCTCTCTCTCAATCACCACCTGAAAGAACCTTGAGTTTTCCATGGCGGCGAGTAAACAAACATTCCTCACAGTCCAGTATCAATCATCCTATGGACACATGAGTTTTTCTTTTGAATCCCAACAAGCCTTTATCTCATCACTTTTTCCAGATCCCATACCATGACTCATGTTTACCTCTGTGACAATAATAGGTAGAAAATGAAACTTTAATGTGTTTTTAATTGGACAGCTTCCTAAGTAGGGAAGCTTCAAAGTGATGTATAAATAAGGGGTAATGTACCGAATGACAATGTGGTCTTCTACTGTGCTCTTGGATCTGAAATATCCTAGGCTGTGACTTTGAACTATTGCTTGTGTACTCATTAAATGCACCTTCACATTCTTATTGATATAGTAGGCTGGCAGGGTCTGTGGTTCCTTAGTGCATTGTGTCTTTAAGAGAAGGTAAAAGAGAAGGAAACCAGACAATTCCTGGGACTGATTTGACTGAAACAGAGAAAGATCTGTGAGTGTAAATGGTAAACTGAGGGGCAAGATACAATTTTACAGGTGGTGCTATTCCACAACAGGCTTGCAAACCCTCTATGACCAGAGTTGCCTTGGTTGACCTTCCTAGATCAGCAGCTATGTCCTATTCATTTATCAGTGAAAAACTCTTCTGGTCCTGTAGTTTACAATTAAAACTGATCCTTCAAAACAGAGAAATGGGTCATTGTTATATGCCTAGGATAAAAGAGCAGCTGGGTTTTTGCTATGGTCCTCCAGACAAACTCTCAAAACTTAGTGTTAGTGCCAGGACTGGTTTTTCATAGACCTGAGCTCATGTGGTCTGAGGTAGCTAGCTAAACAATAGTCCCTTGCTAGGATTCTCTCCTACAAATTGAGTTCCTAGAAAGCATGTCTTGGAAAGTCAAAATCTGCCTTCCTTAGAGGAATCATATTTCCATATTAAAAGTCATTGTAAAAGTTGTCAGCATATTATTTTTATTGCTTATGTGGGAATATGATATAATATACATTACACTACATATCCATTACTCCCAGGTTCAAACTCCTACCCATGTGTCACACTAATTTTTTTTTTCTTCAAAATACACCAATTCAAGTATGTGGTATTCATATATGCACTGGAACATGATCAGAGTCTCAATGCCAAGTCCCTTAAAGAAAACAGAATTCATCCTTATGCAACTTGGTCAAAACCCCAAGAAGAAGCCATCAGTTCTGAAGACTCTATACTTCATCACCTTTATCACAGTTTTCCTTATGTATTTATTTATTATGATTTGTTTCCTTCTTTTCACCTCTGCTTCCCCCTCACTCATCTCATTGTAGTCCAACCAAGCCTCCTTATACCCCTTTGAAATTTATAAAATTCTCCTGATAGTGGAGGTCCTCCTCCCACCTCTAACTGATCCTAGGTTATTAGATATCATCTAGGCTATCAGCATCATCATCCTCTGCAGCCTGATTCTCAGGTCATTGTTCTCCTTGTGACCTTAATTCCCTCTACATATGACACTCTTTTTGCCTCCACCCTTTCAGGCTTACCAGAGCACTGAGTGGAGAGAAAATTTCATATGGAATACCCATTCAAATCTGGGTGTTTAAGGCCTCTCTCTGAATAATATCAGACTGCTAGTCACTACATACAATATTATTTGATACAAAAGGAAGCATCTCTGTGGATCCAAGAACATGGCACTGATCTATCAATTGAGGTCAGAGAACAACTTATTTTAGTAACAACAGCCTGGTTTTCTTGAAAATTTCTGTAGGATGCCCTGGTCCAACAACTCAATTAACTGCCAACCAAGTCTCCTAGTGGAAGACTGGTTTGGTCACAACAGATGGTCTGTTGGAACTTCATTCCCTACTATTAATAGAATTCCTAATAAGTGAATATGTACCATATTTGTCTTTCTGCATTTTATTAAGTTCTCCCAGGATGATTTTTCCTTGTTCCATCCATTTGCCTGAAAATATCCTTATGTCATTTTTCTTAGATGAATAAAGCTCTGTTATGGAAATATTCTACATTTTCCTCAAAGGAGAGTGTCAGTTCTGTTCTTCAGTTCTTGGAAGTTGCCGGGACTTCAATCGTTGTATTGAATGACAAACTATCAGGATAAGTATGTTCTTTTAGCCTAGAACTCTCTCCATCTTCTTCTACTTGTTTGTGATTTGAATTGCAAATGTCCTCTTTAAAGCTCATTTATTAACATGTTTAGTCACCAGTGAGGAAATATCTAGGAAGGGGTTAAGAGTTATGGCCTTGTTCAAGGCCAATATATTTCATATTGGAGTTATATGATAGGAGGGTGTGCTCTGAGGTTGATGTGCCAATGAAAGTGACCAGATAGAATGGAGTCTCTATCTCTCACTTTATAACTTGTTTTCTGTAGTTCTGATCTCTCTATTTCTCAAACTGTTACTTGAACACATTCTCTTTCTGAGTCTCATTGTCTCCTTCTCTGAGCTGCTGCTTGTGGTTCACTATGAAAAGCTCTCAGTTCTGCTGAAGGACTACAAGATGACTGCTTGATGATGTAACTTCCTGGATTAGATCTGTAAAAATATATGCAAGGTCCCAATTAAATGTTTTTTGTACAAAGAGTTGCCTTGGTCAAGGAACATTTTCATAGTAAGTAATTCACTGACTAAGGAAATATCCCTGAATTTAAAAAAAAATAATGGAATCTATGATAATGGGAAATTCACATGTCAAGGACACATGAACATAGTAATAAAGACTTGAAAGAAATATGTGACACTTTTACTGAACTAAAAGTCTTGGACACAGAAACTGACATCTCTGGGTTGTGTGCTTTTGTTTGCCCAGATTGAGGGATGTAGGCCTGCACAGCCTTTTGTGGAGCAGGCTGTCCACTTGGTTCTTTTAATAACTGGCTCCTTACTGGCTTTCACCTTTTGTATGGCATCATTGTTTCTCTCAGCCAATTAGCACCTGAGAGAATCTCGAGGTTTCCATGGAGATGCATAAACAAACTTTCCTCAGTGTCCAGTATCTCTTATCCTGTACACAGGTGACTTTTTCTTGTGAAAGCCAACAAGACTTTATCTCATCCTTTTATCCAGATCCCACACACTTACTTTTGTTTACCTCTGTGACAATGTCAGGAAAGAAATGAAAGTTTACTGTTTATTGAATTGGAAAACTTCCTATGTAGGGAAGCTTCACAATGATGTGGGATTAAGGTTAATGTACCAAATGACAAGGTGTTCTCCTACTGTGGTCTTGGATCTGAAATTTTCTAGGTTGTGACTTTGAAATGAGCATTTATTGGCATACTCATCTAATGTACATTCACATTCTTATTGATATAATAGGCATGCCAGGCCTAGTGTTCCCTGAGGTATTGAGTCTTTAGAGCAGGGAAAAGAGAAGGAAACTAGGTAATTCCTGGGACCGGTTTGGCTGAAACAGAGAAAGTTCTGTGAGTATAAAAGGAGATCTGAGGGGCATGGAAGGACTACGCAGCTGATCTGTTTCAGAGTATGGTTGTCAAACCTCTATGAGCAGAATTGCCTTGTCTCACCTGGCTGGATTGGCAGCTTTGTCCTAGTCAGTGGTCAGTTAGCAATTCTCATGGACTTGGTTTACAGTTTAATCTCATCCTTCAGGACAAAGAAATGGGTCCTGTTATATGCCTAGGACACAAGAACAGCACTGTTTCCTGCAGTGGTCTCCAGGAAACCCCTCCAAACATAGTGTTAATGCCAGTAGTGCTTGTTCAGAGGTGTCTCCTGAGCTCATGAGGTCTGTTGTAGCTGTGTAACCACCAGTTCAAAGCTATGATTCTCTGCTACATAATGATTTCCTGGAAAGCATGCCTTACATAGTCAAAATCTGCCCTCCTTTAGTGGAATCTTTTCTCCAGGTTAAAATTCATTGTAAAAGTTGTCAACATATCATTTTATTGATTATGTGGGAAATTCATACACTATACATTACACCCCTGTTCCATTGCTCCCAGGTTCAAATTCCTACCTATGTGTCAGACTAAATTTTTTTGTCTTTAAAATACATCAGTTGATGCGTTATTCATATACTCATTGAAACATGATCAGAGTCTCAATGCCAAGTCCATTAAAGAAAACTGAGTTCATCTTTCTTACACGCTGGTTCAACCCCCAAGAAAAAGCCATCAGTCATGAAGAGCTCTATAGTTCATCACCTTGATCACAGTTTTCTTATATATTTATTTATTACATATTTTTCAATTTGTATCCCCTCTGCTGCCCCCTCCCCTTCTTCTTGCAGTCCCACCAACCCTCCTTTTTCTACCCTAATGACCTTTCTCCAGTTCCCTCTTTGGTGAAGTCTTTCTCTTCCTTCTATCTGAACCAAGCTTATCAGGTCTCATCAAGGCTGGCTGCATCATCTTCATCTCCAGTCTGATTCTCAGGGTATTGTTCCCTTTTTGTACTCAATTTCCTCTACTTATGACACTCTTTCTGCCTCCTCTTCTTCAAACTTAGCAGAGAATTAAGGGAATGTAGAATTTCATTGGGAAATCCCATTGAATGCTGGGTGTTTTGAGGTCTCTCTCTCTGCATAATATCTGACTGTGGGTCTTTGTATGCAATCCGATTTGATGCAGAAGGAAGCATCTCTGTGGATTCAAGAACATGATCAGTTAATTGAGGACAGATAACAGCATATTTTAATAGCAACAGCTTTGGCTCCTTGAAAATTTCTGTAGAAAGCCCTGGACCAAGAGCTCAAGTTGCTGCCACCCAATCCCACTTGTAGAAGACTGGTTTTGTCACAACTAGTTGGCCCATTATATCTTTATCCCTACTATTAGGAGACCACCTAATAAGTGAATACATACCATATTTGTCTTTCTACATTTTAGTTGCTTTACCCAGGATGATTTTCCTGGTTCCATCTATTTGCCTAAAAATATCATGATGTCATTTTCTTATCTGAATAATACTGCTGAATAATACTCTTGCTGGAAATATTCTACATTTTCCCAAAAGGAGATTGTCAGTGCTGCTGCTTGGAATTTGGAAGTTGCTGGGACTGTAATCATTGCATTGAATGACAAACTATCAGGATAACTGTATTGTTTTAGCATAGTAGTTGCTCCATCTTCTTCCACATCCTAGTGATTTGAATTGCAATGTCTTCTTGAAGCTCATCTATTTATATGATGAGTCCCCAGTCAGGAAATGTCTGCTGAGGGTTAGAAGGTATGGCCTTATTAGATAATATAATTCCTATTGGAGTTATATTTTAGGAGGGTGTGCTTTGAGGTTGCTATGCCAATGAAAGTGTCCAGACAGAATGGAGTCTCTGACTTTTGATCTAGGTCAATTTATATCTTTATTTCTGTAGGTCTTCATCTCTCTATTTTTGAATCTGTCTCTCTAGCTCTTTCTACCTCTGTCTCTCAGTCTCCTTCTCTGAGCCTGCTTCTTGTGATTCAGTATGAAAAGCCCTCAGTTCTGCTGAAGGACTACAACAAATTGTATGCTTGCTGATGTGACATCATGGAATGTCTCTGGAAAAAAACATAAGCAAGGTCCCAATTAAATGCTTTTTGCTCAAAAAGTTGCCTTAGTCAGGGAGCGATTTCCCAGGAAATCACTGACTGAGGACATATCTGTGCATTTAATAAATAACATTGGAATCTGTGATAATATAAAATTATATGTCAAGGACATGGGACTTTATTAATGACAACTTGAAAAAAATATGTGACACCTCTCCTGAACTAAGAGTCTCGGACACAAAAACTGTCATCTTTGAATTTTATGCTTTCACCTGCCCAGATTGATGCATGTAGGGCTGCTCAACCTTTCTCTCAAGCAGGCTGTCTACTTGGCCCTTTTAATAACTGGCTCTGGAAACTCTTACTGGATTTCACCTATTTCATGACTTCATTCCCCTTCTCAGCCAATCAGCAATGAACTGTATTGATATCATAATTGCATTGGGATTTCATGATGAATTTTGATGTCATGATGCCATTGTGATGTCAAAATAACATTGTGATGTAGCATTGTGATGTCCTGATAGCATTGGATTTCCTAATATCATTATGAAGTCTTACTGTTGTGAAGTCATAATAGCTTTTTGATTTCAAAATTCCATTGTGATGTCAAAACACACCCATGTTGAAATACCTTTGTGAAGTATTAACAGCATTATGATGTCTAAATAACATTGTAAAATCGTAGTCCCATTGGGACGTCATAATATTTTAATGTCATAATATCATTGTGATTTCAAAATACCTTTGTGATATCATAATAGCATTGTGATTTCCTATCATTGTAATATCCTAATAGTATTGCGACACCATAATAACATTGTGATGTTTGAAGAGCATTGTAATGTCATAATAGCATTGATATGTCTTTTTTAATTTTTTATTTAACTTTTATTAATTACACTTTATTCCTTTTGTATCCCCCCATAAGCCCCTCGCTCCTACACTCCTGGTCCCAACCTCCCCCCCTTTCTGCATGCATGTCTCTCCCCAAGTCCACTGATAGGGGAGGTCCTCCTCTCCTTTCTGATCTTTTTTTTTGTTTGTTTGTTTTGTTCTTCTCAATGCAGTTTATTCAGGAACCTTGAACAATCTTCTGACCCTGGGGAAAGCCAGCCCACAGCCTCTGGGTAGCCAACCCCAGCATGCTATGTCTTAATATCATTGTAAAGTCATACTGTTGTGAAGTCATAATAGCATTTTAATGTCATCATTCTATTTTGTTATCATAACACAATCATGTTGTAAGACCATTGTGATATGATCAAGCATTGTGATGTGATAACAAAATTATGAAATCCTAAAACCATTGCAATGGGTCTGTGTCTGCGGTTGAACTGAACCTCTGCTCACTGACACCTCCCCCAGTCCTTCAGTTTTCACCCACTCCTGTCACCCTGTGCCCAATCTGAGTAACTTCCTGTTCATGGACACTTCCATCCTGCACTGATGATCAGAATCCTTTTATCTGGTTTTTCCGTGTCCAACTTTCTTTATTTATCTTCTTAAATGTCAGGCCTAGCTCTCTAAACATACTATAAGTTGTTTGAGGATAAATTTTAACCCAACAGTCAGTCAATTATTTAATGAGCACCTGCTATATACAAGTCCCTCTTAAGCAAGAGATAAAGAAAACTCTTCAAGTATGTTGCAGCTTAGGAGTAGAGAGAGGGGATAAAGATCATGACTTCAAGCAGCACCCATCTTCATTCTGAGATGAAGAGTGTGGGGAAATAAAAACAACAGAGTAGAAACCAGTTCTTCTGGAGACCTTTGCCCCAAATTCTAGATAAATGCGCCATGGCTGGGAACACTTAAATGACCCCAGTACATATCTCCTTAGAAAGCAAACTATGACATAAATGTTTATAAAGTTGAAATAAATGTATAAAGCTGAAATAAATGTTTATAAAGTTAAAAAAACATTGCAATGTCATAACATTGTGATGTCATAATTGTATTATGATATCATAATACCTTTGTGATATTGTAATAGCATTGTGGTTTCATATCATTGTAATATCTTAATAACATTGAGATATCATAATAGCATCATGAAGGATGTTTTAATCCCTTTTGGCTTCATTTTGTCTGTCATAAGCATGGATCAGGTTGGAATATGCTCAATGGTGTTGGTTCTTCTCCATTCCTTCTCCAAGAAATTTTAAGGAGATAATAGGAAAAAGCCAAGCATTGGAGTTCTAAGTTACAGATAATAAAAAGGGCACATTCTTCCTAACAATTAGATTGATAATGGCTAAAATTCAAAGCTTTCTGGCTGTAAAATACTTGTCAGTTCTTTCTGGAAAGGGCCTGCCAATTTATTGAAACATCAACTAATTTCCAAAAAATAACCAATTGAGCTTTGGTTGTTAGAGCTTAAATTGGCACAACTGACCACAAATTTAAAATATTCTTGTCTCTTTATCTGAACGAGTTGGTGAAGGCGCATGCCTTCCTTCCCCACACCAAGTTCAGGATCAAGCTTATTTACATAATAAAACCCAGAATGGCAACTTCTTGTGTTTAGTCATTTGCAGAGATACTATAAGATTCAAAATGACAAAATTTCTTTAGTGTTACCATGTAAATTCTGTTTTCTAAATAATAGATGTTATGTACTTTTGATATAAAGGTTGGATTCACATATATTTTAGGTTTATGTAAAGAGAGATAATGTCACACTGCTCTGAAAACTGCCTTACCCTTTTAAACATAAGACATTTTCACAGGGGAAAAATGTTTGTCATGCCTAGATAAAAGTCTTAAAGATGGCAAAGTACATGCCAACCTAGTTTAGTCCAAAAAATTCAAAAAAATATGATCATATATTTAAAAAACAAAACTGTCCTTCCCATATCAAAAAGGGGGTAAGCCAAAGAATAGCCAAAGACATTATAAAAATCCAGGTGTAAGATGCTTAGGATATACTTAAATGCTAAGTGTAAAAGAATTTATATACTAATGCTAAGAGAATTTATATAAAATTTGACTATAAATGCATAAATGCCCATCCTGTATAAAAAAAAAATGGCAAGCCAAAAAAAGTCACTACCAATATAAAGCACAGGTAAAGGATGGCTAGGATATGCTTAAATGCTAAAGGAAGAAGTTTATATAAAGAAGTTTAGCTATAAAGGCATAACTTCCCATTCTTTCTCTCCACATATAGGTAGACAGACAGACAGACAGACAGATAGATAGATAGATACATACATACATACATACATACATAGATACATAGATACATAGATAGATACATAGATAGATTCATAGATAGATGCATAGATACATAGATAGATACATAGATTCATAGATACCTATGGTATACTTAATTCTAAATTAAAAAGGAGTTTATATAAAGTTTACTTAAAACATGCATTTTCTATTCCTTAACTCAACCATCTTGTCTCTCTAATGGGAAGTTTCTCTAGGGAAATAGGTAGCAACTTAGCCTAATACCACAGGCATGGAAGAGTATGAAAAGATATTTTAATCTATGCAGCCTTGTTTTGATAATAATGATTGTATGTTCAATAACAATGGTAACTTATGTTGCTAATCCCTTTACATGGGAACAACTCTAAAACTGACTGAGACATAAAAATGTGTCTCCAGCCAAAACTTCAACAATACCTGGCCAATAAATCCTTGGCTATAATATCCTCAAAATGTATTATGCTAACTTATAATTGATATAGATTAAATTGGCTTACAGCTTAGTTTCATCCTGCACATCTCTTACATTTATAATTTTAGAACTGTATATATTCACTAACTGACATAAGATATAAGATAAACTTACTAAAATCTGTACACCTAAAGAAACTAATCAAGAGGGAGGACTCTGGCTAAAATGCTCAATCCACATCACAAAAGACAAAGAGGACAGATGCCAGAAAATGGAGAAAACAGGGAACAAGTTAGGAGCCTCCCACAGAGGGCCTGTAAAAGGTCTGCAGACTATCAAAGCAGATGCTTAGAATTATGGCCAACTATTGGGCAGAGTGCATGTAATCTAATGAAAGATGTGGGAAATAGTAACACTTGGGGAGAACAGGAGCTCCACAAGGAGAACAACAGAACCAAGAAATCTCAGCACAGGGATCTTTCATGGAGATAGCACCCCATACACAGATGTAGAACAAGGCAATTCAGTGTCCACATGGATTCCATAGTAATGGGAACAGGGACTACCTCTGACATGAGCTGATTGGCCTGCTGTTTGAAAACCACACGGTGATGGGGACCAGCCTTAGCAGGTTACAGAGGAAGACAGTGCAGTCACTTCTAATGAGATCTGAAAAACTAGGATGAGAAGTAAAGAGGGGAAGTCCTTCCCTATTAGTGGACTTGGGGAGGAGCATGTATTGATAAGGAGGAGGAAGATTACATTGGGAAGGGAGAGGGGAAATGGGGGTATACAAAGTGAATAAAGCATAAATGATAAAAATTAAAATGAAAATATTAAAAAGTATAATTCCTTTTGGTGTTATATTATTGGAGGGCATACTTTGAGGTTTATATGCCAATGAAAGTGACCAAAGAGATGGAGTCTCTTTCTCTTGGACTCTGTCACTTTGTATCTTTGTTTTTGTCTGTCTTGGTATCTCTAGTGCTGTGAGAAAGATTGAGAAATAGAGAGAACAAGACCTACAGAAACAACGATATAAAGACAGAGACCAAGAAACAGAGACTCCATGTGTTTAGTCACCCTCGTTGGCATATCAACCTCGAAGCACACCTTCCAGTATTATCACTTCTAAAGCAATTATATTATCTAACAAGGCCATACCTCCTAACCTTCGCAGACATTTCTTCACTGGGGACTAAACATGTAAATAGATGAGCTTCAAGGGGACATTGCAATTCAAATCACCAGGAAGTAGAAGAAAATGGAGAGAATTCTAGACTAAAATAACATAGTTACCCTGATAGTTTGTCATTCGATACAATGTTTAAAGACCCAATTACTTCAAAGTTCCAAAGAACAGGCTTGACAACTTCCTTTGGGGAAAATGTGGGATATTTCCATTACAAACTATTATGCAGATAAGAATATGATATCATGGTATTTTTCAGGCAAATGGACAGAATCAAGAAAAATCCTTCTGGGTGAAGTAAATAAAATGCAGAAAGAAATGTGGTATGTATTCATTTATTAGGAGGTCTCCTAATAGTGGTCAGATAGAAGGGGAAGGATAACTGCACTTAAAAGGGAAGTAGGGAAGGCATAGGGCTAGAAGAAGGAGCTTGGGTAGGACTGCCAAGAAAAGAGGGAGGGGGTAACAGAGAGGATAAAAACTGAAAAAAATCATAATAAATAAATACATAAGGAAAACTGTGATCAAGGCAATGAAGTATAAAGTTCTTAAGGACAGATAACTTCTTCTCGGGGGTGGTGTCAGGGTGCAGCAAGGATGAACTCAGTTTTCTTTAAGGGACTTGGCACTGAGATTCTGATCATGTTCCAATGAGTATATGAACAACTCATACTAGAAGTTATGTATTCAAAAGAAAAAAAAATAGTGTGACACATGGTTAGGAATTTGAACCTGGTAGCAATGGGAAAAACAGTGTAAAGTATATTATCATGTAACCCACTTGGACACTGAACTGCCATGGGCTACCTCTGTGAAGTGGCGCTAGGTTATCTCCAAGTGTGGTACTCGGTTGGAGTATGAGTCTCTGGAAAGACACCTGTATTCAAAATTTATGGTTCTGTTGCTCTCCTGTGGACTTCCTATTCTCTCCAGATCTTAATATTTCCCACTATTTCATAAGATTTCATACCCTCTGCCCAACAGTTGGCCGCAAATCTCAGCATCTGCTCTGACAGTCAGCAGGGCAGAGCCTTTCAGAGGCCCTCTGTGGCAAGTTCCTAACTTGTTTCCTGTTTTCTTCTTCTCCTGATGTCCATCCTCTTTACCTTTCAGGAAGGGGATTGTGCATTTTAGTCAAGATCCTCTCTCTTGATTTGTTTGTTTAGATGTACAGATTTTAGTAGGTTTATCTTGTATTATATGTCTATATGAGTGATTATGTACCATGTGCGTCTTTCTGCTACTGGGGGAGCTCACTCATGATGGTCCTTTGCAGTTCCCACCATTTACCTGAAAATTTTATGATTTCCTTATTTTTCATTACTGAGTTATAGTCCATTATGTAGATGTTCCACAATTTCTGCAACCATTCTTCAGCTCAGGGGCATCTGGGCTGTTTCCAGCTTCTGGCTATTACAAATAAGGCTGCCACAAACCTGGTTGAGCAAAGGTTCTTATTGTGTTTTTGAGCCTCCTTTGGATATATGTCTAGGAGTGGTATGGCTGGATCTTGAGCAAGTGTTATTCCTAGTTGTCTGAGAAAGCACCAGATTGATTTCAAGTCTGGTTGTACACCTTTACATTCCCACCAGCAGTGGAGGGGGGTTCCCATTTCTCCACAACCTCTCCAGCATATGTTGTCACTTGAGTTTTTGATCTTGGCCATTTTGATTGGTATAAGGTGAAATGTCAGGGTCGTTTTGATTTGCATTTCCCTAATGGCTAATGATGTTGAGCATTTGTTTAAGGGTTTCTTTGTCATTCAATATTCCTCTCTAGAGAATTCTCTGTCTCTGTTTCCCCATTTTTAACTGGATTAGCTGTTATGTTGAATTTCAGATTTACTTCTTTATATATACTGGATATAAGCGCTCTGTCAGATAAAGGGTTGCTCAACAGTCTTTTCCAATCTATAGGCATTCATTTTGTTTTGATGACAGTGTCCTTTGCTTTACAGAAGCTTTTCAGCTTCATGAGGTCCCAATTATTGATTTTTGTTCTTAGAGCCTGTGCTGTTAATGTTCTGTTCAGGAAGTTTTCTCCTGTACCAATGAGTTCTAGGGTCTTCAACACTTTTTCTTCTATCTGATTTATTGTGTCTGGTTTTACCTTGAGGTCTTTGATCCACTTGTACTTTAGTTTTGTGCAGGATGATAAGTATGGATCTATTTGCATTTTTATGCATGAATATATTCAGTTAGACCAGCACCATGTGTTGAAGATGCTATCTTTTTTCCATTGTATGGTTTTGGCATCTTTGTCAAAGATCAAGTGTCCATAAGTGTGTGGGTTTATTTCTGGGTCTTCTATTCAGGTCCAGAGATCCACCATTTTGTTTCTATGCCAGTACCATGCAGTTTTTATTACTGTTGCTCTATTGTACAGCTTAAGATCAGGGATGGAGATTCCTCCAAAAGATCTTTTATTGTAGAAGATTGTTTTAGCAATGGGGGTTTCTTGTTATTTCATAGGTAGTTGAGATTTTTTCTTTCCACATCTCTAAAAGAATTGTGTTGGTAATTTGATGGGCATTGCATTGAATCTGTAGATTGCTTTTGGTAAGATGTATATTTTTACTATATCAATCCTGCTGATCCATGAGTCTGGGAGATCTTTCCACTTTCTGGTGTCTTCTTCTAATTGTTTCTTGAGAGCTGTGAAATGTTTTTCATACAAGTTTTTGACTTGCTTGGTTAGGACTACACCAAGGTACTTTATGTCTTTTGTGGCTATTTTCTTTCTGGGCGCTTTTTTCTTTTGTATATTGGAGGGCTACTGAATTTTTTAGTTAAATTTGTATCTGGCTACTTTGCTGAAGGTGTTTGTCAGCTGTAGGAGTCACTGGTAGAATTTTTTGGGTCACTCAGGGATACTATTTTATCATCTGAAAATAGTGATAATTTTACTTCTTCCTTTCCAATCTGCATCCCCTTGATCTCCTTCAACTGTCTTATTGCTCTAGCAAGGACTTCCAGAACTGTGTTGAAAAGATATGGAGAGATTGGGCAGCCTTTTCTTGTCCCTTATTTCAGTGGGATTTCTTTAAGTTTCTCCTTGTTTAGTTTGAAGTTGGCTATAGGGTTGCTGTATATTTCCTTTACTGT
This sequence comes from Meriones unguiculatus, assembly GCF_030254825.1. Taxonomy (NCBI): domain Eukaryota; kingdom Metazoa; phylum Chordata; class Mammalia; order Rodentia; family Muridae; genus Meriones; species Meriones unguiculatus. The sequence continues at coordinate 19,542,216 of NW_026843709.1, forward strand.
TTACATATGTGCCTTATATCCCTGATCTCTCCAATACTTTAAACATGAATGGTTGTTGGATTTTGTCAAATGTTTTTTCAGAAAACATCTAAGGAGATTGTCATGTTTTTTTTTTCTTTCAATTTGTTAATATGGTAGAATCCATTGATCATTTCTGTATATTGAACCACCACTGTATACCTGGGATAAAGCCTGCTTGGTCATATTGGATGATATCTTTAATGAGGTCTTGTATTCAGTTTGCAAGTATTTTGTTGAGTATTTTGCATCAATGTTTATAGGGAGATTGGCCTGAAATTCTCTTTCTTTGTTAAGTCTTTGTGATGTATACGTACCAAGGTGACTGTGGCTTCTTATAATGAGTTTGGTAATGTTCCTTCTATTTCTATTTTGTGGAATAGTTTGAAGAGTATTGCTGTTATCTCTTTGAAGTCTGGTAGAATTCTGCCCTGAAACCATCAGGTCCTGGGCTTCAGTGACTTTTAATATGAAGAAAAGAGTCCACTGAAGGAGGGAAGACTTTAACTTTGTAAATGCATGCTTTTCATGAAGTCATAATGTAGAGGAGAATCCTTGCCATGAACAAGTGGTTACCCAGCTGTGTCAGACTCCAGGAGCTCAATTGGAACATCTGAACAAGCAGTCCTGGTACTAACAGTACATTTATAGGTTTTGTCTGTAGGAATACAGCACTTAACACAGCTACTTTTATATCCTAGGTATAAAACACCAACCGATTTCTCTGTACTGATGTCCCAGTTTTAACTATAAACACCACGACCAGGAAATGTGTTCACTGATCACTGAATAGGACAGAGCTGGCAATCCAGCCAAGTCAACCAAAGCAACTCTGCTCATAGAGGTTTGCCATCACTAATGTGGAAGTGCACCAGCTGTCATATATAATCTGTCCTTCAGTTCTCCTTTGTTTAAGCCAAATTCCAATCCCAGGAATTAATTGGTTTCTTTCCCTTTTCCCTGCTCTTTTAGAATCTATACCCCAGGGAACCCCAGACCCTGCCAGCCTAGTCTATCAATAAGATTGTGAAGATCCATTTAGTGATTACACCAGTAAATGCTCAGTTCAAAGTCACAACCTAGGAAATTTCAGATCCAAGGCAACAGTAGGAGACCACCTTGTCATTGGGTACATTCCCCGTAATCCCATATCACTTTGAAACTTCCCTACTTAGGAATCTGTACAACTGAATGAAGTAAAATTAAATTTTCATTTCCTACCTGACATCGTCACAGAAGTAAACAGTTAGAGTAAAAGTGTGGGATCTGGATAAAGGGTTGAGATAATGGCTTGTTGGATTTCATAAAAAAAAAGTCACATGTACACAGGATCAGAAATATTGGACACTGAGGAAAGTTTGTTTACTCATCTACATGGAAACCTCAAAATTCTCTCAGGTGCTGAGAGAAAGATTAGAAGGAGAAAGATTTCATGCAATAGGTGAAAGGCAGTAAGAATTTCAGGAGCCAGTTATTAAAAGGGGCCAGTGGACAGTTTGCTTGAGAGAAAGGCTACACAGCCCTACATGCCTCAATATTGGCAGATGAAAGCATACAACCCATACATGACAGTTCCTGTGAACAAGGCTCTTATTTTAGGAAAAGGGTCACATATTTCTTTCAAGTTGTCATTAATAATGTTACAATTACTTGACATGTGATATTATGCAGAGAGACCTTAAAACACCAAGCTCTAAATGAGATTTCCCTATGAAATTCTCCCTTTCCTGAGATCTCTGGGGAGCCTGCAGTAGAGAAGGCAGGAAGAGTGTCATAAGTATAGGGAATTGAGGACAGAAGGGGAACAGTAACCTGAGAATCAGACTGCAGATGATGATGATGCAGCTAGCCTTGATGACACCTGATAAGTTAGGGTTAGATAGAAAGGGGAGGAGGACCTACCCCATCAGGGAACTAGAGAAAGGGCCTAAGTGTAGGAGAAGGTCAGTGGGTGGGACTGGGAGGTGAAGAGGGAGTGGGCTGCAGAGGGGAAACAAGCTGAAAAATTGTAATAAATGAATATATACAAAATCTGTCATCAAGGTGCTGAAGAATAGAACTCTTCAGGACTGATGACTTCTTGGAGGTGGTGCCAGGGTGCAGCAGGATGAACTCAGTTTTCTTTAAGGGATTTGGCATTGAGACTCTGATCATTTTCCAATGTGAATATACACAACAAATACTTCAATTGATGTGTTTAATTAGAAAAATATAGTGTGTAAAATGGGTAAGTATTTGAGCCTGGGAACAATGGAAAAGAAGTGTAATACATATTATATGAAATTCCCACATAAACAATAAAAAATAATATGTTGACTTTTTTAATTCTTTATTTACTACACTTTTTTTCACTTTGTATCCCCTCTGTGGTTCCCTCCTTCCTTCTATCCCAAAACCTTTCTTTTGTGGCAGGTACCAAACCTGTTCTCCTTCTTCCTATGTCCATCATCTCTGTCTTTTGGGATGCAGATTGAGAATTTTAGCAGAGTACTCCCTCTTGACTAGTTTCTATAGGTCTACAGATTTCAGACAGTTTATACTATATTATATGTCTATATGAGTGAGTATCTACCATATGTATCTTTCTGCTTCTGGGATAGCTCACTCAGGATGATCTTCTCCAGTTTCCAGGCTTTGGCCTAATTTTCCATAGTGTATATGTACCACAATTTCTATATCCTTTCTTTAGTTGAGGGGCATCTGGGTTTTTTCCAGATTCTGGCTATGACAAATAAAGCTGCTACAAACATGGCTGAGCAAATGTCCTTATTGTGTACTTGAGCCTCTTTGGATATATGCATAGGAGTGGTATGGATGGATCTTGAGGAAGCACTATTCCTAGTTTTCTGAGAAAGCACCAGATTGCTTTCCAGAGTGGTTGTACCAGTTTACACACCCATCAGCAGTGGAGGAGGGTTCCCTTAGAAAGGGGAACCTATCCAGCATGTGTTGCCACTTTACTGTTTGATCTTAGCCATTATGATTGGTGTAAGGTGAAATCTTAGAGTCGTTTTGATTTGCATTTCTCTATGAGTAAGAATATTGAACATTGCTTTAAGTGTTTCTCTGCCATTTGATATTCTTCTAGTGAGAATTCTCTGTTTAGCTCTGTACTCCATTATTTTTAAATTTTTAATTACATTTATTTACTTAGTATCCCTTCTGTGGTTCCCTCCCTTCTTCCATCCCAATCCCTCTCTTCCCCCTCCCTCCAAGCATGTCCCACCCAAAGATCACTGATAGGTGAGGTCTTCTTTTCCTTCCTTCTGATCCTAGTCAGTTCGGTCTCATCATGAGTGTATGCATTGTCTTCTTCTGTGTCCTGTTTAGGATGCTCACCCCTCATGGGGAGGTGACTAAATAGCAGGCTAATCAGTCCATGTTAAAGACAGTCCCTGTTCCTATTACTATAAAACCCACTTGGACACTGAACTGCCATGGGCTACATCTATGCAAGTTTCCTAGGTTATCTCCAAGCATAGTCCTTGGTTGGAGTATCAGTCTCAGGAAAGACCCATTTGCTCAGATTTTTTGGTTCTTTTGCTCTCTTGTGGAGTTCCTGTCCTCTCCAAATCTTACTGTTTCCCAATTCTTTCATTAGATTCCATGACTCTGCCCAACAGTCTCTCAAAAATAGTGTTAGCATCTGCTTTGATAGTCTGGAGGGCAGAACCTCTCAGAGGTCCTCTGTGTCAGGCTCCTGTCTTGATCCCTGTTTTCTCCTTCTTCCTGATGTCCATCCTCTTTACCTTTCAGGATGAGGATTTATCCAGAGTCCTCCCTCTTGATTAATTTCTTTATGAGTACATATTTTTAGTATGTTTATCCTATATCATATGTCCATATGATAGAGTATATACTGTGTATGTCTTTATACTTCTGGGATAGCTCATTCAGGATGATATTTTCCAGTTCCCATCATTTACCTGCAAAAACCATGATTTCCTTGATTTTTATAGCTGAGTAATATTCCATTGTGTAGATGTACCACCATTTCTGTATCAATTTCTCTGTTGTGGGAAATCTAGGTTGTTTCCTTGTTTTAGCTTTTACAAATAAATCTACTACAAACATTGTTGAGCAAATGTCCTTATTCTGTACTTGAGCCTATTTTGGATATATGCCTAGGAGTAGTATAGCTTGTTACTGAGAAAATGCTATTCCTAGTTGTCTGAGGAAGTGCCAGATTGATTTCCAGAGTGGTTGTACAAGTTTACATTCCCACCAGCAGTGGAGGAGGATTCCCATTTCTCCACAACCTCTTCATCATATGATCTCACTTGAGTTTTTGATCTTGGCCATTTTGATAGGTATAAGGTGAAATGTCAGTGTTGTAGATAGTTATTAATATTTACTGCCGGTTTATCTTCTAGTAATGCTGCTGTTAATCCTCAGCAACTGTATAACCAAATCACCAGACAGGGACTGGGTTTTTAGTTAACCTAGAACACAATGCTGGGCAATATTTATTCCCTCCTAAACCTCCAAGCTGTCAGTTTCCTAACATTTAGATTTCCCACGTTATACTTGCTTTTTGTGAAATCTTAGGTCTGGTTCAGCAGGAAAACGCTCCCTGACCAGAACAACTCTTTGAACAAGAAGCGTTTAATTGGCAACTTACTCCAAGTCCTCCAAGCTGTCTCCTCCAGGTCTCCTCTCCTCCTGCTCTCCTGGAGCTCCTTCCTGTTCTCTAGCTCCTTCCCTCTTTCCTGTCCTCTGGCTCCTCACATTGCACAACATTGTATCTAGTTGCTTTATTTGTGTCCTGTTTACATAAGAGTTGAGACAGGATGCTTATAGTGAGTATCACAATACAATATCCAGATTGAAATGAGAGAATGGGGGCTGGGGAAATCAGCATTTGAATTAACAAGGGTAAGGCATATACATTTTAAAAGAATATTATACCAACATGTCAGGGTCTTTTTGATTTTCAATTCTCTGATAACTAAGGCTGTTGAACATTTCTTTAAATGTTCCATATTGCTCTATTGACAATTCTCTGTTTAGTTCTGTTCCCCATTTTTAAATTGGATTATTTGATTTGTTGCTGTTTACTTCTTGAGTTCTTTATATATACTGGATATTAGTTCTCTGTGAGATATAGGTTTGGTGAAGATACTTTCCCAATTTGTAGGCACTGGTTTTGTTCTGATGAAAGTGTCCTTTGCTTTACAGAAGCTTTTCAGCTTCTTGAGGTCCCATTTATTGATTGTTGCTCTTAGAGTCTGTGCTGTTTGGTGATTTTTTCAGGAAATTGTCTTCTGTGCCAATGAGTTCTAGGCTCTTTTCCCACTTTTTCTACTAAATGGTTTAGTGTGTCTGGTTTTATATAGGTCTTTGATCCACTTGGACTTTAGTTTCCTGCAGGGTATGGATCTCTTTGCATTTTTCTACATATAGACATCCAGTTAGACCAGTACTATTTGTTGAAGATGCTATCTTTTTCCCATTGTATGGTTTGGTATCTTTGTCAAAGATCAGTTGTTAATAAATTGTGGGTTTATTTCTTGATCTTGTACTCTGTTTGCTTTATTCAGCATGCCACAAACTGCTCAGTTCAAAGCCACAACCTAGGAAATTTCAGATCCAAGACCACAGCAGGAGATCACCTTGTCATTTGGTACATTCCCCATAATCCCACATCACTTTGAATCTTCCCTACTTAGGATGCTGTCTAATTAAATAAACATTAAAGTTTTATCTCCTACCAGACATTGTCACAGAGGTAAACAGGAGTAAATGTGTGAGATGTGGATAAAGGGATGAGTTAAAGGCTTGTTGTGTTTCACAAGAAAAAGTCACCTGTGTACAGGATCAGAGATTCTGGACACTGAGGAAATTTTGTTTACTCATCTCCATGGAAACCTCAAGATTCTCTCACGTGCTGAGAGGGAAATGATGTCATGAAACAGGAAAAATGGAGCAAGAGTTTCAGGAGCCAGTTATTAAAAGAGTCAAGTGGACAGTTTGCTTGAGAGAAAGGCTTATCAGCCCTACATGCATCAATCTGGGCAGCTCAAAGCAGACAACTCAAAGATGACAGTTCCTGTTTCTAAGACTCTTAGTTCATGAAAAGCATGGCATATTTCTTTCTAGTAGTCTTGAAGAAGGTCATGTGTCCTTGACGTGTGTTTTACATTATCACGTATTCCATTATTATTTGTTAAATGCACATATATGTCCTCAGTAAGTGAATTACTTACTAGAAAACGCTCCCTGACCAGAACAACTCTTTGAACAAAAAGCATTTAATTGGCACCTTACTCATATTTTTACAGAGACCATCTAGAATGTCATGTCTGCAAGCAATCATCTTTGTGTAGTCTTCAGCAGTACTGAGAGCTTTTCATACTGAACCAGAAGCAGTAGGCAAAGAGATAGGGACTGAGAGTAAAAGAGCTAAAGATAGATTCAGAAATAGAGATACTAATACTGACAGAGACTGAAAGAAAGAGACTCCATTCTGTCTGGTCTATTTCATTGGCATATCAACCTCAATGCACATCCTCCTATAATATAAGTATCCCCCTTAAACCTCTCTTTCCTCCTCTCCAAATCCCACCCTCCCTCCCACTTTTCCATGCATGCCCCTCCTCAAGTCTACTAATAGGGAAGTCTTCCTCTTCCTTTCATTACATATCATCCTAGCCTATCAGATCTCATTGGAGTGTCTGCATTGTCTTCCTCTGTGGCCTTCTCAATCTGTTCCCCCAGAGAGTGAGGTGATCAAATAACAGGCCAAACATTTCATGTCGGACACATTCCCTCTTCCCATTACTATGGAACCCCCTTGGACACTGAACTGCCATGGGCTACATCTGTGTAGGGGTTCTAGGTTATCTGAATGCATGGTACTTGTTTGGAGTATGAGTCTCAGGTATGACCCTTGTAAGATTTTTTGATTATGTTGCTCTTCTTTTGGAACTCCTATTCTCTCCAGATCTTACTATTTCCCACTTCTTTCATTAGATTCCATGTACTCTGCCCAACACTTGGGGATAAGTCTCAGCATCTGCTTTCATAATCTGCAGGGCAGAGCATTTCAGAGGCCCTCAGTGGCAGGCTCCTAACTTGTTCCCCATTTATGCCTTCTTCTGATGACCATCCTCTTTGCCTTTTCGGATGGGAATTGAGCATTTTCATCAGGGTCCTCCCTCTTGATTATTTTCTTTAGGTTTTAGTAGGTTTATCTTATATTATATGTCTATTAGTCAGTGTGTGTGTTTATGCTTCTGGGATAGCTCACTCAGGATTATCTTTTCCAGTTCCCTGCAAAAATCATGATTTCCTTGATTTTTATTGCTGAGTAATAGTCCATTGTGTATATGTACCACAATTTCTGTATCCACTTTTCAGTTGGGGGAAGTTAGGAAATGAAAAACACATACTTCAATTGAAGTATTTTACAGAAAAACAAATATTTAGTGTGACACATGGTTAGGAATTTGAACCTTGCTGCCAGGGAAAAGAAGTGTAACATATGTTATATAAATTTCCCACATAAGCAAAAAACAAATATGTTGACATGTTTTACAATGACTTTTAATATGAAAAAAATGTTTTCACTAAATGAGGGGAAAGTTTGTCTTTATCAGGCATGCTTCCCAGGAACTCATTATGTAGCAGAGGACCCTAGTTGTCTGCTAGTGGTTACCCAGCCAACTTAGACCCCATGAGCTCAGGTGGCATCTCTGAACAAGCAGTCCTGGCAATAACATTATTTTTAGAGGATTTGTCTAGAGGAGTGCAGCAGGAAACACAACTCCTTTGTGTCCGATACATATAACACTGACCCATTTCACTCTCCTGATAGCCCAGGTTTTACTGTAAACCCAAGCACCAGGAGGATTTCTCAATTACTTCTGAGTGGGACAAACATGCTGGTTGAGCCACATCAGCCAATGAGAGAGTTGCCAACACTTCCATGGAACAGCATCAGCTGTCAAAAAGTTTATTGCCCCTCAGTTTTCCTTTTACCTATACAGATCTTTTGCATTTTCTCCCAAATGGCACTCAGATAATCTAACTGTACAATAAATGACCACCAACTAATCTAAGTATCCAGAACCCTTTAAATCATTCTTTAACATAATTTAGTCGGGGGGGGGGGGAGGATTAAGCTCTTAGTAGTACAACCCCAATAACCCAAACATAAACCTAAAAATTCCCAGGTCAATTACTCTCTCTTTAAGAGAGACTCTTTTTTTTTCAATGCAGTTTATTCAGAAACCTTGAACAATCCTCGGACCCTGGGGAAAGCCAGCCCACAGCTTGAATAGCCTCTGGGTAGCCAACCCAGTCGTGCCACGTGGGCAATGCAGATAGGTCCACATACATGGAAGCAAGCCAGATCCTCAGCCTTAGCCAAATGTGGAATTGTTCGTGACAGAGAACACTCACCATCGGGAAGGTGGAAGGCAGAAACCAGCTCCATCTTTAAGGCTTAGCATTCCGCAGCTAAGAGAGACTCTTAAACAGGCCCATGAGTAAAAGACAGTCTATTGTAGACAGACCTGAGTCTTAACATAACAAAATAGTTGCTACAGGCTAACAGGAGGATACACAAGCCTGACTTCCTTATACTGTAGCTGGCTCAGCTCAGCTAAACTCAGCAGCCATGTCTGGAAAGAAAAGAACTGGAGGCACACAGACCTCAGGACAGAACTTGGCCTAAAACTGCATCTAATATTAAAACAAAACAAAACAAACGATACCATGGCAGAGGGTGTTTTAATTCACATTGGCTTTGTTTTGGTTGTCATAGTCATGGATCTGGTTGCAATTTATTTAGTGGTGGTGGCTCTTTTGGAGGACTTCTCCAAGAAAGTGCAAGAACAAAATGGGGAAAACAACGAAGGAATGGAATACTAAGTTACAGACTAGAGAAAGGGCACTCTGCCTAATAAAAATAAGATTAATAATGACTAAAATTCAAGGTTCTCTGTCTGAAAGATAGTTGTCAGTGTTTTCTAGTAAGGGTCCCCCAATTCACTAAACCATCAACTGAATTCCAAAAAACAACCAACTTGGCTTAGCTTATTAGAGCATAACAACTGACAAAGAACCTAAAATTTTCTTGTCTCCCTGCTGAATTTTCATTTAAAGGTTTTGAGTTACTATTATATCTATTTGAGAAAAAAATATTTGAACAAGTTGATGAAGGCACATGCCTTTAATCCCAACACAAAGTAAAAAGAAACAGGCAGATCTCTGAGTCCATGGTTAGCCTAATTTACATAATAAAAGCCAGGATGGCAACTCCTGCTGCTTAGCCACTTGCTAAGATAGTTTAAGATTCAAAAGGACAAAATTTTCCTTAAGGTAATCATGACTTTTCAACAGAGACTATGAAAGCCAGAAGGGCCTGGACAGATATCATGCAGACCCTAAGAGAACACAGATGTCAGCCCAGGCTACTATACCTTGCAAAACTCTCAGTCCTCATACACAGAGAAAACAAGATATTCAATGACAAAAACAAATTTCAACAATACCTACAAACAAATCCAGCATTACAGAAGACACTGGAAGGGAAAATACAACCCAAGAAAGCAAGCTACATTCAAGAAAACACAGAAAATAAATAACCCCACTACAGTAAAACAAAAAGCAACCAAGCACACAACCGTATTACCACAGCCAACATCAAATTCAAAGGATCTAACAGCCACTGGTCATTACTCTTTCTCAATATCAATGGACTTAATTCTCCAATAAAAAGACACAGACTAACAGAATGGATGTGTAAACAAAACCTAGCAATCTGTTGTATAAAGACACACACCTAAGTCACAAAGATAGACATTACCTGAGGGTAAAGGGATGGAAGACAGCTTTTCAAGCAAATGGAGGCAAGAAGCAAGCAGGAGTAGCCATTCTAATATCTGATAAAATAGTCTTTCAACCAAAATTAATAAAAAGATATGGGGAAGGACACTTCATACTCATCAAGGGAAAATTACACCAAGAAGACATCACAATCTTGAATATCTATGCCCTAAATACAAGGGCACCCACATTTGTGAAAGAAACATTGATAAAATTTAAACCAAATATAGATCCCCACACAATAATAGTGGGAGACTTCGACACCCCAACTCAACAAATGACAGGTCAACGAAACAGAAATTAAACAAAGAAACAATATCACTAACAGAGGTCATGAATCAAATGGACCTAACAGACATTTACAGAACCTTACACCCAAACACAAAAGAATTTACCTTCTTCTCAGCACCTCATGAAACCTTCTCCAAAATAGACCACATAGTTGGTCACAAAGCACACCTCAACAAATAACAGGAAGATTGAAATAATCCCTTATATCCTGTCTGATCACCATGGAATAAAGCTGGACCTCAGTAACAACAGAAATAGCAAAAAGCCTACACATACATGGAAACTGAACAACTTGCTATTAAAAGACAGCTGGGTCAGGGAAGAAATAAAGAAAGAAATTAAAATCTTCCTAGAACTCAATGAAAATGAAGACACAACATACCCAAACTTGTGGGACACAATGAAAGCAGTGCTAAGAGGAAAGTTCATAGCACTAAGTGCCTTCAAGAAGAAATTTGAGACAGCACATTCAAGCAACTTAATGGCTCACTTAATAACCCTAGAAAAAGAAGAAGCAGACACACCAAGAAGGAGCAGACGGCTGGAAATAATCAAACTCAGGGCTGAAATCAATCAATTAGAAACAAATAAAACAATTCAAAGAATCAATGAAACCAAGAGCTGGTTCTTTGAGAAAATCAACAAGATAGACAAACCCTTAGCGAAGCTAACTAAAAGGCACAGAGACACCATCCAAATCAATAAAATCAGAAATGAAAAATGGGGACATAACTACAGACACTGAGGAAATCCAAGCAATCATTAGGACTTACTTCTAAAGTCTATACGGAACAAAATTTGAAAATTTAAATGGAATGGACAATTTTCTTCATCGATTCCACTAACCAAAGCTAAATCAAGACCAGGTAAATCAATTAAAAAGTCCTATATCCCCCAAGGAAATAGAAGTAGTCATCGAAACTCTCCCATCCAAAAAATCCCAGGACCTGATGGTTTCAGCGCAGAATTCTACCAGACATTCAAAAAAGAGATAACTCCAATTCTCTTCAAACTATTTCACAAAATCGAAACAGAAGCAACATTACCAAACTCATTCTATGAAGCCACAGTCACGTTGGTACCTAAAACTCACAAAGACCCAACCAAAAAAGAGTACTTCAGGCCAATCTCCCTTATGAACATTGATGCAAAAATACTCAACAAAATACTCGCAAACCGAATACAAGAACACATCAAAGATATCATCCACCATGACCAAGTAGGCTTCATCCCAGGTATACAGGAGTGGTTCAATATAGGAAATCCATCAATGTGATCCACCATATTAACAAACTGAAAGAAAAAAAAAAAACACATGATAATCTCCCTAGATGCTGAAAAAAACCTTTGAAAAAATCCAACATCCATTCATGTTTAAAGTATTAGAGAGATCAGGGATGCAAGGCACATATCTAAACATAGTAAAGGCGATATACAACAAATTTATAGCCAACATCAAACTGAACGGAGAGAAACTTAAAGCAATCGCACTGAAATCAGGGACAAGACAAGGCTGCCCACTCTCTCCATATCTCTTCAACATAGTTCTGGAACTCTTTGCTAGAGCAATAAGACAGTTGAAGGAGATCAAGGGGATACAAATTGGAAAGGAAAAAGTCAAATTATCACTATTTGCAGATGATATGATAGTGTAAGTGAGTGACCCCAAAAACTCTAGCAGGCAACTACTACAGCTGAGAAACACCTTCAGCAAAGTGGCTGGATACAAAATTAACTCAAAAAAATCAGTAGCCCTCCTGTATACAAAAGACAAAAGGGCTGAGAAAGAAATTAGGGAAACAACACCCTTCACAATAGCCACAAATGACATAAGGTACCTCGGAGTAACCCTAACCAAGGAATTCAAAGACTTGTAGGAAAAAAATTTCAAATCTCTGAAGAAAGAACTAGAAGAAGATATGAGAAGATGGAGAGATCTCCCATGCGCATGGCTTGGCAGGATTGACATAGTAAAAAAGGCCATCTTACCAAAGCAATCTACAGATTCAATGCAATGCCCATCAAATTACCATCACAATTCTTTACAGACCTGGAAAAAAAAATTCTCAACTTCATATGGAATAACAAGAAATTCAGAATTGCTGAAACAATCCTCTACAAGAAAAGATCTTCTGTAGGTATCTCCATCCCTGATCTTAAGTTGTACTATAGAGCAACAGTTTTAAAAACTGCATGGTACTGGCATAGAAACAGAATGGTGGATCAATGGAACCGAACAGAGGACCCAGAAATAAACCCACACACTTATGGACACCCGATCTTTGACAAAGACACCAAAACCATTCAATCGAAAAAAGATAGCATCTTCAACAAATGGTGCTGTTCCAACTGGATGTCTACATGTAGAAAAATGAAAATAGATCCATACTTATCACCATGTACAAAACTGAAGTCCAAGTGGATCAAAGACCTCAACATAAAACCAGACACATTAAATCGGCTTGAAAAAAAAGTGGGAAATACCCTAGAACTCATTGGTACAGGGGAAAACTTCTTGAATAGAACACAAACAGCACAGGCTCTAAGAGCAACAATCAATAAATGGGACCTCATGAAACTGAAAAGCTTCTACAAAGCAAAGGACACCATCATCAAAACAAAGCGACCACCTACAGATTGGGAAAGAATCTTCACCAACCCTTTATCTGACAGAGGACTCATATCCAGTATATATAAAGAACTAAAGAAGCTGAAAAGCAGCAAACCAAGTAACCCACTTAAAAAATGGGGAACAGAGCTAAACAGAGAATTCTCTGGAGAGGAATACCGAATGGCAGAGAAGCACTTAAAGAAATGCTCAACCTCACTAGCCATTAGAGAAATGCAAATCAAAACAACCGTGAGATTTCACCTTACACCCATGAGAATGGCCAAGATCAAAAACTCAAGTGACAACAAATGCTGGAGAGGTTGTGGAGAAAGAGGAACACTTCTCCACTGCTGGTGGGAATGTAAACTTGTACAACCACTCTGGAAATCAATATGGTGTTTTCTCAGAGAACTAGGAATAGTGCTTCACCAAGATCCAGCCATACCACTCCTAGGCATATATCCAAAAGAGGCTCAAGTACACAAAAAGGACATTTGCTCAACCATGTTTGTAGCAGCTTTATTTGTAATAGCCAGAAGCTGGAAACAACCCAGATGCCCCTCAACTGAAGAATGGATGCAGAAAATGTGGTACATCCACACAATGGAATATTACTCAGTAATGAAAAATAAGAAATCATGAAATTTGCAGGTAAATGGTGGGATCTGGAAAGGATCATTCTGAGTGAGTTGTCCCAGAAGCAAAAAGACACACATGGTATATACTCACTCATATAAACATACAACATAGGACAAACCCACTAAAACCTGTGCATCTAAAGAAACTAATTAAGAGAGAGGACCCTAACTAAAATGTCCAATCCCCATCCGGAAAGGCAAAGAGGATGGACATCAGAAGAAGAAGAAAACAGGAAACAACCTAGTAACCTACCACAGAGGGCCTCTGAAACCCTCTGCCCTACAGACTATCAAAGCAGATGCTGAGCCTGATGGGCAACTGTTGGGCAGAGTGAATGGAATTTTATGTAAGAACTGGGAAATAGTAAGAGCTGGAGAGGACAGGGTCTCCACAAGAAGAGCAACAGAACAAGAAAAATTGAACACAGGGAGACTCCCAGAGACTCATACTCCAACCAAGGACTATTCATGGAGATAACCCAGAACCCCTGCACAGATTTAGCCCAGGGCAGTTCAGAGTCCAATTGGGTTACATAGTAATGTGAAGAGAGACTGCCTCTGACATGAACTGACGGGCCTGCTCTTTAGTCACCTCCTCCTGAGGGGGAGCAGCCTTACCAGGCCATAGTAGAGGACAATGCAGCCACTTTTGATGTGAACTGATGGACTAAGATCAGAAAGGAGAGGAGAACCTCCCCTATCAGTGGACTTGGGGAGTGGCATACATGCAGAGGGAGGAGGGATGCTCCCTCCGCCTCTGGGATTGAGAGGGGAGGAGGGAGGAGCTTATGGGGAGATGCAGAATGAATAAAGTTATGAAAAATTAAAAAAAATGGAAAAAAATAATTTAAGAACCTTAAATGACTTTCAAAAGTGGAGGAAAACATGGAGTTAGTCAATTTACATGGAGCACGTCTCGCCCCTGGGGGTAAGGGTCTCCTGAACCAGACCTTGGACACTACCACTGTTAGTTCTAGAACTTATGCAGGATGTTCCAACGAGGGGGTCAAGGCTTCTCATAATATTTCCTATAAACCCACACCGGTTTGTTTATATCCCCCATTTTTATTCATTATCAGCCAGATAGAGCCAAGTAATTGTGGTAATGATACTTGCTTTTTTGCCCAATGCTGGAATGCTAGTAAATTTACTAACTGGTTACTCACATGTCTCGCTGGGTGCCTGTGCCCGTTGATGCCCCTCATGCTATGACTCTCTTCAGACAGAAAAGGGATCTTGGAATTACAGCTGCCATTGTTACTGCCATTTCATTGGCGGCTGTTGGAGCTACCACAACGCCATTAGCCAGGAGTCATCCTGTGCAGACTGCTCAGACCCTGAATAATCATTTAGCCAATGTAGCTCATGCCTTAGATGTACAAAAAGGAATTAATGATGAACTAAAAGGAGGCTTGATGGTGTTAAATCAGAGGATTGACCTCGTGCAGGAGCAAATTGATACCCTATGGCAAATCGCTCAACTTGGCTGTCAATGAAAGTATGCTGGACTTTGAGTCACTAGCATACAACATGAGAATTTTCCCTGTGCTGCAAATCTGTCTAAACAATTGTCTAGCTATATTTTAGGTAATTGGACTGGAGAATTCGATACTACAATGGAGCAGCTGAGAGTGGCCATTGTCATGGTAAATTCTACCAGAGTGGACACAGGACTAGCCACAGGATTATCATCATGGATTGCTGCAGCCATGAATCATCTGAAGGAATGGGTGGGCATGGGAGCATTAGCAGGCCTTCTGGTGTTGGTCTCCTTGGTTTGCCTGTGGTATATATGCAAGATTAGAGTCTCACAACAGCGTAATGCAGCCATGACCATTCAGGCCTTTACAGCCATTGAAGCAGGACAGTTTCCCCAAGCATGGTTGGCTACCATAAAAAGCTAAAATGTTATGCTCAGGATGCGAGGCTAAGCACTGCACTCAGGGTCAGCCACTTTCGACCCAGAGAAGAGCATGTCTGATTGCATGCTGGTTGATGCACCAGGTCCCGCCTCTGAGAAAAAGGTATCGGACGGGTCTGATGCTCTTTGGGTGGATGACACCTAAATGAACATCAATACAAAGTCCCAATTTATTTCTAATATCAGAGATCAGACCTCTACTCTTGCCTGATGCATCTAAAAAAAGGGGGGAACTGTAGAGAGTTGCGTAATGCTGTGCCTTAAAGATGGAGCTGGTTTCCGCCTTCCACCTTCCAGATGGTGAGTGCTCTCTGTCACGAACAACTCCACATTTGGCTAAGGCTGAGGTTCTGGCTTGCTTCCATGTATGTGGACCTATCTGCATTGCCCATGTGGCATGCTGTGGTTGGCTACCCAGAGGCTATTTAAGCTGTGGGCTGGCTTTCCCCAGGGTCCTATGATTGTTTAAGGTTCCTGAATAAACTGCATCGAAAAAAAAAACAAAACAAAACAAAACATAAGATACCATGGCAGAGGGTGTTTTAAATCCACATTGGCTTTGTTTTGGTTGTCATAGTCATGGATCTGGTTGCAATTTATTTAGTGGTGGTGGCTCTTTTGGAGGACTTCTCCAAGAAAGTGCAAGAACAAAATGGGGAGAACAATGAAGGAATGGAATACTAAGTTACAGACAAGAGAAAGGGCACTCTGCCTAATAAAAATTAGATTAATAATAGCTAAAATTCAAGGTTCTCTGTCTGAAAGATAGTTGTCAGTGTTTTCTAGTAAGGGTTCCCCAATTCACTAAACCATCAACTGAATTCCAAAAAACAACCAACTTGGCTTAGCTTGTTACAGCATAACAACTGACAAAGTACTTAAAATTTTCTTGTCTCCCTGCTGAATTTTCATTTAAAGGTTTTGAGTTACTATTATATTTATTTGAGAAAAAAAAATATTTGAACAAGTTGATGAAGGCACATGCCTTTAATCCCAACACAAAATAAAAAGAAACAGGCAGATCTCTGAGTCCCTGATTAGTCTAATTTACATAATAAAAGCCAGGATGGCAACTCCTGCTGTTTAGCACTTGCTGAGATAGTCTAAGATTCAAAATGACAAAATTTTCCTTAAGGTTATCATGTAAGTTTTTTTTTTTTCATAATGATAGATGTTATGTCCTTAGTATTTTAACGATTTAATTCACATTAATTTTAGACTTATATGAGAAGAGATGATGTCACAATGACCTAAAAAGGCCACCCAATCTCAGAAGGTGGGACATCCACAGAAGAACTGTTGCCAAAGGGCATTTTGGCTTAAGAGATATGTTCTATTGGTCAATGTAAGAAAATAAAATTAGGCTGGGAGACAAACATGCAAACTACACACCTGCCATGTCAAAAAACTTTTAAATGCTGACTATATTAACATGTCACACTGCCCTGGAAGCTGACTTATCCTTTCAACATGAGATATCTTCAATGGGGATAAATATTGGTCATGCCTAATACAAGACAGACACAGGAGACTTACAGCTGGCAAAGTACAAACCAGACTAATTAAGTACTAAAAACTCAAAAGTTATACTTCATATTTTTAAAAGGTAAAACTTTCCATCCCATGTCAAAAAAGGCTCAAGCAAAAGATAGCCAAAACTAATGTCAAAACCAAGGTAAAAGAGGCTTAACCCTAACCCTAACCCTAATCCTAATCCTAAACTAACACTAACTCTATACTATGCTGATATCACAATGGTATAATGACTTAAAAATTCTATTATGGCATCACAAAGGAATTTTGACATCAAAAAGCAATTATGACATCACAATGGAATTTTGACATCACAATGGCATTATACCCTCAAAATGCTATTATGATATCACTATGACTTTTAAGATCACAATGATAGTATGAGTTCACAATGGTATTAGAACATCACAATGCTATGATGACATCCCAAGGCTATTCAAATAAAATTGTGGTATGACATCACAATAGAATTTTGACATCACAATGACATTATGACCTACAAATACTATTATATCATCAAAATGCTGTTATAACTTCACAAGGATATTATGATATCACAATGACATTGAGATCTAAAAAGGCTATTATGACATCACAATGATCTGACATAACAATGTTATTAGACATCACACTGCTATTGTGATATCACCATGGCATCATGACATCAAAATTTTTCATGACATCCCAATGTTATTATGACATAATAGTGCTATTACAACATGATTATGGTAAGACATCACAATGCTATTATGACATCAAAGTGCTATTGTGACATTTTAATATGACATAACAATGCTATTATGACACGACAATGCTATGTGAAATCACAAGGTTATGATGATACCACAATTCTATGATGACATCACAATGTCATTATGATATCAAAATGGCATTATGTTATCAGAATTCATTTTGACATCCATTGCTATGATGACAGAACAATGCTATTAACTGATTGTGGTAGGACATCAGAATGAAATTTTTACATAACAATTGTATTACATCAGAATCATGTTATGACTTCAAAATGGTATTATAACATCACCATGCTATTATGAAATCACAACGGTATTACAACATGACATCACAATGAACTTTTGAAATCAAAATTCTATTATGACTTCAAAATGGCATGACTCCACAATGATATTAGGACATTCCAATGCTATGATGACATCCCAAAGATATTATGGCATCATAATGTCCTCATAACAACTAAATTCATCATGACATCACAATGCTATTTTGACTTCACAATGCTATTATGACATTATTGTGGTATGACATCACAATGGAATTTTCACATCACAATGATATCAAGCCATCACAATGCAATTATGACATCATAATGGTATGACATCACAATGTGATTAAGAAATCAGAATATTGTGATGACATCACAGTGCTATGATGACATCAAAATGCCATTATAATATGACAATGTGATTATGACATCAAAATTCATCATAACACTATTGCTCTTAGGACAGCACAATAATATTAAGACATGATTGTGTTATGACATCGTAATTTAATTTTGACATCACAAAGCTATGTAGATATCAAAATGGTATTATGACTTCATAATTGTATTATGACATCACCATGCTATTAATATAGTGGTATTACAACAAGATTGTGCTATGACATCATAATGGAATTCAGACATCAAATACTATGATAACTTCAAAGCAGTGTGACTTCACAATGCTATGATAACCTCACAATGGTATTATGACAACTCAATGCTCTGATGACATCGAAATACGATTATGCTATCACAATGGCATTAAGATCAAAATTCATCATGACATCACAATGCTATTCTGATGTCAAAATGCTATTACAACATGATTGTTTATGACATCACAAAGGAAATTTGACAATCTCAATGATATTATGGCATCACAATGTTATGATATCACACAGATATTATGACATCACAATGCTCTAATAACAATATAATGCTATTATGACACCAAAATGTTACTATGATATCAAAATGACATGAAATCACAATGCTATTATGACATCACAATGCTATTATGGCTTCACAATGCTATTATGATATCTCAATACTATTTGGACATTACAGTGTTATCATAGCATCACAATGACATTAAACATCACAAGGCTTGATGTCATAACAATCCTCTACAATAAGATTGTGTTATGACTGATTCTATTTTCTTGGGAAATATAGGAATATTTAATTGATTTAGCTGGTCTTGATTCAGTAAGAGGAATTAATTCCTCAGTAAGAGGAATTGATTTTCAAATTTTGTGGCATATAGATTTTGAGGTAAATCCTAATGATTGTTTGGATTTCCTCAGTGTCTGAAGTTATGTTCCACTTTTCATTTCTGATTTTGTTAATTTGGATGCTGTCTCCCTGTCTTTTAGTTAGCTTGGCTAAAGGTTTGTCTATCTTTTTGATTTTCTCAAAGAACCAGCTCTTGTTTTCATTAATTCTTTGAATTTTTTTATTTGTTTCTAATAAACTGATCTCAGCCCTGAGTTTCATTATTTCTAGCCTTCTACTCCTTTTTGGTGGTGTGTATGCTTCTTCTTTTTCTAGGGTGTTTAGTTGAGCCATTAACTTGATTGAATGAGTTGACTTGAATTTTTTCTTGAAGACAATTAGTGCTATGAACTTTCTTATCACTGCTTCCATTGTGCTCCAAGAGTTTGGGTATAATGAGCCTTCATTTTCATTGAATTTTAGGAAGTCTTTAATTTCTTTCTTTCTTTCTTTCTTTCTTCCTTCCTTCCTTCCTTCCTTCCTTCCTTCCTTTCTTTCTTTCTTTCTTTCTTTCTTTCTTTCTTTCTTTCTTTCTTTCTTTCTTTCTTTCTTTCTTTCTTTCTTTCTTTCTTCTCTAACCCAGCTGACATTTAGTAGCAAACAATAATTAGGACTTACTTAAAAAGCCTACATGCCACAAAATTTGAAAATCTAATTGAAATGGAAAATTTTCTTGACCGATTCAAAATGCCAAAGCTGAATCAAGACCAGGTAATTCAATTAAATAGTCCTTTGACCCCTAAGGAAATAGAAGCTCGCATCAAAAGTCTACCGTGCAAAAAAAAAGCCGAGGGCCAGATGTTTTCAGCACAGAATTCTACAAGACTTTTAAAGAAGAGCTAACATCAATATCAAAAACCATTTGAAAAAATATCACATCCATTCATGCTTAAAGTCTTGGAGAGATCAAGGATACAAGGCACATATCTAGACATAGTAAAAGCAATATACAGCAAGCCTACAGCCAACATCATACTAAACGGAGAGAAACTTAAAGCAATCCCACTGAAATCTGGGACAGGACAAGGCTAACCACTCTCTCCATACATCTTCAACATTGTTCTGGAAGTCCTTGCTAGAGCTATAAAACAGTTGAAAAATATTAAGGGGATACAAATTGGAAAGGAAGTAGTCAAATTATCACTATTTCCAGAAGATATAATAATATACCTGAGTGACCTCAAAAATTGTACCAGGGAACTTGTACTGCTGATAAACTCCTTCAGCAAAGTGGCCGGATACAAAATTAACTCAAAAAAATCAGTAGCCCTCCTGTGTACAAAAGACAAAAGGGCTGAGAAAGAAATTAGGGAAACAACACCATTCACAATAGCCACAAAGGACATAAAGTACTCCTTGGTGTGAACCTACCCAAGCCAGTCAAAACTTGTATGACAAAAAAATTAAATCTCTGAAGAAAGAATTAGAAGAAGATATCAGAAGATGGAAAGATCTCCCATGCTCATAGCTTGGCAGGATTAATATAGTAAAAATGGCCATCTTACCAAAAGCAACCTACAGATTCAATATAATTCCCATCAAAATACCAACACAATTCTTTATAGACATGGAAAGAAAAATGCTCAACTTCCCATGGAACAACATGAAGCCCAGAATTGCTAAAACAATCCTCTACAATAAAAGATCTTCTAGAGGTATCTTCATTCCTTATCTTAAGCTATACAATAGAGCAACAGTAATAAAAAATGTATGGTTTGGGCATAGAAACTGAATGGTTGATCACTGGGACTGAACAGTAGACCCAGAAATAAATCCACAAATTTATGGACAACTTATCTTTGACAAAGACACCAAAACCATATAATGGAAAAAAGATAGCATCTTCAACACATGGTGCTGGTCTAACTGGATATATGTATAAAAATTCAAATTGATCCATAATTATCAGCCTGCACAAAACTTAAGTCTAAGTGGATCAAAGACCTCAACATAAAACCAGACACATTAAATTGGTTAGAAGAAAAAGTGGGGAAGACCCTAGAACTAATTGGTACAGGAGACAAATTCCTGAACAGAACACAAACAGCACAGGCTCTAAGAGCAAAATTCAAGAAATGGGATCTCATGAAACTGACTTCTGTAAAGCAAAGGACACCATCATCAAAACTAAACAACTGCCTAAGTATTGGGAAAGAATCTTCACCAATCCTTTATCTGACAGAGGACTCATATCCAGTATATATAAAGAACTAAAGAAGCTGAAAAGCAGCTATCCAAGGAATCCAATTAAAAAATGGGGAACATAGCTAAACAGAGAATTTACTCTAGAAGAATACAAAATGGCAGAGAAACAATTAAAAATAGATGTTCAATGTCATTAGCCAATTAGGAAAATGCAAATCAAAACGACCCTGAGATTTCACCTTACAACCATCAGAATGGCCAAGATGAAAATCTTAAGTGACAACACATGCTGGAGAGGCTGTGGAGAAAGGGGAACCCTCCTCCAATGCTGGTTGGAATGTAAACTTGTACAATCACTCTGTCAATAAATCTGTTGCTTTCTCAGAAAATTGGAAATACTACTTCCTCAAGATCTAGCCATACCACTCTTAGGCATTTATCCAAAAGAGGCTCAAGTGCACAATAAGGTCATTTTGCCAACCATGTTTATAGCAACTTTATTTGTAATAGCCAGAAGGAGGGAATGGCTGAAATGCTCCTCAACTGAAGAATGGAGACAGAAATTGTGGTACATCTATATGATGGAATATTACTCAGCTATGAAAAATAAGGCAATTATGAAAATTGCAGGTAAATGGTTGGACATGGAAAGGATCATCCTGAGCGAGCTGTCCCAGAATCAGAAAGACACACATGGTATATACTCACTCATATAGACATGTCATATAGGATAAACCTACTAAATTCTGTACATCTAAAAAGAAACTAATCAAGTGAAAGGACCCTGACTAAAATGCTCAATCCCCAGCCCAAAAGGCAAGGAGGAAGTACATCAGAAGAAGAAGAAAATAGGAAACAAGCTAGAAACCAGCCATGAAGGGCCTCTGAAAGGCTCTGCCCTGCAGATTATCAAAGCAGATGCTGAGGCCTATGGCCAACTGTTGGGCAGAGTGCATGGAATCTCATGAAAGAAGTGGGAAATAGTAAGATCTGGAGAGAAAAAGAACTCCACAAGAAGAGCAACCTAACCAGATTTTGAACACAGGGGTCTTACCAGAGACTGACGCTCCAACCAAATACCATGCATGGAGATAACCTAGAACCCCTGCAAAGATGTAGCCCATGGCAGTTTAGTGTCCAAGCGGGTTACACAGTAATGGGAAAGGGACTGCCTCTGGCAAAATCTGATTGGCCTGCTCTTTAATCACCTCCACCTGAGGGGGGAACAGCCTTACTAGGCCACAGAAAATGACAATGAAGCCACTCCTGATGAGCTCTGATAAATTAAGATCAGAAGGAAGGAGAGGAAGACCTTCCCTATCAGTGGACTTGGAGAGGGGCAATCGTGAAGAAGGGGGAGTGAGGGTGGATAGGGATAGGAGAATGAAGGGGCTTATGGGGGGCTTATTCAGCTTATACAAACTGAATAAAGTTTAATTAATTAAAAAAAGATTGTGTTATGATATCCCAATGGAATTATGACAGTACAGTGCTATTATGACTTCACAACAGTATGACTTTCCAATGATATTAAGACAGCTCAGTGCTATTATGATATTACAATGCTCTTATGACATCACAATGCAATTATATTTCAATGCTATGACATCACAATGATAGGAAATCACATTGCTATTAAGACATCACAAAAGTATTTTGACATCACTATTTTATTATGACATTACAATATTATGACTTCCCAATGGTATTATGATTTCACAATTTTATTATGACATCATAATTCTATTATGACTAGGCAATGGTATTTCAACATGATTGTGTTATGATATCACAATGGAATTTTGAAATAAAAAATCTGTTATGACTTCACAACAGTAAGACTTCAAAATGGTATTGGACATCCAATGCTATGATGACATCATACTTTTATGAGATCAAAAGGGCATCATGACATCCAAATTCATCATGACATCCCAATGTTATTATGACAGTACAATGCTATTATGACATGATCTGGTATAACATCACAATGGTAATATGGCATCATAATGGTTAACTGCTGTTTGGCTGAGAGGGAGAATGATGTCATGAAACAGGTGAAAACCAGTAAGAGTTTCTGGAGTGAGTTTTTAAAAGCTCCAAGTGGACAGCCTACTTGAGAGAAAGGCTGCGCAGCCCTACATGCCTCAATATTGGCATCTGAAAGCACACAACTAAGAGGTGACATTTCCTGTGTCCAAGACTCTTAGGTTAGTTAATCTGTCACACATTTCTTTAAGTGGTCAAGTCACATGTCCTTGACATGTCCTTGACATGTGACTTTCATATTATCACAGATTCCAATATTTATTAAATGCACAGATATGTCCTCAGTCAGTGAATTACTTAGTGGGAAAACACTCCTGACCAAGGCAACTTTTTGAACAAAAAGCATTTAATTGGGACCTTCCTTATAATTTTACAGTGACTCTCATTATATTGCATCAGCAAGTAGAACTGAGAGCTTTTCATACTTAAACACAAGGGGCAGGAAGAGGGAGGGAGGCTGAGAAAGACAGAGAGAAAAAGAGCTAGAGAGACAGATTAAAAAATACTGACCAACACCTACAGAAACAAAGATACAAAGTGACTGAGACAGACAGACCTATTCTGTCTGGTCACTTTATTTGGCATATCAACCTCAAAGCACACTCTCCTCTAATGTAACTCCAATACGAACTAAATTATCTAAGAAGGCTGTGCTGTGTAACACTCCCCAGAAACTTCCTCTCTGAGGACACTACATATAAATAGACGAGCTTCAATGGGACATTACAATTCAAATCACCAGAAGTGGAAGAAAATGGAGGAACTTCTAGATTAAGAGAACATAAGTATCTTGATAGTTTTTTTTTTATTATTATTCAATACAATGATTAAAGTCCCAGCAACTTCTAAGGACTAAACAACAGGATTGACAATCTCCTTTGGAGAAAATGTAGAACATTTCCATAATGGACTATTATTCAGGTAAGAAAATGACATCATGATATTTTTGTGCAAATGGATGGAACCTGGAAAAATCACTTTGTATGAAGTAACTAAAATGCAGAAAGACAAATATTGTATGTATTCACTTATCAGGCTGTCTACTTAATAGTTTTAATAGGCCATCTATTGTGACCAAACCAGTGTTCAACTAGGGAGATTGTATTTCAGTTAATTGAGTTGTGGGACCAGGGAATCTTATGGAAAATTTCAAGCAACACAGGCTGTTGTTTATAAAATATGTTGCTCTCTGCCCTCAAATGATAGATCAGTGCAATGTTCTTGAATCCACAGAGATGCTTCCTCAGGCATCAAATGTGATTGCATACAGAGACCCACAGTCTGATATTGTGCAGGGAGAGACCTTAAAACAACCACTCTAAATGGGATTTCCCTATGAAATTCTCTCTCCCCTCAGATCTCTGGGAAGCCTGCAGGAGAGGAAGCAGGAAGCGTGTCATAGTAGAGGGAATTAAGGACACAAGGAGACCAAAACCCTGAGAATCAGACCTCAGTGGAAGATGATGCAGCTAGCTTTGATAATACCTGATGAGCTAGGGTCAGATAGAAGGGGAAGGAGGCCCTCCCTATCTCAAAACTAGAGAAAGGGCCTAAGGGTAGGAGAAGGATGGTGGGTGGGAATAGGAAGAGAAGCGAGAAGGGGCAGCAGAGAGGAAACAATGTGAAGAAATCAAAATAAATAAATACAGAAGAAAAACTGTGATCAAGATGATGATGTTTAGAACTCATCAGGACTTATGGCTTCTTCTTGCGGGTAGTACCAGGGTGCCTTCTGTGGCAGCTCCTAACATGTTCCCTGTTTTCTCCTTCTTCTGATGTCCATCCTCTTTCCTCTTCTGGATAGGAATTATGCATTTTAGCCAGATTCCTCCCTCTTGATTACTTTCTTTAGTTGTACAGATTTTATTAGGTTTATCCTATTTTATATGTCTATATGCGTGAGTATATAATGTGTGTGTCTTTCTGCTTCTATGATAGCTCACTTAGAGTTTCTACGATTTACCTTCAAATTTCATGATTTCCTTGTTTTTCATTGCTGAGCAATATTTGTTTGTGTAGAGGTACCATAATGTCTTTTAACATGGAGAAAAGTCTCCACAAAAGTGGGGAAGAATTTGACTATATGTGCTAGTCATATAACATGGACCCATTGTTCTGTCCTGAAGGCCCTCAGGATCAGGAGGGTTCCTCACTGACCCCTAAATATGGCACAGCTTCAGATCCAGTGATTTCAGCCAAGGCAACCTTGCTCATAGAGCTTCAAGTGGATATTGCAATTCAAATCACCAGGAAGTGGAAGACTATGGAGGGACTTCTAGGCTAAAAGGACATAGTTATCCTGATAGTTTATCATGCAATACAATGATTATGTCTCAGCAACTTCCGATTTCCAAAGAACTGGACTGACAATCTGCTTTGGGGAAAATGTGGAATACTTCCATATTCAGCTAAGGAAAAGACATCATGATATTTTCAGGAAAATGGATGGGACCAGGAAAAATCATCCTGGGTCTCCTAATAGTGGGGGATAAAGTTATAATATACCATCTGTGAGCAAACCAGTCTTCCACTAGGGAGATTGAGTAGCAGTTATTTGAATTGTGGGGTCAGGGGCATCATATGGAAATTTTCAAGCAACCCAGGCTGTTGTTATTAAAATATGTTGTTCTCTGCCCTCAACTGAGAGATCAATGCAATGTTCTTGCAACCACAGAAATGCTTCCTTCTGCATCAAATGGAATTTCATACAGGAAACCACACTCATATTATGCAGAGATAAGAGACCTTAAGTCATCCAGCTCACAAAGAGATTTCCCTATGAAATTCTTCCTCCCCATAGAGTTCCCCATTCCTTCAGGGGAATGCAAGAAAGGAGGAAGGAAGATTGTTGTAAGTAGAGAAAATTGAGGACACAGGAGAACAATGCTCAAAAAATCAGGCCACAGAGGTAGAGAACTCAGCCATCTTAGATCAGACCTGATAAGCTAGAGTCAGATAGAAGGAGAATGACCTCCCCTATAAGAGAACAAGAGAAAGGTCATAGGAGTAGAGAAAGGAGTGTTGGTGTGAATGCAATTAGAAGACGAAGGGTGAAGCTGAGGGGATACAAAGTGAACAAATCATAATAAATAAATACATAAGAAAAACTGTGATCAAGGTGATGAAGTATAGAGCTCTTCAGTACTGATGGTTAATTTTTGGGTCTTGGTCAGGTTGCAGCAAGGATGAACTAAGT